>NC_056748.1:684674606-684774606 GCF_019279795.1 Protopterus annectens
AACCTATTCCACTTTAAAAAATGACTTAAAATCTACCTATCTAAAACACGGCTACGCTCATGCACTATTCCTGGTTAGGCCTTTATTTCTTATTCAACATTCACAAAAACAGTTTTTTCTATCTCTGATGCTAAGGTACAAACACTGAAAGGAAACACCCTTAATCTATTACTTATGTGTATTGACATGTCACCTACTATTGTTTAACTCATAAAGATGTTAACTGTCTCTTGCTTTGACACTGCAATCAGGCTTACTATACCAAATGTATAGACTCCTTTTCAATATATGGACTACCTGTATATGTTGTTTGTGTACATGAGATTTTTTTACTCTATGACAATTGTGTAAATGTGTGCATTTTTGCTATTACTTGTATATGTAAATGTGGATATTTCTTTGTTTTATGTGGAGCATTTCTCCCTAGGCCTTTGCTGAAAATGGACATGTGTGCAGTAGCAAAATATAAATATACATATATTATATTATAATATATTGTATACTATATATTAAGTATTATATAGTTCACTGACTACACAGCTGCTGTAGAATTACAGTAACAATCAATTGCATGTTTTTTTCTAGTGTTGCTATATTCAATTTGTGTTTCTTCAGTTTTAGTTGTAGAGTGAGATATACACACTGCGGTTACGGGTATGCGATCATGGAGTTGGTATATATAAAATATAATGTGTGTGGATGAATCCTGCATATGTGCGGTAGGATACAACCCCTTTATAAATATTGCTTTTTTTATTTACATTTAGAATTTCACTAAATTATTTTGTTTTCTAATATTGTGACAGGCATGGATTCAGTTCCTAAGTCAGGATATAATTAACTTTAAAATGGGTTTTATTTTATTTTTTACTTATAATAATACATATTTTCATAGAAACTGAAACATACTGAAAAATTAAACAGTGAAATTTAAGAAAAATATTGACAATACATACAGAACTGTCCGAATAATTGTTTAATACAAGATTTAATAAGAAACTTGGTGAGTAAGCTATCTGATCCAATCAATCAATCCTGATGATATTACAAAGAAATGGAAAAGGTCACCACCACTTCAGTTTGAAATTATTTTTTTAGTCAGGGTACAATTAGAGTTTACAAAATAAGTAAAGTTTCCATCTTTGATGTTTGCCTGAGATGCTCTTCTCAGCACGTACAATGCACCAATTATTGTCTCATTTGGCAGTTAATACTGAGTTGAATGCATTAGTAATATATTTAGGTACATTTAAAAAAAATGTTTATTACCTTTGTTACTCCAACTACTATAAGACATATCTGTGTTTCTTTATCCCAGATTGTTCTTTTTCTGCTTGCATATCTTGGTATTTTATGACTTTGTATTTCTCAGTACACTGGACACAGTAAATTGCTAGGTGTAGCTATTTCAGTAATTAATGACACATTTGACCGTTTTTATTGCTTCTATTTTCTTCCCTGTTGGCATTTGATGATCCCATGTGATCTTATCAGCAATTCTTTGTGGTTCTTGCTTCCAGTACTTCTCAGCTTCCTGTAAGTTGTAGTGTTTGCATTGGGTGGCCTAATGGTTAAGGTGTTTGCCTTGCAAGCACAAGGTGCAGGGTTTGAGTCTCACCAGGGATAATTGGTTAGGCTTAAAATGGCTCGCAAGAGCAGTTAGCTTAGTACTAACCTATGAACCTAAGATCTCAGGTACAGCTTCCCTGACACATTGTTATTCCTTTCAGTATTCAGGCTCCTAGTCATGAGTGTATCATACCTGGTAACAAGTTGTATAAATGTTTCTAGCTCTGCAGTACATAATCTCCATTTTTCTATATCTCCCACTTTTTCTATAAACCTTATAAAGCAATGTGTTTGAAGTTTGCTATCTTGAACTGCCTTTATTAGCCTTTCATCTTTGGCTTTAAACTGACCCTCCCTAACAATTCAAGATCAAATATTGATTGAATTATGGTTGTTCCAGGAGTTCTCTATGCTTGCCATTATAACTGAAAATTCCAGTTTTCAATTTGCTTTTAGTAGTGTGTGTGTGTGTGTGTGTGTGTGTGTGTGTGTGTGTGTGTGTGTGTGTGTGTGACAATTTGTTTTAAGATTTGCTTTCAGTTGTTAGGAAGTTGATAATTTGTTTTGCTGTGTTTTGGACACTGTGAACTTCCTAAGTCATCGTAGAGTTAGGATTGTCTTAGTTATGTATGAGCAGGTGTGATGTTTGTTTGCAATCTATGTGCCTGCATTAGTCAGTACTAGATGGTAGTAGTTTTATGTTGTGGATAGGTTTTATCTGTATTGTATATGTGCAATGGAGTGTTGTTCAAATGTTTGTATGGTTGAGCTTGTGATTTTTTCCCTTGAGTATTTATATATTGATGAGTGGTATGTGTGACTTATGATGTCATATACCAACTACTTCCTATATTTCCATGTGTTAATTAACCGACACTTCATGATGTTGGTTAATTAAGTATTTAAGTAATTGGAAAGACTTATTTTATTGATATTAAAAATTATTATATAATGATGGAGAGTGTTTTTTTTTTTGCATTATTTCTGATGAAATTTGATATCATGTTAGATGAAAGCAATGAATAAAGACATTTGAATGCTATTTTTTAAACTGCCTGCTCAATAATGTGGTTCCTAACTGTTTGGTTCACCTTACTGGTGGATTTTTGTTTTTTTGAGAAATCACAACTTCTTTTTAAAAGCAAATATACTATAGTCTTTGAAATACATACATGGTAATCATTGGCTTTCATTTCAGCAAGTGTGTGACAACATTGGTGATCATAATCTGATTGTGATGTAAACTGAATATCACTTATATGTTATTCTTGAAAAATAACCATATGCTTCACACAAAGCTGTGCATTGTTTCAATAGCAACACGTAACACTGAATGATGGAATGTGCTCATGCTTGTTAACTAACATATGCATTTAAAGCCTTAATATGCAGTGTTATAATGTTATTTTAGAGATTCAAAACCTGAACAAATATCAATATGAGCTCTACTCCACTTCAACGTTTGTCATAAAGACTTTATCACTAAAGGAAGAGACAAAAGAATAGACAAAACAACTTTTAAATTGGGTTAAATTCTGAAATCTCCTTACAGCCATGGGAAGATGATTCCATAGCCTAACCACTCTAACAGTTAATGTTTTTTATTATGCACCCGATTATAGTAACCCTTAAAGTAACACCCACATTAGTACTCTGTAAAGGGCTATGCCAGTATGTATATAATCCCTATCAAATCCCCTTTTATTACCCTAAAATTAATGGAGTATAGATTAAGCTAGATCAGTTTACTGTCCCCAAAAATACATCTTTATTGCAAAATCTTTGAACTATCTACAACTTATTCACATCCTTTGGAACATAACTACAAAATTCAGCCCCATTTTTTAAAAAGGGCCTAACCATACTCTTATGCAAGGGGATAAGGACCTCCTTGTATCTTGAGGTAATAAACCTAAGAATGCTTTTGAATAATCAATAATATTTCTTGACTATTGTATTCAAGTGAGTAGAAGCATCAAGGGTGTCATTAATCAAAACACACAGATCATTAAACTTAGTACAATACTGAATTTTCTGTTTTGAATCATTAAATTATTCAATGCTGTACTCCGTTAATTTGAAGGTAAGAAAAGGGGATATGATATGGATTATATAAATGTTGGCATAGCCCTTTACTGAGTACTAATGTAGGTGTAACTTTAAGGGTTACTATAATCGAGTGCATAATAAAAACATATTAACTGTTAGAGTGGTTAGGCTATAGAATCATCTTCCCAATGCAAGGAGTAATGCAATCCTTAATTTTACTAAAAAAATTCCATTAAATTTGTCAGGTCCAGTAAAAGAAAACATTTGGAAGTCGTGAATGTTTTGATGAGGCAGCTGAAGTCAGGACATCATGCAGTTTTAATACTAGGCAGCTTGTACTATCATCATAGGAACTTCTTAGTCATTCATTAATTGATTTTTAGTATACATTGAATTTTACTAAATCTAGATTATATTTCCTTTTGTATATCCTAACCAAGCCCCAGTACTCCTGATAAGTGATATATCTTTTGGAATTTGCAGTAGTTGGGGGACTCTCATATCTACCTCAGAATCTGTCCATTCTCTTGGTATACTTTGTCAAACATCTATTCCATGAGGCAGCACATCATTTCTTCACCTGATATTATTACATATATATATATATATATATATATATATATATATATATATATATATATATATATATATATATATTTATATCAGACATTCAATTTTGCTGTAAAATATATCCTAACATGTACCTTGGGCTTTATCAGCCAAATTGGCTATCAAGTCCCAAGCCATTAAATCTGTCCTAATAGATAAATGATTGGCATTAACAACAGTTAGAACCCCATGTTTAAAAATACAATGTCCAAATATTTCCCTGTCACGTTGAAAAGAAACATACTAAGCAAAGCCCATTTTACTAAGACTTTCAATAAATTTATTGTCAGGGGTGATTCATTTGCAGTTAGTCATCATCATCATCATCATCATCATCATCATCATCATCATCATCATCATCATCTTTCGGCTGTTCCCATTAGGGGTCACCACAGCAGATCATCTGTTTCCATTTCTTCCTGTCCTCTGCATCTTGCTCGCTCACAACAAACACCTGCATGTCCTCTCTCACAACATCCATAAACCTTATCTTAGGCCTTCTTCTTTTCCGGGTACCTGGTAGCTTCATCCTTAGCATCCTTTTCCCAATATACTCAGCATCCCTCCTCAGCACATGTCCACACCAATGTAATCTTGCCTTTCTGGCTTTGTCTCCAAACCTTCCAACCTGGGCTGACCCTCTAATATACTTATTCCTAATCCTGTCCACCCTAGTCACACGCAGTGCAAATCTTAACATCTTTAACTCTGCCACATCCAGCTCTCTA
Source organism: Protopterus annectens (assembly GCF_019279795.1). Classification (NCBI taxonomy): domain Eukaryota; kingdom Metazoa; phylum Chordata; order Ceratodontiformes; family Protopteridae; genus Protopterus; species Protopterus annectens. Next base: position 684,679,562 of record NC_056748.1, read on the forward strand.
ACTCCTGCCTTTTTGTCAATGCCACTGTCTCCAACCCTTATAACATAGCTGGTCTCACTACGCTCTTGTAGACCTTCCCTTTCATTCATACTGGTACTCGTCTGTCACAAATCACTCCTGACACTCTTCTCCACCCACTCCATCCTGCCTGTACTCTCTTCTTCACCTCTCTTCCACACTCACCGTTACTCTGAACTATTGACCCCAAGTATTTAAACTCAACCACCTTCACCACGTCTACTCCTTGCATCCTCACCATTCCTCTATCCTCTCTCTCATTCACACACATATATTCTGACTTAGTCCTGCTGACCTTTATTCCTCTTCTCTCTAGAGCATATCTCCATCTCTCCAGGGTCTCCTCCACCTGTTTCCTACTCTCACTACAGATCACAATGTCATCTGCAAACATCATATTCCATGGGGACTCCTGTCTGATCTCGTCTGTCAACCTGTCCATCATCATTGCAAATAAGAAAGGGCTCAGAGCTGATCCTTGATGTAATCCCACCTCCATCTTAAACGCATCCATCACTCCCACTGCAGACCTCACCACTGTCACAGTACCCTCGTACATATCCTGTACCACTCTTACATACTTCTCTGACACTTCCGACTTTATTATTTCAACAAATATTAGGTGCATTAAGATCACCATCAGGAACATAGCAACTATTATTACATGCCTCAGTCTACTCATTAACAAAGAGATCCAAGTTTTTGATGTAACATAAGGACTTTAGTAAGTGTCCACCACAGCAAATAAGGCACAGTTCCACACAAATTCAATTACCAAGGTTTAAATATTTTTGCCATCATAACAATCTTAAACTTAGGTAATGATTAACATAGACAGATACACCACTCCTGGAATTATTACTTCAAGAATTATGATAATTATTCTAACCCTAAACTGAAAAATGTATAAGGCTTTCCCCACCCTATGCTTCTTTCAAGATGGCAACAGCAATGAAGACATCATTCTGGCTCTCTATTGAAATAACAGCACTCAAAATGCTGAGTGACAACAAGAAGAGAAAAGTACCAAAAACACAGGAGAAAAGCAAATCTTTAAAATCACTCTTCTCCTTTAAAATTCTTTTTTACAGGGGGACAAGACCCCTATGCACCTGCTACACACCCCAAATGTGCATATACCAACTCCAAGATTGGCATACCTCAGAGAAAAGGGAATATTCAGAGAAATTGCATCTCAGAATTGGTATAAGTAAGTCCGTTCTTTCAACCATTCAGTCTACTTATTTGGAAGTATAGAAGGACCTGACATTTCAAATGGTTACCCAACAGGCCTGACAGTTGGACATCTAACCTCCATGAAGCATGTTTCCAGTTTCTTTCCAGAGGTTTTCATAAGCTGTTACAAATGACTATTTCAGCAGGTCATGCAGTTGTAAAAAGATTAATTCAGTTTGATAATGAATGTCCAAAAGGATAGATTATTTGCAGGGAAGGAATGCGTAGTATGTCAACGCTCTGGGTATAATTGAAAATGGTTGAAGAATAATAACAGGGTTGAATACTGGATAACTAAGCAAGGAAATCCACAAGGAATTCCCTTCTTAATGGATCCAACCAAATAAGGGAATAAGGGAGTGATCTTGATTACTTGCTTGTGCATAAATTAAAACATAGATATTTCAAGTCTACAGAGATAAAATATATAGCCATCACAGAATACATCCTGTTTGTATCCAACTTTAATCTGAAAGAAGAGTCTAGCAGTAGCAGGCATTATTGACTGGCATATTATAAATGGTGGTCAAAGAGAGATCAGAAAATCCTGGTGAGATAATAAGTAAAGTTCTTCAAAGGAATGAGCTAGAGAAAGAAGATCTGAGACTACAACATTAGGAAAGCTATAAAGCAGAAGGAACAGCAGAGATGGTGGCCCAGAGTGGGAGGAGAGACGAGGAATAAAAAAAATCTGATAAGACAGAAGGAATGACACTTAGGGAAGCAGGACTATTCGACCCCAATGAAATTGGATCCAGTTTCATGATAAAATTTGTATTTATTGTCTATGGGAGTAGCTAGTGGGCTGTTTGTTCCCAGACAATTTGACTCCGGACTATTTGACCCTAATTATATAAAAATAAGTTTTTTTTTTAAGTTTTATAAATGCATTTTATTGCTTAACATGTCAATAATGATTTTTTTCCACTGGAATTTAATAAATTATTTAACTTTTTACCCTTGAACCCTCTCTAAGTCTCTTCAAAAAAGGCCTCAAACAGTATTTTAAAATATACTGGCTCTGTCCATGTACCAACCCTGATTAATCTCCATAACTACTCCCTAACTTAACAGTACCAATTCACTTCTTGCCCACAAGTGCTTGTTGTGACCTTCTTATTCTGTACATTACTTTGTAAATAATAATTGTTATTGTAATCTACTTGTTTTATATTCTATTACATACTGTTAATCCCTCCTGAGGGCCACACCTTACAGACTTTGCAATATGCTTGGCATTTATGTATGTTTTTTATCTGTGTAATTGCAGCTTTTCTACTCGGGCCTCCACTAAAAATGGACATGTATCCAGTTGGACTATCCTGGTCAATAAATGTAAAATAAAATAAAATAAAATAAATAATAAAATACATTTTTTATATGAAAATATTAATTTAACTTGATTAACTTTAACTTTTAATTTGCAAATATAATTAATTTAATTAATAACAGTTTTTAACTTAACTTTAAAATCAATATTATTTACATTGCAAACAATATTATTTTAAATTAATATTTCTAATATTATTATATGTATTTCAAATGCAAATGTTTTAAACAGTTATATATCCTCATGGCTTCATTTTTCTTTTTTTTTTTTTTTTTTTTTGGAGATAATCTTTGATATTTTATCAGTTACTATGTAGATGCATGAGCAGTATATAACATTTCTTCTTCTTTATGTCAAAATATATGTGGCTTATTTTTTCTTGATTTGCCATTTCAGTGGGGACAAACCATCTGTGGTTAAAACTTCCCGTACCTGCACTTAGCCCTAGTACAGAAATAACTTTGTAAGACCGTAGTCCTTTTTAAGTTTTTAAAATTTTAACAGGCAGTGTTAAGATCAGTTCTATAATACTTGGCTATAACACAGGTAGGGGCAGAGCTGATGAGGAAAAATAATTATTGGTGGATAAATGAATAGAGTAATGTAAAATGCACAAAGAGGAATGTCTAGAATTTAAAAGACAGAGAAGCGGTAAAATAACTGGGATGATTATTTAGACTTCATGATAAAAAATGAGATTAGGAAAGCATTCTAAACTTTTTCTTATTAAAAGTTAAATTCAGGGAGAAGTGAAACATACCATATGGACTATGAAAGGAATAATATCTCACTAACACTCAATCACTAACACACAGTCACAGAAAAAAAGAATTTAGAAAGACACTATGGTAATGGTGACATTTAAAGCCACTTAATCCGTATATGCAAGAGGGTTGGAGCTTTGGTTGGATTTCCACCTGAATTTTATAAACAGAAAGTAATGTCTTGGCTCATAGGTTAATGTGTACATACTATTTATTTAACAGAAAATAATAAGTTAAATAGTAGTTGTAATGACGCAGCACTGCCAAGCAGTTATCAAGGAGCCTCAATCCTCACCACTGGCAACAGTGGAGGACATTCACTGAGAGGATAACAGGTACATACATACACACACACGGTATTTCCAGATGCAGATCTTTGCATCAAGTGCAGTTTCCTTAAGAGCAAACAGAGAACACAGTTAGTCTGGGGCTGGTTTCTGCCTCTTCCTTCAGATCTCCAATAAGAGTCCCCAATGGCACAGCTATAGAGTTGAGATCTCATCTGAGTGACCAAGCCAAGACCTCCAGTACACTCTCTGTCCAACAAGTGCATCATGTCCCTACCCAAGTAGCTGACACACACACTCTTTGAGGTTTGATTTATACACACACGCACATACACATACATGCACACACACACACACACATACACACACACACACACACACACACACACACACACACACACACACACACACACACACACACACACACACACACACACACACACACACACACACACACCTAGGAAAGGCTGGCACAGGTTTAGTAGCTATGCACCCTTCTGCTCACCCAGGCTATAAGGTAGTTACCATTGCCACCAGTGCCTCCTTATCAGCTACTTTAGGGCCCTTAGCAAAGAGTGTCCAATCTTACTGTGTAATATTAATATTAATGCAAATGGTAGATTAACCAAGAGAAAGGCTATTAGGAGTGACCCACACAGTGTCATCAAATGAGTATGCGAGTACTCTCAAAACATAAATATCTCTACAGAGATCAGACACAAAAAAGGATTAAATATATTTAATAATAAATAATAAAAGAACAAGACAATAATAAATATATATTCACAGTGACATCAGGGAGCAAAACTATGGGAAATAATTAAAATAACACTGAAATGCAGGCTTACACAAATAAAGAAAAAGAAAGTCTAAACTAAGCTTTGCTATATTCCTGGGATATATCTGCACAGAAGATTATTGATTTTGAGAAGGTATGCCTATATGTTTCATACTGCATACACTGACGTAATTATGAATAATCTGTTTAATAGTTATGAATAATAGTTATGGATAATCTATTTAATAGTTTTATATATATATATATATATATATATATATATATATATATATATATATATATATATATATATATATATATATTTTTTTTTTTTTTTTTTTTGATTAGCAAAGGCTGTTATACTTTTGTCTGTCTGCATTAGTTAGAAGTGTTCTCATGGCATGACCAAGTTTGTCAGAGCATTTTCCAGGTACACATGCTTGAGAATACCTTCAAATGGAATATTTTGCATTAAATCTGTAGACATATTTTAGGGGCAGGTCATTTGATAGTGGTTTTAGCATTTCAATTATGCTTTGCTTGCCCAATTTGCCATCTGTCTGTTCTTTTGGGGGTGGGGGAGTAAAGCTGCATTTCTGTTATGGCACAAACAAGGATATGTTGCAATTGTTACTCTCCTTTTTTGCATCCAGCCTACATATCTAAATCAAATATGTTTCTGCTGTCACATGTTAAGGTCACGTTTGTACAAATCTCCCACCTTTTACTTGCTTACACTGCCAAGTCAGAACATGCAAAGATATGCCAATCATTCATATTATTAAACGATACACTCCAAGTTCAAGATTTACCTTGTAAATGCAGCAGTTGCCAAAGTTTTTAGTTCATGGATGACTTTTTCTGATTCAAGCAGTACTCATCCAATACATGTGAAATAAAGGCCGTGAATGCTGACTGGCAAATATTTTACTATATGCGTGTGTGTAAGAGGAATGTTTTTGGCCCCTAGGTGGTAAGTGAGTGTGCTAAGCATTGTCGTTTAGCCAATGCGAGGGCATATTGAGAACACCTACTTTTGCCTACATCCACAGCAGCTGGTGGTTCCCCCTCTGACTACTCATCTGCCTGAGGTTGTGGTGATCTGGGCATTGCTGATGTCATGTGTGATCCTTCCCTTTGCTGATCCTACTGAAGCTGTTTTCTCAAGATGATGTTGTATAGTGCGGCACATACTGTGAATACATCAGTGCATGTCCATGGATTGTACTGCCAGGCTCCCTTAGATGTATCTAGGCACCAGAACTATGACTTCAGCAGCCCAAACACACATTCTATGATATTTATGGTCTGAGTGTGGGCCTCATTATGGTGTTCTTCAGTGGGTGTGTGTGTGTGTGTGCATTTCTGATGGATGTTATCAGCCATAGTCCCAGTGCATAACCTGCATCCCTCAGTAAAGGACCCTGTTTGATATCCCCCATGGTGAACATCTGGAACAGTTGGGAGGTGTACCAGATATCTGAGTTGTGGTAACTGCCAAGGTTGCCAGCACACATGTTCAAGATGATTCTCTTGGCATTACACACAACCTGGCAGTTAATAGAGTAGTAGCCCTTTCTGTTTATGTAGTGCCTACCCTGATCCCCGGGTGGTGCCTTCATTTTTATATGTGTGAAATCTATGACACCCAGTACTTCAAGGTAGTGTGCTACATGGTAGAACTCCTGCATATCTCTGGCCTCTCCTCAAGTGTATGGGGAATATATGTGGTCACAGGCATGCTGGAGCAAAGCATTCAGGAAATGATGGAGGATCCCGGATGCTGATGCCTGTGACACCCCTAGCATATCTGATGTTGGTCTCTGAAAAGTATCTGTAGCTAAGATTCTAAGTGCTACACATACCTTTGTCTCCACAGGGATGGGTTCCCCTCAGTTGGCCCTGGCTCTGAGTTGAGGATGAGAGAGGTTGCAGGGTTCCTGTAATGTGTCCATATCCACCATGTAGACCTCTACAATTTCCACATCATGTAGGTTTTGAAAAGTTAAATGAGGCCTGAAAACTCTTCTCCTTCATGGCCTAGGTCTATTTGTAACAGCAGCATAGGCTTCAGCCTGTTGCGCATACAAATGAATTAAAGCAGTAACAGCCCCTAACATTCTTTCTGTGTAGACTCGTTTCCATGGCTGTATTCCATAAGCAAATGTTTCTGGTGGTCACTGATGGTGTGTGTTAGACAACCAGCAGAGGTAATTCTGTATCTGGTATTGGTCAGGATCCATTTGAGAATGGACTGCTTATTGCTATGCTTGCTTAAACAATTCGGGCCCTAAAACAGACCAATGTAGAATGCCAATATTCTGTTTGGTTATTTCTGAAAGAATATCCCGTATTTGGTAACCAATCCATTCCATGATAAATTTGTTAATATTTCTGGCTATTATAATGATTAAGATTTTTTAATGAGGTACAGAGTGAAAAGCCTTGGGAAGGACCAAATATACATCTACCTTTAGACCTTGAACTAAGCCTTCCCTAACCATTTCTGTTCTAAATTCTTTTCTAAGGATGGCTTCACTAAGCTAATCAAATCTATTGGAAGCAGTTTAGTAATCCCAGCTGTTTCATACAATTTTCTTATACATTGGCAATCTGTTAGGCATAATAAATGTCTTTGTAACACTTCAGTTATGCAACCCAATACATGCTGTACAGCTATAGTCCACTGCCTAATCCTTACATACCTAATTAGAAATGTTCCGTCTTTCAGCTTTCACATATCAGCTGCAGTACAACAAAGTACTGTCAACCCATTCCACTTGAATCATCTCATACAATTAAATTTATTCTTTCTAACAACCAAGCACCATCAGTGGTAGAAAAAAGTCTGTTATTTTCACTAAAATGTTCTTACCCTTCACATCCATATTCTACTTCTAAAAAGCCCCCACTATCTCCCCGTGTAGAATAGCTAACATCGCCTGCAGTAGTTTCTTAATAAAACATGCAGATGAAGCACTTTTGTTTTATCAGTTTCCTCCTCGACACTTGTAAATGTTAACATACCACCAGTTCAATAAACCGCAGGTACTCCATGGAAGCTCAGTTCGTATTTTAGTCTTTTCCTCTTACATTCTTCAATAATCACCACAAACTGCATTTGTTGCAGAAATGTTGCTTGCAAATAATCATGCTCAATATACTCAGGTTGACCAGCAACAGCAAACTATACTACAGGTTGCTATAACTGTCCCACAACCTACTCCTTTTTGTAATGCTTCACATACCTAATATAAATACCCCCGTTTTCAATATTTCTTATCAGTTTCAGTCAGTGTTAATCACTTCATTTTTTTTCAGTCAGCAGTCCACAGTACCCTTCTTTGTTTCACATGGTCCATTAACTCCATACTCTCATCTCCTTCAACATTCCAAAAAATTATTTTTACACCAATTCATATTTTCACTTGTAAGAAGTGCTGTTCCACATTTTCAACATATTCTGCCATGTCATTTGATTTAGTCTGTATCTAACCAGTTTTTTTTTTCTCTGAGTTTACATCATGATAACCTACTGGTCAGTCAAGTACTTAGGATTGTTACTGCCAGTTACCTCAAATGCCTGAAAACAAAAGCCAGATATTCTGCCAGGTGCCATATTTCACGTCACATCTTGTATGACACCCTTACAGTGCCTTTCACATTAACTCAGATTGGTTTCTTCTCATCACATCATTTCCCTTTGGGTACCACCTTTCTGTCTAGCTCAGGATTCATCTTTTCCTTAAATCTCATATTTTCTATAGCGCTTTCCATATCTTCACCATCATTTGTCAGATAACATCTTCATGCATGGCTTTCACAAACTCAACCTAAAATACCTTAATTCAGCTAAAATAAGACCTTATTTTTGCATGCCACGTGCAATTTTGTGAAGCACAGTGAAACAGCTTCACCTATCTATAGGATTTTAAGTGATATCTTCATAGTATAATATCGATAAAACTATTCATTTTTGATTATCTTTTATTTCTTGGTGGCATTTGACATTGCTGACATTTTGAAACAATTGCATGGTTGCTGTGGTCTCACAGGAATTGTCTTAAACTGATTTGCTTTCTTCCATTCTGTACTCAGACAGAGAATGGATGTTCTTGGGATTAACTGTTCTACCTGACACTGTCTGAACAATGGAGCTTCACAGGGTGCTATCCTGTGACCTTTATTGAGCACCATGCATTTGTTGCCTTTAGTTGAACTTTTTCAAAGGATAGGCTTTATCAGTGCTATGCTGATGGCATGAGGCTTTACAACACCTTTTCTTTGGGTAACATGTCATCTTTGAGTTTCTTGATCTGGAGAGCGGGCGTTAGTGGGTGGGCTGTAATTCCCTGAAAGTTTGAGGATCTAAGGTAGTTGTCTTGGGTATGCACTTCATGTTCAGGGACAGTAATATCCTGGCCTTGAATCCCATAACCACCTAGACGAGAGACAAGTTAGAATTTGTTTCTAAACTGTATAATCTCAGAGGAATTCTTGTTGACAGAAACTCAAGCAGCCAGTGATACATTTTTTTCTGTTCCAAAGTTATTTTGCATTCTTCCCAATACTAGAAAGATACAGCAGTCCTTTTTAATTATTTTCAGATCATTTTGAATCATTTTTGTTTTTAAAACAAAAGCATTTGCATGCTCGTACCATCATAGAAATTCTCAGAAGTCATGAATATTAAAGTGAATTAGATGTCTAAAATACAATATTTCGTCTGTTTTTAGTTTATATAATTCAAGGATTATGGAGGCTTTAGCTTTGATTCTGAATGTGAAGCAGATATGAGCTTTGAGTCTGACGGTGTCAAAATGAGTTTTGCAATACTGACAGTAACTTTATTTGATTTTAGAAACATTTTAGAAACATCCAGTCCTATACTTGCTTATCTTGGGTATCACAATCTGATTGTACTGTGAAATTTGTATGAAACAGCAAGCATTAGTAGACTGTGAGGTCTGCATGACTTGGTAATTTAGCTAGCACTAATGGTCTGATTTGGTTTAATATAGTTTTACTTATATATTTATTTATTTTTATAGATAATGTTTAGCACAGGTGTATGTGAAAAGCAATGTTTTGTTATGGTTTGGATTTAAGATTTAGAAATTAAGCGAGGTGTGATGCCCGTGCCCTGACCCAGCAATTAAGGAAACTCACTCCTCACCACTAACACCAGAGAGAGCATCTCATATATGAGGAAAGGCTAACAAATACACCCAGTAAAGTGCAATTTCCCTTAAGAGCACACACAGAGATCACAGTCAGTTCGGGATTGGTCGCTCCCTTGCTCTCCAGGTCTCCAATAAGACTCCCCATTGGCACAGCTATAGGGTCCAGATCTCAGCCTAGTGGGCAAGCTAAAACCTCTAGCACCCTCTCTGTCCAACCAGTGCTTCATGTCCCTACCCAAGTAGCTGACACACACACACACACACACACACACACACACACACACACACACACACACACACACACACACACACACAGACACACAGACACACATGACTTTGTGATAAGAGTTTATACAACCACACAGACAGTCCTGGGAAAGGCTTGCACAGTTTATCCAGCTGTGCCCCTTTTTCCCAGACTATACAGTAGTATCAGCTGCCACCGCCCACTAATATTTATCAGCTACTCAAAGACCCTTAAAAGGGTGTCCAATTATTACTGTGCAATATTATTAACCAATTGGTAGTATAGCCCAGGGCTAAAGCTATTAGAGTGGCTTTGTACAATTTTACCAAAGGCATGCAAGTATTCCTAAGAGCTTAAATCTCTACACAAAAGTTAAAAGGTTTTAAAATATTTAACAATAAATAATTAAAACCACAAGACAATACTTTCTACTATACAGTACTAGTCAAGAGTTCAGAGATCACACAGAAATACTTAAAATAATTCAGTAGTACAGTTTTGGCATCACAGAAAAACACTTAGTCTAATCTTTCTAGTTCCTAGCAATTTCTAAAAGAAAACACACATCTAAGATTACTTACATATGAGCAAGATAGTGTTGTGAGTTGGCTGATCAAGACAAAAATGCTTAATGCCTTCTGATTCTCTCTGTTTAATTTGCTATTGCAGTCCTGATTCCCATTACATCATTTTTTACACTTTCCTGGTATTTCCAGGCTAACAGAAACTGCATTTACATTCTTTTATACCTAGGCAGAAACCAGAGCAATAAAGGACATTCTATATGTAAATTCTGGTCATTAACTTTAGCCTTAAAACAATAGGCAGGAAGCCTTCATCTAGCCCGGCTAGAGCCAAATTGTAAACATCAAAGACAGTCATGAAATAATTTCAGTTTCAAAGGACAGACATGAAATGCTTGACTAAGCTTTCCTTACAGCAGAGGACATTTTTGCTACATTGTTTTGATTTCAACATTTCACAGCATATTCTTTCATTTAAGAAAACAAGCCTGTATTTCAACATTCATATTTACAAAGGACAGAATTATGTACCAAATTCAATTTGACTAGGCTGGCAGCCTTCACCCATCTCTACCAGCCTTCACCCCCCCCCAGAGAACTCAAGCTAGTTTTTCAAGTGACCCTTGAGAAATGCCGCTTGAGAGGGTTAGGTCTATCTGAGTATACCTACCCCATTCCCTGTCTTGAGAGTCCATCTGCATTCACATTGCTACTCCCACTGTGGTGATTCACTGACATATCACATGCTTGCAACCCCTGGCTCCATTTTAGCAACTTGGCATTTTGCTGGATGACTCTGTTTATCCATATTAGGGGGTTGTGATCTGTCATAACAGTGAATTTTCTTCCATACAGATAAGGCTGAAGTTTCTGCAGTGCCCACACTATGGCTAGACATTCCTTTTCTACAGCTGCATAGCATTCCTGCCTGGGTTGGAACCTATGACTGAGATAAACCACTAGGTGCTCTTCTACCTCTGAATAAATCTTGCTAAGTACAGCCCCCATCCCATGGTTTGAAGCATCTACCTGCACAACAAATTATTTGCTGTAATCTGGACTGGCTAACACAGGGGGTCCTCCCAAAGCTTCTTTAAGCTTCTGGAATTCCTGCTCACATGCTGGGGTCCACACTACCTTATCTGGCCTGTTCTTCCTTGTCAGGTCTGTGAGGGGAGCAGCTATGGTATTATAACTGGAGGCAAACGTTCTGTAGTACCCTGCTGTCCATAAAAATGCCCTCACTTGCTTTTTAGTAACAGGTGCAGGCCATGCCTGAATGGCTTCCAATTTGGCAGGTTCTGGCCTTATCTTACCACTCCTCACTCTATGTTCTAGGTAGGAGACCTCCACCATACCCAACTGACACTTGGTCAGCTTAATGGTCAACCCTACCCTCTGCAGTCTGCCCCACATCTCCCTGACATGCTGAAGGTGCTCTGGCCAGGAATGTCTGTAGATGGCAATATCATCTAGGTAAGCAAGGGCATACCCTCCTGCTCCTGCTAGGATACGATCTACCAGTCTCTGGAAAGTCGCTGGGGCATTTTCATCCCAAAGGGCATCTTTGTGAACTCATACAAGCCAAAAGAAGTCACAAAGGCTGACTTCTCTCTAGCACTGGGAGTCAAGGGCACCTGCCAGTAACCCTTGGTAAGATCAATGGTTGTAAGATACTTTGCCACACTCAGCTGCTCTAGGGCCTCATCTGTCCTAGGCATGGGGTAAGCATCTGACTTTGTGTTATTATTTAATTTCCTGTAGTCCACACAGAACCTGGAGCTGCCATCCTTATTTGGTACCAGCACCACTGGGGAGGCCAAGGGACTGTTGGACTGTTGAATCACCCCTAGTTCCAACATCTCCTTACTTCCTCCCTCAGAGTCTGTTTGATTCTCTCAAGCACTCTATAAGGGGCCTGCCTAATAGGCCTTTGTGGTCCTGTATCCACCTGGTGCTGCACCAGGTGGGTGCACCCTGGTTTCTCAGTGAACATGTCCCAAAATTCCTGCAACACTGCTCGGATTTCTCGAACCTGGGTAGGACATAGCTGCTAGGACATTTCTACCCCTTCCACCGAGGTGTCAGCACGTGCTTCACTAAGGAGAACAGTCCCCAGATCTCCCTCAGACTCCTCCTGCAATCCACTGCAAATTCTCAGCACAAGGGTCTCCCTATCATGGTAAGGTTTCATCATGTTAACATGGTACAATTTGTGCCCCTGCCATATGCCGAGCAGTTCCCCCATGTAGTTAACATCACTTACCTTTCTTACCACCTTGCAGGGACCCTCCCAAGCTGCTTCCAGCTTGTTGTGTCTGACAGGAATGAGAACCATTACCTGCTACCCCACAGCATATTCTCTAGTGCGAGCATTCCTGTCATACCACACCTTTTTGTTGTTTGGTTTCTACCAGGTTCTCCTGGGCCAAGCCCATGAGTTCCCTAAGCCTTGTCCTGAGGTTTAGGACATATGCCACAACAGACTCCTTCTGAGACTCGCACTCACCTTTCCAATCATCTCAAATTAAATCTAGAGGTTCCTTCACCCTATGCCTCTCTGTAAGCAAACAACAGATGTGGCAAATATTTGTCCCACTCCCTCTTAAACTGATCTGCAAATACTCACAGTATAGACTTAATTGTAGAGTTTAACCTCTGAACAAGACCATTAGTCTGGGTATGGTAGGGGATGGTCTTCATGTGCTTCAACCCACAGGACTTCCACAGACAAGCCAGCAGGTCTGACATGAAACTGGCACCTCTGTCAGTCAGTATTTCTTTTGGGAAACCTATCCTGCTGAAAATCTCTAACAAAGCATTTGACACCTTCTCTGCCTCAATGGAGACCAAAGCCACTGCCTCAGGGTATCGTGTAGCGTAATCCACTACCACTAGGATATATTTTTCCCCTGTGGAATATGTTGTACTCAGAGGACACACAATATCCATAGCTACCCTCTGAAATGGCTCCTCAATCACAGGCAAAGGCATCAAAGGAGCTCTCACCTTGTCTCCTGCCTTGCCTACCTTTTGGCACTGCTCACATGTCCTGCAGTACCCTGTTACATCTCTGGAAATTCCATGCCACTAGAAGTTCTGCATAATATGCCTCTTTGTACCTTTTATGCCCATATGACTTGCAAAGGGAATATCATGGGCAATGGCTAGAAGTGCAAGACAGAAGGCTATAAGCACTACCAACTGCTGTACTCTCTCACCTTCTAGCTCTCACTCAGTGGTCCACTCTCTGTATAGTAACCCTTTGTCCCAGTATACAGATTCCCCCTTTCCTTGAGGATCAGGTGCCTCCCTAGCTACCTCCCTCAGGCCTTGCAATGTAGGGTCTGAGAACTGAGCCTGTCTCACCTCTCTCCTTGTAACCCTTCCCAGCTCCCCTTCCACAGGAAGTCAGGCATTCTCTGACAGTGGTGCCTCACTGTCAGCCTGGATTCTACTACTCACCTCTACCTATGCAGTCACTCTGTCTAAGGGACCATCAGTACCCACAAGAAGCTGTGGCTCACCTTCAGTCTCACTGCTACAGTGTAGCTCACTCCCTAAAGTAATCACCTCACCAGTCCTGGCTGCAAGTATTCAGTCTGTCTGGGTCTCCCCCAGGCTACTAGACCCACATGTTTGTCTGCTAGCTTGACTGCGTGCAACTGCATAAGTACTGATACTGCCTCATCCAAATCCTTCCCTATCAGGACATCTGCAGGATGGTAGTTCAGTACCTCTGTTGTCTCAAGACAACCTATTATTAGCATTTTGTCTTTCCCACTTACTGACTCCCTCACCTTTTGTTCCCCACCTTGCCTCCATGGACACCTGCATGCCACATGGCCCTACTGGTTGCATTCAAACCATTTAACCCTAGCTCCTGGACATGTATCTGGACTAGTGACTTCCCCTGCTACTGGCAGATTCTGTTGTGGCAGTCTGTGCTGCCCAGCATGGGTTCCTTTATAGCCATGAGCAGCACTGGTGGTCCCTTTCCTGTGCAGGGCTGCCCTTCTTGCCAGTATATGTCTCCTTTTTTCCCCAACTCATCTGAAGTAGCACACTGTCTATCAGCTAACTAGATCCTCATGTCCTCAGGCAAAGTGCTAAGGGCTTGTTCCCTCTCCAAAAGGTCTGCCAGCCCTTCAAAAGTGGTGACCTGACATCCACTCAGCCACCTATGGAAATAAGTGCTCATTTCAGCAACATATTCACACACACTTTCATCTGCCTTGCATCTATGCTCACAAAACTTTTTCCTATACGTTTCAGGTGTTAGCTTAAAAAACTCTAATATACAATTTTTTTCAGCAGTATAATCAAAACATGCAACGTCAGACATTTTAGATAATATAGTTACAGCTTTACCATGGAGTAAGGGGGTCAGGAACTGTAATCAGAGCCCTTGATCAACTTCATACTGTTTACATACCCTCTCAAACATATGAATGAAACTATAAAAAGTATCCCCCTCTTTAAACTGTGGAAGAAATTTACTGACCTTATGTGCTTCTGGGGTCCAGCTACTCCCTTCCCCATTACCTCCATGACTCTGGTGAAGAGTTAGCATCTCCTTCTCATGCTGCCTCTGCCTCTCTTTTTCCTCAGCTTCTAGGCATAGCAGTTTCTCAATATCCTCACTCTCTAGGCACCTCATTCTCTCAGCTGCTTCTAATTCTACACGCCTGGCCTCCAACTCAAATCTCTTTAGCTCCAGCTGGATTTTTAAGTCCACTGCAGAAAGGTTGAGCTGTCCATTCTCCGAGGGTATTATATCTCCACTGCCAGTCTGATTGTCCTCCTGGTTGCTGTTTTCTGATGCAGCTGCAACCAAGGCTGCAATCAGGTCTGCCTTAGTCAGGGTTCCATGCACCAATCCCCTAGCCTAGCACATCTCCGTCAGCTGGCTCTTTGTCAGCTTTCTATACTCCTCTGCTGACATGCTGCCTGCTCACCCTGACTAATAAAGCTAACAAAAGAAATAAAACAATTGTGATCTGAAGTATGAGTATTCACTGTGTGGCTGTTTTAGAGTACAAAAACACTTTCAAAGCTCACTGTACACAAGCTACTGGATTCACTCTACCCACACCACTACAAGCCAATTAGTATTTGCCAACCAATTAATATGTGATGTGGATATCCCACCACTGCCAAACAATTAATATGTGATGCCCATGCCCTGGCCCAGCAATTAAGGAGCCTCAGTCATCACCACTAACAGCAGTGAGGGCGTCTCATACATGAAGAAAGGATAACAAATACACACAGTAAAGTGCAATTTCCCTTTAGAGCAAACAGATATCACAGTCAGTCCAGGGCTGGTCGCTCCCTTGCTCTACAGGTCCCCAATAAGACTCCCCACTGGCACAGCTATAGGGTCCAGATCAAAGCCTAGTGGGCAAGCTAAAACCTCTAGCAACCTCTCTGTTGAACCCAGTGCTTTGTGTCCCTGTCCAAGTAGCTGACACACACACACATGCACTTAGAAATAACAGTTTATACAACCACACAGACACTCCTGGGAAAAGCTGGCACAGGTTCTCCAGCTGTGCCCCTTTTTCCTGGACTATACGGTAGTACCAGTTGCCACCACCCGCTAATATTTATCAGCTACTCAAAGGCCCTTTAAAGGGTGTCCAATTATTACTGTGCAATATTATTATCCAATTGGTTGTATAGCCCAGGGCTAAAGCTATTAGAGTGTCTTTGTACAATTTTACCAAAGGCATGCAAGTACTCTTAAGAGCTTAAATTATCTCTACACAAAACAGCCACAGTTAAAAGGTTTTAAAATATTTAACAATAAATAATTAAAACCACAAGACAATACTTTCTACTACACAGTGCTAGTCAAGAGTTCAGAGATCACACAGAAATACTTAAAATAATTCAGTAGTACAGTTTGGACATCACAGAAAAAACACTTAGTCTAATCTTTCTAGTTCCTAGCTATTTCTAAAAGAAAACACAAGTCTAAGATAACTTACACTTGAGCAAGACAGTGCTGAGAGTTGGACGATCAAGACAAAAATGCTTAATGCCTTCTGATGCTTTCTGTTTAAATTGCTATTACAGTCCTGAGTCCCATTACATCATTTTTTACACTTTTCTGGTGTTCCCAGACTGACAGAAACTGCATTAACATTCTTTTAGACCTAGGCAGAAACCAGAGCAATAAAGGACATTCCATATGTAAATTCCGGTCATTAACTTTAGCCTTAAAACAATAAACAGGAAGCCTTCATCTAGCCCAGCCAGAGCTGAAGTGTAAACATCAAAGACAGTTATGAAATAATTTAAATTTCAAAGGACAGACAAGAAATGCTCGACTTAGCTTTCTTTACAGCAGAGGGCAATGTTGCTACATTGTTTTGAGTTCAACATTTCACAGCATATTCTTTCATTTAAGAAAACAAGCCTGTATTTCAACATTCTTATTTACAAAGGGCAGAATTATGTACCAAATTCTATTTCAGTAGGCTGGCAGCCTTCACCCATCGCTACCAGTCTTTACACGAGGTTGCACAGTATACAAGAAGTGAAAGGCATTCTTACATGTGATTTTAAATGCACAAAAGACCACTTTGGAATGGCAGCTCTTGAAGATGTTTTCATATGGTCATTAAAAAGTTAATCCTAATGATGCACAGATCACAACATTCTAAGGCTAGGTGCATTACTTATTGTTGCTTTATTTTGCTAAAGTGCCCATTTATTTATTTATTTATTGTGATTCTCCTGCTCTGAATACTGATGTAGCATTCTTCCCCTTCTTATAAGTAAAACTGTGTAATGTGGTGTCCTTTGATATTATGTAAACATCTCTGTAGAAGCTTGATACTAATAATTCACCATTTTTCTTTTACTAAGGGCACTGATAACTTAAGTGATCTGAAAGACCTATAAAAAATATTTGTTGTGCATCGTATTCCTGACTACAAACTGTCAGACTTGTGTGAAGAAAGTGGTCAAATAAAGAAGTTTGATACTAATTCTGTTGACTTTTTTGTCTCCTTCTACGCCATATAGTAGTGGTTTGTTTTGTTTTTCAAGTTGTTTAATTAACCACTTTCAGAACGGTCTTATATATATTTTATATAATCGACTTGTATTGATTTATAATGATTCCTGGACCTAAAACAGCACAAGACAAAGGAAAAAAATCATGTGAGATAAACTGACTCCTATAGCAACAACATGCATAAAAAAGCAAATGACTATTACTTACATTCATGGTGCTGTGACAGCAGCTTCCTCAATACACAAACCACGTGTGTGTGTGTGTGTGTGTGTGTGTGTGTGTGTGTGTGTGTGTGTGTGTGTGTGTGTTTGTGTGTGTGTGTGTGTGTGTGTGTGCACATGTGTGTATGCACCCATTTGTCTGCTAATACACACACACACACGCACACACACACACCCACACACACACACACGTAATATAATGTTTCTGAGAATGTTTTAGCCCCATCTGGAGAACTGATTGCCATCTGCTTCTGAGATAAAAAAAACTTACCTCCAAGGAAAGAGGCCATTGGTTTGGGACTAAAACTGGGAGAGGAGTTAGAAATCATTGAGGGAGACCAAGATGATACTGAGGTGCATGGTACAGTATTATCTACTCTTACTCCAAGGATTTTCTACATGTCTCACTGTTTATCCTCAATGGGTGGAGCATGCAGTGAACATAATGAGTGTACATACATGTTCCCGACATGATGTGCTGATATTCTTGTCCCAAACTGAGACTTGTAAATACACGCTTTAGGGAAAAGTCTGAAAAATACAGGAGAACAATTGATGTTGACTCTTCCCTATCAAAGTTATTATTATTATTATTATTATTATTGTTATTATTGTTATTATTATTATGTTTTGCATACCCTTATTGTGGAAGTTTTGTACCTCTGAGAAAAGGGAATATTCCAAGAAAATGAAAAATGTAAGTCGGCATTTTCAGTTATTTTCACTGACATGGCACTTGCAATAACTTGCTTCAGCATACCAAATACTTACAGATCCTCTACCATTATCAAGCATCCATTAGAGAATGATAGAGATCCAACACTCTTTTTCAAAGTAGGCAATATAGTCACTGACCACTGAAGATCATCCACCCCTGTCACACTTTAATCTTTCATGATGATTAGTCAGCCTTGGACTAACAGCAAGGTGTGTGTTCTAATCCAGTTGCAAAGGGTTGGCTTTTTATCAGAAATTTTGCGTTATAGAAAAATGAAACATTTTACAAAGCCAAGTGTATATGCGAAATCTAAGCACATTCATTTCTTGTATTTGCACCATACTAAATGCCTTATGCGTGTCATATCATCATATACACAGCTATGACAATTACATTTGAATAGGTATGATGTGGGAAAATCAAAATGGTGGTCTAGAGATTCCAGTGTTATGACTGTTTAGTTCTCCACCCAAGCCTTTGATCAGTGTATCTTGATATGTGGGTACCAGAGGTTGTTTATGTTACTTTCCAAGAACTTCATGGTATGAAGTCAACATAGCACAGACCTTTTCTTCTACAGTTGTACTGATGTATTGCCAAATTATAGACCAATTCTCATGTTGTCCCTTCCTCCTTTCCATAATCACTCTGCTATATCAAATTAACATCAAGCAGTTGTTCTGTGTCAGTATCCCATTCTGTTTTCTTACTGTCTGAAGCACAGACTTAAGATGTTCTTTCTTCTCTGTATATGTCATCCAACTTCACTTCCCATCCTTATTCACTTAACTAGAGCCTGATGATTTATCTCACTCAATTTTTATATCACAGGTTAATGTCTGACTCATTACTTCCTAGACTTCATTATTATTTCCTTACTTGCTATGACTTCTGTAGAGTGCATTGTCAAAATTGTGCTTAAGCAAGCCCGAAGGCATAAATCAAAAAAAAAAAAATAAATAAATAAAAGCCTAAAACCACACATACTATCACTCTCAGTGGAGCCCCAAACACTAAACTCTAAGGCAAGCAAACACAAATCCCAGGACTCCCATTATAAGGGACTCCCATTGTAAAATATAATGATACCCCTCTAACCAGTGAACAAGAAGAATATAACTGCTAGCTGCTTACCTGGAGCCAGAATCAACCAAATTACACACGGACACATTGCACCACAAGTACCAGTATGATTCCTTCATAGTCCATGCAGGTGTAAATGACCTGAAAATGTACCTTAGTGGACTGCATTAAGAGAGACATTATGGAGCCTTCAGACTGTGTGTCTTAGGCTGGTATGAGCCTATCACTGAGCAGCATATTATTATCACTAAGGATGATGTCACACTATGATCAAAAAATGATTGATTTTAACAACTGCCTGTCTTTCTGGTGTCATTCCAACAAGATACAATATTTGTCAGCTTGGAGGGACATGGTTAACAGGCCATGTTGCTTTTCCAATGATGGTCTATTCCACTCCCTGCTAGGCTTTCAAAAACTGGCTAAAACATTATCACCCCATAGAGCCATTTTTAGGCAATGCCAAATTGACAAACCTACCAACATAGCATAATCAATTAAGCTGTGGGTCAAGTTGTTACTGTTCAATTCCAGGAGCCTAAACAAATAAACTACACTCCCTTCAAGCCTTCCTCATACTTGACAATACAGACATCTGTGCAGTTAGTGAAACATTGTTTCAAGTGGCAGAGTGTACCCTGGCAGTGCAAGTTTCAGTGCCTTCCACTCATTTAGACCACCAGCTGCACAAAAAAAGGCTAAAGATGAAGAACAGCTCTACTATAATTTCTCAACACCTTAGCCCTTGCTAAAGATGATCACAAACTCATATCCTGTCTATTCCTTGGCCTTTCTAAGGCTTTTGACACTGCCTCACACACTCTGCTACTTAGCAAACTTGTAGACCTAAACCTCTCCCCCCTGATACAGTTGTATGATTCTCTAGCTATCTCTCTGATAGGCTGCAGTCAGTACGATGGGACTCAACACTATCTACCCCTCTCTCAGTAAGAACTGGTGCTCCCCAAGGTTCCATTCTTAGACCTCTACTCTTTAATATCTTCTCCAACTCACTCCACTCCTCTTGTCCTCATTCTAACATTGTCCAATATGCAGATGACTCTACAGTCATAACTACTGGTAATTCCCCCTTAGAAATCCTAACAAATACCCAGACATCTTTCAACTCAGTAGAGACATGGCTCACTAATAATCAGCTCATCCTCAACCCTAAGAAAACAAAATTACTACTCTTTCTACCTAAATCTGCAAACCACATTAAACTTTCCTTCTCTATAAGGTCCCTAAACAATACTCCTATAGAAGTTGAAACTAGCACAAAACTCCTTGGCATTACTATTGACGACCAACTAAAATTTGATCTTCACATTAACAATTGTATAAAAAAAAACACCAAAAGCTAGGACTACTGTACAGGAACAACAAATTCCTAACTACTAAAACTAAGATTTCTCTTACCCATGCCTACCTTCTACCATGCTTAACCTATTGTTCCCAAATACTCACAAATCTGAATTCCTCCCTACTTACCAAATTAGAATTAACTTACCACAAAATAGCTAGATTTTCAGCTCAACACACATATATATTTCACCACTGTCTCTCCCTTAAATACCTGAACTGGCCCAGACTACTTCACCTGTTCCTTCAATCTGAAATACACTCTATCCTATATCAGCCTGAATTCTGCCCAAGTCTATCTTCTCTCATCTCTCTCACTACTCCCCTACCAGACTATTCCAAAGCTCAACCCAAGACCTACTAAAAATACATAAACCCAAATCCAACACAGGGTACAAATTATATAGCTACCATCCCTCTATTGCATGGAACAGACTCCCACTAGAAATAAGGACCCTGACTCATCCCAAACAATTTAAGCTAGCAAACAAAGACAACTTTAAAAAACACTGGTTCTGCCATTGTATTCATACTCCCCAATTAATACCTACCTTTATAGTACAGTCATGCTTACTAACTTAAAATTTACCATTAACTACTTCATCCTATGCTTCCTATGCAACCTCCAAAGTTTCTTCTATACTCTGCTCCCTGAAATTCTTATGTAACCTTTTATGTTTCTGCTACTCTGCATACAAAACCTTGTATTTGCTCAACCCTGTTTCTAAACCGAAACATACAACTTATTCTATTGTTTTAACATTCTCCTTTTTGTTTATAGTACTGTTTTATCCGTCAACAATATAGATGTATGTAGTTTACGTATTTTAACTACCAAAATTGTCTATTGCTATTTTTATTGAACTGTATCTGTATTGCAATTTTTATTGCATTGTATATCTTTGGAGCTTTTCTCCCTGGTCCTCTGCTGAAAAAGGGCAATATCTCAGCCAGACACTACCTGTCAACAAATGTAAAATAAATAAAAAATAAAATGTCTTAATATGCATGCATAACAAGCATACCTCTGGGATGGTCAAACAGGATGATGTGCTGGAGTTCCTCTATGTACAGATCCCCCTAAACAAAATCCCATACCATATTTTAGCTAGTTACAAGTCACCCTCCATGTCCCAAGAAGCTCACAATGCATACTTAGACCTACAGGGGACACTTACCATCCAAACTAACACCCTACTGAATGGAGACTTTAATTACTCCTCTATAGAATGGGAATCCTACACAGCCTTAAATTTACAGTTACAGAGTTTTCTGTAGTTCGTAAATACAAACACACTTATCCACATACTGAATACACCTACTAGAGGCTACAACATACTAGAGCTCATGCTTACAAAGATGAAAGAATGCTGTCCCCCCCCCCCCCGATGAGGGCTCAACCTCCCTGGTAAGGTCTGACCATAATCTCATTAAAACCAGTAAAGGATAGGAACTATTCTGAAGCAAATTATGTTTTATTAAGTGGTGAATTCTCAAAATTCAATGCCCCTCAAAACTTAGAGAACACAGCAACCTATGCCAAACTGCTCTCAGAAACTCTATACAACCATTTCAATGGCTGCATACAGGCTACTGTAACTACCAGAAGTAAGTACTATGGTTGCCACCCATCCCATTGTCAGCGGGACACTCATGGGTTGAGGCCTCTCATCCCGCTTCCCGCAATCACCAATCGTGGGACTTTAAAAGTCCCGTTTTTCCCCTTTTCGTGCGATCACAAATTCAATTGCCATGGAAAAGCTGAAAATACTTCTGTTTTTTCCACGGCAATGCAGCCACATCACCACCCAGACCTGCAGTTAGAGGGATTCCCTGCTAGGTCCATGTGGTAATGCAGCACAGTAATTGGCTGCAGGGATTGGAGGGGGCGGGAACTTGCTACAAAGAGCCTCATAAAGGTCGCAGCTGTAGAGCACTAAGCTCTACACAGCTGCGAACGAAGATCTGATATTCTCTTTCTTCAGCCAGCCCAGCCAGCCAGGAAAGAAGCCAGAGATCTGATATTCTCTTTGCCATGCCAGCCAGCCCAGCAAGCCAGCCAGCCAGCCAGCACAGCAAGCCAGCCAGCCAGCCAGCTCAGCAAGCCAGCCAGCCAGGGAGCCTGCCAGCCAGCCCAGCCACTACTTGAACATCCAACTAGCCATTACAGCAGCAAGGAAGCAAGCTAGCCCAGCAATAACTGTGATAGTGGTAAGTACATAATTGCATTTTGTGGCTTTAGCTATTTAAAATGGGAATAGTGTGCTTTAAGTATTTAATGTTTAGAGATAGATGGGGATGTAGTATGCGATATTTAAATATGTGCAGTGGTTATTTTGAGATTTTTGGGTACTAGTTTAAAATGGGAATAATTTATGGTTTAATTTTTTTTAATGTTTAGAGGCATACCTCTCAACCTGGAAACATTAAAAATCTGGACAAAGGTCCATGAAAAATAGGTACAAATCTGTACGATGATTAGCATATCATTTGCATACCTAATTATGTAACCCCACCCCTTCCAATGGGATTGTGGGATACCAAGTTTCAAACACAAACTGAACAGACAACCAACATATGACCCCATAGTCCCCCTGAAGCCATTCCAGTGTCCCATTACTTGGCTATTTCACCCCATTTACCATAAACACTAATGTGCATACTACTTTACTTCTACAGTGATTATGTGGATTTCATTTACAGACTTGGCATTAAACCTTCTCTACTCTGGAAACTCACATTCAATATGTACAAGAGGCAAGAAGAACTGACATTGGAATGGCTGCAGGGGGACTCTGGAGCCATATTTTGGTTATCTGTTCTTCAGTTTGCCTGCCATGCACTTTCCAAAGACATGTCTATGCAAACATAAGTATCAGTATTGAGTTTGGGTCACTTTGCTAATGAATGCTGAAACCTAACTACTGCAACTGAAACCTTCCAAGACTAAGCATGTAATAAATACATGAAGCCTGATGCACTTACAGTAGTATATGCAAAATAGTAGTATGTATACGCTGTAAACAACTAACTTAGTTTCACCTAGGTTTCTCTGGCAGGGCAGCAAAAGTGACAAAATAAAATGGTTTAACATTTCAGAAAAAAAATGCACCTTACAACTAGTCATGCTGGTGAAACATAAACTCAGAAGTACTCCTATTAGTTGCTGGAAAAGAAGTAAAAAAAAACGAATAGCTCAATCTGCAGTTATTAAGGCTGAATGCAATTAAAAAGTCTCCTATGTCAGCTACACACACCGATGAAGCTGAATGCAATTAAAAAGCCTCCTAAGTCAGCTACACACACCCCAATGAAGCTGAATTAAATTTAAAAGCCTCCTAAGTCAGCTACACACACCCTGATGAAGCTGCTTAATACACCGGAGTGGAGTTGCTGACAATAATGGACCACTCTGCTTAAATAATGAAAAACGAACCACACTCTGCTTAGAATGTAATAATCTGCTTAATAATCTGCTTAAATAAACAAACTATGCTGTTTAAATAGAATCATATACACCTATGAAGCTGCTTAATACACCGGAGTGGAGCTGCTGCCAATAACGGACCATTCTGCTTAAAATAACGAAACCACATTCTGCTTAAACAGAATAATCTGATTAAATAACAAGCCATTCTGCTTAAAATAGAATAATAAACATACACTGAACTGCTGCCAATAAGGAATAACAAACATACACCGAGCTGCTGACAATAAGAAGAGGACCACTTTGCTTAAAACAGAATACTCTGCTGCCAATTATCTCCTTAAATAATGAACTACTCTGACAGAGGTGCTAAAAATAAAATAATGAACATACACCGAGCTGCTACCAATAAAGAACCATGTACAAACCATGTACGCTACACACACACCCTGACTGTGAAAATGTGCACACATGAACAGCTTGCATACGTGAACAGCTACAACTTCACTTGCATACTTAATTTCATACCAGTTTAAACACAGATTAGACTGCTATGTTTTGCATATATACCTCTCAACTTCTCAGCAGAAGAAATCTTTCTTTACTTGTAGTTCCCGAGAGAGCTGCCATTCCGCTTGTAATCCTCTCCTATACGGTCGTTCGTTTCTGCTTGCAGCTGAAACTGCTGCCATTCCTTACTTGTAGTCCCCGAGAGCTGCCACTGCCATTCTGCTGTGCTTTGGCCATTTATTTCTGGTCATATTAATACAAAAGCGGGCTTGCTGCCCAAATTGAAACTGCTGCCATTCCGCATTTGCAGCCGGCCGGAAATGATGGCGTGAGCTCATTGAGCTTAATTCCGACTGGCTGGTAGGAGCTGACATCATAATTTGAAAAAATAAAGCAAATGAAGGGGTGCCACTTCATTTGGGTAAAAAACGAATAATTCGGTATGGTTGGGAGGTGTGTTTAGAGGTAGATGGGGTGCAGTATGCAGTATTTAAATCTGTGCAATGGTAACTTTGATATTTTTGAGTAGTAGTTTTTAAAGATATAAAACCTGAATGTATATGTAATTGTTATTATTCTTGGGGGGGGGTATGATTTGGAAGCATTACTTTTGAAAGGCTGAACTGTGTATAGAAGTTGTTTGTTTCTGTTGGGGGTCAGTGAAATATAAATTTAGTGTGACACATTTCTATTGTCGTAGCTTTTTCTGGGTATTGTCTGTTTGCAGATAGAAAATGTTCGAGCATAGTTTGCACTTTTTGTATGGAAATGTGTGCAATTTAATACTGTTTTCAGGAAGTTATGATATACTGCTTAGGTAATTTTTCCTGTTAGTTCCTGCAAGTCCATGTGTATATGGTACAAGTCTACCTTTTGAGGAGGAATGTTAACAGTTAATGTAATTCATTTATTATTCTAGTAGGTACATATTGCCAATTTGTCAAAGCTGTTTCAAGATTGTTTTCATTTATACTTGTAAATGTGTGCATTTAACTTATTATGCATTTTTAATAAGGTTAAAATGTACTGCTTTGCTTGTAATGTGAATATGGGTGTGTTGCTTTTACTTGGGCCTGTTTATTGCATTGCTGTGCTGGATAAATTACTCTTAATTGCTATGTTTTGAGATAAAAGGAGCCCATGGAGTCTGCTGTACATTGTAGTTTATATTACTTCTCTTGCAAGAAGTATTTTTAAAAGTTAAAATGTTTATGGACTTTCCCGTTTATTTTTTTTTTGTGGATGGATGCTCAGAAGTTAATGCAATGTATTTGAGATTGTGCTAAACCATGTCGTTGTTACAGGGTAGTTTGCGTTTATAAGTAGCAAAGTTTGTATTTGGTGTTTTAGTGATGTCTTCAATGTTTATTTATTGTTACAACTGATTAGTGTGTGTTTGCAGAAATAGTTCACTTCATTTAAATGGTTTGAGTTTTCAGAATGCTGTAATGTCACAATGTTGCATCCATAACTAATACTGCATCTCTTTTAACAACTCTGGTGATGTTGTGGTGGGGGTGTGGCCAGTGTCATGTTGGCCACACCCCCTATCCTGTTGACCACACCCCCATGCCCCACTTTGCCCTTGTTAAAAGGTGGCAACTCTAGTAAGTACAGGACTAGCCATAGAAACAAACCACCCAGGTGACATCACAAATTAAACAGGCTACAACAAAAGGAAAACAATTATGGCAAAAATCAGGAAGGGTAATTTCCATAAAAAATATTATTATTATTATTTAACTATAGCAGGACAGTGCTCTACAGATATTTAAAGGCTCCAGTATTTCTGTCTACTGAAAGTCACCCAAGTCCCTTCACAGCAGTTATTTTTCTATTCAAAGTAAATAAATAGTGAAAACACAGTAACTGGCATAATCCCTGAAATTAAGGCACAACACTGCTTGCTTTCATTACTTAGCAGGGGCGGCTCATGCTATAGGACTGCGGGACTGCAGCCCTCCCACCTGTAAAATGGGTCCCCCACCATAGAACATATAAAAATAAAAAAATATCTCCTGGACTCCGCACATTTGTGTTAGGCAGACCAGAACTCCAAGCACGCATGCACAGGCATTCTTGAGCTCCAGACTGCTTAGTTAGGCAGTCCAGATAGGGAAGGCAGGAAACTCCACCCTTCCAACCCAGAGATCTGTACTGCACAAACCAGAAGGTCACCGGACTGTATCGCCCACAGGCTGGACCAATAGCAAGAGGCTCCAGCCTCCTCACATCTCACAGGAGACCACAGCATGTGCGGGCCAGTATGGAGGATTGATCGGGCAGGTGGGCACAGGATTGCAGAGACCACAGTATGCAGGACAGATTGGATTTCTGGAAATGATTGCTGCAAAGGAGTGTGTTGCAGACTACAGGATTGCATGAAACAGGTAGGTGGTGAGGTGATTACTGCAATGGTGGCGTGTGTGTGTGTAATGCCCCAGTTGCTTCATGGTGGTGGGTAGGGAATAAGGCTTGGACCCTGAACCTTGGGCCCAAGTGACAAGAGCCTGAATTCCCTACCCACCACCATTTCTAAAACATTTGCAGATTTTTCCTCATATCTGTTCTGTTCCTCATAAAATCTGTGGTTTCTGCATTTTTGCTATTTAAAACAGACAGTAGTGCAGTGGTAGCAGCATTGCCTGACAGCTATGGGTTGTCTGGTTTGATTCTTGGCTGGGGTGCCTTCTGTGTGGAGTCTGCATGTCCTCCCTGTGTTTGTGTAGGTTTGCTCTGGTGTCCTCAGTGGATATGTGTCCCTATTTTTTGGACTGTATTCCCCCATTTTTGGCTTCATCCAAGTTTTTTGTGCCAAAGTTGAGAGCAATGGTGATAACTGAACTCACTGAATATGTTTGGGGGCTGTATTCCCCCATTATTGGCTTTGTTCAGGTGTTTTGTGCTAAGATGTTTACAGCTATGGTGAGAACTGAATTCACTAAATGGTAGCCATTTAAGTTTCAGTCTTCCTTTCTTTCATAAAAATCGATGATTTGGTATAGTGGTATGTTACTCTGGCTGTTTTGCACAGGGACCTGGGTTCAATACTTGGCAGTGAAATGTATGGTGGCAACACAGCATTTTAGTCTAGCAACTTTCCAACATTATACAAGCAATGTTTAAAATGCGTCCCTGGTTTTTGGGCCCCCCCCAAATAAATTTTGGCTTTATCCAGATTTCTTGTGCTGCAAAGTTCAGAGAGACAGCTGAGTGTCGAGTAGATTTTACAAGGAGCTGAGAGCTGGAGGGGAACAAAGGTTTAGTGCTGCTTATGCCAAGTCTGCTTACATTGTAAATAGCACAAAAAGTAATGTACTTGCTTTTGATGCAGAAGGCTGTGGGTTCTACTCCCACAGTAGGTAGATCCATTGCTGATACTGTAATCTGTTGTAAAGGGGATGGATGCTACAGTCCTCTTTGGCAAAGATACCTAGTAACTATGAACCTGTTATCAGTTTGCCATCCATTCCCTATTGCGATATTACTAGCATTAGAATTTTTTTAATCCAACATAAGCAATTTATTTCTCAAGGGAAACAGGCACTTTATTTGTAGATGAAACAATGACATATAAAGTTGTTTGCTAGCAGTAACCTCTTCATTAGTTAACAGATTTCTTTAATGTGGAATTATTTAAAGGACTTTTACTTCTTCAGAGATCGTGCATATTTACTGATACTGGTGGACTGTTGACATTTGAGTAGACTTTTATGATAGAAATGTTCTGAATTGGGCAGTTTTGCCATTATTAGTGCATGCATTTTGTTTCTTTGTTTACTGGGAAAATGTTCAAAACAATAAATTTAAAATGCCCTCTAACAACTGTAATGTATTGTACAAGGAATATCATTTAATACAGTCAGGAAGGTGTATCAAAGAGCATGTGCATGTTTCGTGTTCAAGGGACCTATGATTTGAAAACAGCCCAAAATTAATCTTTATCTGCCACTGGCAAAATGTATTTTCTTTGAATGTGAGTTTCAATGCTGTTTCAATGAATGTGAGTTCCAAGGGCAGATAAGTTTTAATGCTAAGTCTATTTTCATTGTGAGACTGCATTGCTTTGTTTAGCAGATATCTATTAGGGTTTATACTGTAAAATATAAAATAAAACTTTCAAATGAAATCCACATCATCGCAGAAGTAAAACAGATGCACATTACAGTGTTTATGGCAAATGGGGTGAAATAACCAAGGAATGGGACATTGGAATGGCTGCAGGGGGGACGCTCCATTCGACCATGATTTTGTGAGGGGGGAAGGGCAGCAAACTCAGACAGCCCTGGCTGAACTATACCTCTCAACTGTCCAGAATTTTGCAGAATGAATAGATTTTTGCTTCTTATTTTTGGTTTGTTCCTCATAAAATTTGTGGTTTTCTGCCAAATCATTTAGGAATGAAGTCACTAAATAATGACAGACATTGAGTTTCAGATGTCATAACCTTCAGAAAAATGCATGCTAAAGCAAGACCTGCTTTTCTATTAACTGTCTTAAGCTTATACAAGAGCAATTTTTAGTACCGTTTGCATGTTCCCCCAATATATTTGGCCTTATCCAGATTTCCTGTATTAAGAGGTTGAGAGGTACGTGCAAATAAATTGCTTTATAGAATATCCAAACCTCTCAACTGTCCCCAATTTTTGCTCAAAATGTTGCTCTCCCCCTAATAATCTCTCTACAAAATGGTAATTTGGAAGCAAACGTGGAGGGTTTACAATTATAAATAACTGTAATGATCAGTGTTATAGATTACTTTTATTTCAGAAATGCATGTAGATGATCTTATTTTGTCAGCTGCTCAAGTTAACAGTACTAATTTTAAAAATGTGTCCCTTCTTTGACAGGTTCCCAGCTGTATTATGTGGCAATTTTATATTTTTGCATAATATTTTTGGTCTGTTTTTCATAAAATTGTAGTTTTCTGGCAAATTAGTAGCAAATCATTAAAGACTAAAGTTAGAAAGTAATGGCAGACATTTGGGTTTCAGATTTCATACCCTTCAAAAATTCATACTAATGCAATACCTATTCTATTATCTTTCTAAGTTTATAAGAGCAATATTTAAACATTGTCTTTATTTTTGGACCTGTGTCCCACTTTTATGTATGGCTTTGTCCAGATTTCTTGCTCTGAGGTTGAGAGGTATGAGTGTCAGAGCCATCACCATCAGCCAGAGACATTTCCTACTTGTTGTACCCCACTCCCCATTGTAGTGGCTCTGGATGTGTCCAAGCAAGGCAAGGAGCAGTTATGCAGTGTAAGTAGAGTATTCCCCCATCCAAGGTAGACCACAAGTACGACTGTGGCTTTTCATCTGTCCTTGATTTTGCAGAATGTTCTGGTTTTCTGTCATATTTTTATACTGTTGATTTATGCTTCTTATTATTCAGAAAATGCATGCTGTTGCAGTGCCCTGGTGCTCTCTATTAAAGTAGCAATGCTTTAATGACCATCAGGTAAGCTTGTCAGAGATTGTACGATGCAAGTAAGCTTTAATAAGCATACTGTTAAAGAATTACCAACATTGAAAGCCTTTTCATTGTTGCCATGCAGAGAATATTTACATAACTAGATAACGTATAAGCCTTAGGTATTGAAATTCATATGACAGTATTTGAAATAAAGGACAGGATTACAGTATTTTCAGAAGCTCATTACATTTTTTGGAGACTTGCAGTTATCTCTGCAGGCTTTACCCTTAAACTAAACAGAATGCCAATCTATCATGTGTAGTCCATAACTTGTGCAGTAATCCTTTAAGCAATTTATCTTGAGCTTGTTTCTTGTTGGCTGTTCATTTTTTACTTTGATCATGTGTTTCCCATGAAACAAGTAGATAGTCATTGTCAGGCAGCAGGTCTTTTTTGGATAAGGAACATTTTTACAAGGGGGGTATCACAAAAATTGCTACTTTCAGCATGTTACTTGGTAATTTTATAAAGCTGAATATAAATTATAATTAGAACTGCAGTGTAAGGAGAAGTGGTTTGATCTGAGTGCTGCTTGTTTTATTTTATACTTGATTTTGACTGGCATTCCAGTAATGTATTTAAAAAGCAATTTATTTTGTCATGCCTCACAACCTTTGTGTTTCCATCTAGATATTAAGGAAGTTGTCATGTAGCCAATGCATTGAAATATTTTTTTCTTCTACACTTCATTTTGTCTTGATTTGACTCTCATAATGATGGTTTGGCACCCAGGGCAGCGTATATAATTAAAGTTCCAGTTGTTGTGGTTTTGAGCATAGCCCCACCCCTTTCTAGTTGGTCACACCCCTTCCCATTGGCCACACCCATCCAGCTGTCTCCTGCAGCCCCCCTTTAATTTGAAGTCACCAGCCGCCACTGTTACTTAGTCAGACTCCTGATACGTTTTTTCAGCTCTTGCCTCCTAAATAGAGCTCTATATCAGCTTTCACTACCATCCCCTTACAGGATATACTCCCCCTTCTCCTGGAAGGCTACATTAAATACCTCTAAACTGCACTGCCATTTTTAACATAATCCAGGGTCTGCTGCTTCTCCCCACCAGGTCCTTCTGTGAAGTGTGCACACATACTTATTGCTACAATTTTACTGTGCACTGTTTTAACCTTTTCCTCTGAATGCAAGTATTGTGCTGAATGTATTTAGCATAGCATGCAGGTATTTTTGGTTTATGTATTTGCTTAGTTTTTTTGTTTGAAATCACTGCCTCAGTGTTACTACTGCAATTTTGCTGTGCACTATTTTAACCTTTGCCTCTGAATGTGAGCACTGTGCTGAATGTATTTACACACATTTAGAGTGCATTTATTGGATAATTGTACCTGTTTTTTAGAACTTCAGGTCAATCATTGGGACACACACGTGTTACCTGTACACACTCCAT
Organism: Protopterus annectens; assembly: GCF_019279795.1. Lineage (NCBI taxonomy): Eukaryota > Metazoa > Chordata > Ceratodontiformes > Protopteridae > Protopterus > Protopterus annectens. Next base: position 684,711,157 of record NC_056748.1, read on the forward strand.
GCTCGCTAATACTATGATATAATTTCAATGTATATTGCATTTACTAGAGCAATGCTAACTCTGTGAACCATTCAGTATTTCCCACTGTGGCTACTGGTATTTAACGAATAGACTGCCTGAATCATTGTTGTTACCCTGTAGGTTGTGCCTGTACTAAGCTACTAATTCATCTGCTATTATCTGATATGTTTCTCCTCCCTCTTTTTTCCACACTGCTGAAAGCTAGCACACAGCTGCATACAGCCTAAAAAAAGTGAATGTAGCTCAGGAATGTTATTAGTGTGTCGCAAGTGAGAATTAATTTTGTGCTCACTTACCTGACATGTACCATACCTCATAATAATATAGTATATATTTATCTCCCTTATTCTGCACCCACATGCACTCATGCCTTCCCCCACGTCAATACTTTGCCCATATACATTTTTTACCATTGCCTACCCACAAAAAGACTTTGTTGAATCTCTTTTGTCTCCTTTTTCCATACAGCTCTATCTCTATTTCACTTGCAGCGACCCCCCCTCCCTCCCAAGTGAACAATTTCTGAAAATTATCCTGCAAACAACTAAAGGCAAAATGACTTATTTCTGGGACTTTTACTCTCTGAAATATTGCTATGTAGGTGTATTCCCTGTTAACTAATTACTGCATCCAGTTGTCAGTCCTTTTACTTAGTTTGATTATATTGGCATAGCATGCACACTTGCAAGTTCTCTTCCCCTCCTTCCATTCCCTATCATTGTAACTAACTGCCACTAGGTGGCAGCAGAACAACACCAAACAGCTGCATCTTAGCCCAGATAAGCAGCTTGTCCTGTAAGCAGGACAGTGCTCTACAGATATTTAAATTTTCCATATTTATCTGTACTGTAAAGTCACCCAAGTCCCTTCACAGCAGTTATTTTTCCATTCACAGTGAATAAATAGTGGAAACACAGTAACCATAATAATAACTGCAATTAAGGCACGCCACTGCTTACCTTCATTCCTTAGACTCCTGATACTTTTTTTTTTCAGCTCTTGCCTCCTAGGTAGGGCTCTGACTGCTCCACTCCCTTACCCTACCCCTATCCCCACACACCCCTAGCTCATTTCCTTGTGTTTATATCACATTATTGAAAGATGAAAATAGTGAATGCTATTTCATTGGCCCCAAAACATCTAAACATGAAAATATTGAACATTCAGAACAGCGAATTGTTTCCCATGGAACAAATTTGCTGCTCCAAAACACATACACACAACACAGGCACATCAAACAAACATCAACCACACACATACACTTAAATTCCTACATCTAATGCTACACTAAACTAAACATACACAACTATCTACCCACTTACCTTAACCCAAACCCTAACCCTAAGGTCCGTCACTATCACACACTCACCTAATCCATGCCCTAACCCTAACTCACTTAAACCAGCCCTAACCTTAAAGTCTGTCACTACTGCACACATGCCGAACCCGCGCACTAACCCTAACTCCCTTAACCTGCCCCTAACCCTAACATACAAACAATCGCACACTTACCTGAACCCAACCCGTAACTTTCCACCACAGTGCTAAGAATAGCAAAGCCACAGAAATGGCCAACCAAATTTTTTTCCCGAGGAAAGAATTCGCTGTTCTGCAGCTTTGCTATTCTTAGCGTTCACTGAATAGTGTTCGATATCAGAACATTTGAAGTTTTAATACTTCGATGTTCTGATATAGACCCATTTCCTTATACCTAACCTTACCACACTCACACCTAACCCCAATCCCTCAGCCAGTCATGCAAACCACCACCATCCTCTCCCCTTCCTCTCCTTTGCTCTCATATTACACACACTACACATTAGCACCTCCCCACTCATAAAGTTGTTACAGTCTATCCTACCAATATATTATCAGAATGTCGACACATTCCACGGGGTTATCTCTATACACTCCTATCACTTCTAACAAACCAAGCATGTACTCCCATCAAATAATTCTAACACTAGCACTCATCATCACAGCCCATCTAATGTCACCCTACCTCAACAACATTATAATCCCCAACATAAGTCACCCCACCTCAACCTCATCTCCAACATTTACTAACTACCCTTACTTGCCTCACCCTCACTTTTTGACCATACCACCTCTGACCTAATTCCCTACAAACTCCTCCATTACCAAAGCAAATATAGCGTATTCATACAATGTGACTTAGCCTTCTCCAAACACCTACAAACCATAATAAACATTGTCTCACCTGCTATGCAGTGGCAATATCAATCCCAACCCAGGTTCAATAACAAGTCTAACAAATTACCAAAATCAGCCTAGAACCAATACAAGCCTACGTAAGAAAACATTTGATATTCTAATAATAAATCAGAACATAAGAAGCATCCTTAACAAAACCACTGAGCTCCATGCAACCATTATACTTACCTGACAACGTCTTGCTCACAGAAACATGGCTCAACCATACATTAAAAATTAAGAAATACTTCCCCCTGGTTATAGCATACTACAAAAAGACCATACAGTTAAAAGAGGAGGCAGAGTCGCTCTCCTGCACCAGAACAACATCAATGATGAACCATTTAAAATATAAATCCCTGCATTTAATAATGCAGAGATCCTACTTGCTAAGGTAAGACTAAAAATGCAAAAACAGCTAGATATTTTAGGATCATATATCCCTCCCAGAGAAAACATCAGAACCCAAGAATCTCTTCTCCACTGGGCATGAGAAACACTTCCCTATGAAACCATTATACTAGGCGACTTGAATATTGATTGGACCTCACTTAACTCACCCCACTCCTCAAATCATATTAACCTTTACTGCTACTCACAGCTTATACAAACCCCTTCTATGGTAGACAAAACCTCAAAAAAAGAATCAATACCAGACCGGATTCTCACCAATCGCCCATCTTCCACTCATAATTTTGGTACACTAACCAACACTCTAAGCGACCACCTCCCAACCTTCTTCATCAGAGAACAAACTAAACTCACTAGAACTAGCTTTCTTAAACTCATCAGATACACTAAAAACTTCAGGACCTTAAAACAGCCCTTAAACACTCTAACTGGTCCCCTCTTTAATACTTCCTTTAGATGAAACAGTTGAGTATTTCAACACTATCTTCTTAGGCCTTCTCAACCAACTTGCCCCACCAAGACAGATCTGCACTAAAACCATCTATGCCCCATGGCTTACCAAGAGCACTAGGCAACTTATGAAACAAAAGGATAAAGCATGGAACACCTGGCACAAAAATAAAACTGCTCCTAATTGGCAAACATTCTTAGAACTGAGATACACTGTAAAAAAAAACAAATCTGACTAGACAAACAAAAATACTATAGTGAAATTCAAACTAAGCACAATACCAACCCACAAAAGTTCTGGGCCATTATAAACAGTATTCTCCAACCAGTAAAATCACCAACTCCTCATCCAAAGAAACACCTCTATAAACACAATTTAATGAGTTCTTTACAAACTCTATACTAAAGCTGTCAACGGACCCACCCTCCTCAACCCCCACTATACTATATAACCCACCAAATAATGCCAACTCTTTCACCCTTCAACCTATACCAACTTACACCATCTATAGACACCTAACCAAACTTAAACACACCACCCGACCAGTAGACAATCTACCTGCTAAATTCCTACAAATAGCCGCCAAACCCATTTCCTACCCAATCTCTATAATCATTAACAGATCAATCTCAGAGCAAAAGGTGCAACTTCTCTGGAAAATCTCCTACATTATACCAATACCCAAAGGGGGCATCGCCACTGACCTAACAAACCACCGCCCTACAGATATGCTTTCCCTACTGGCTAAAATAATGGAAAAATGTATCCCTACCTAGATCCTAAAACATCTCCTCTCCAACAATCTTCTTGTCAAAACTCAACACGGATTCCACCCCAACCATAGCACTACCACTGCACTCATCCAGTTTAGTAACCTAGTAAATATGCAATACAAGACCAACTAGTGTTTGCAGTTTTCCTTGACTTATCAAAGGCATTTGATACAGTCTGCCATACAAAACTTCTAGCATCACTCTCAGAATTAAAACTAAATACCCCCACTCTATTATGGGTTCAAGACTACCTCTCCTAATGCCAACAAGCTGTTCAGTGGAAAAACTCCCTTTCCCCCTGCTTCCTGTAAAACTAGGAGTATCCCAAGGATCATTCCTAAGACCCCCACTTTTCACTATATTTACAAATAATTTTCACAAAGCCACCCCTCTAGCAAATCTGGTTAAATATGCAGATGAGTCCACCTTAATCTGCTCTGCCCCACCCTCCAACTTCACATCAAGGCCCAATAAGCCTTTACATCCATCAAAACCTGGTTAACAAACTCCCAGCTAATACTAAATCCTAAAAAGACCTAGCTTATGCTCTATCATCCTTCCAAAGCAGCAGTACCTATCTCCCGTTCATTATTTTTGCATCATATAATACCCCTATCTCCCTAGTCACACAAACCAAATTACTAGGGGTCATTATTGACAATAATATGAAATTTGACAAACACATAGCTCATACAATAATCAAAGTCAACAAAAAATAGGTACTCTTTACAGATGTAAAATATTCCTAACAAGCAACAGTAAAGTTACCCTATCTCATACCCATATTCCCTCTACCTTACTGTATGCTTCTCCTGCCCCAATTAATCTAAACAAGAGCGATTTAAACAAGCTATCAGTATGCTACAACAAAATAGAAAAGTTTGCCGCAAACTCCTCCTACCGCACCCACCACTGTTCAGCTCTAAAGCAACTTTCCTGGCTGGAACTCACAAACACTTCAGCTCTAATCCAACTTCTTCTAGCTCACCAAATACTATAACAAACTGACAAAATTCCAGCCTTACAGGACCTGATCACTCTCTACTCCAAAAACTGAGAACTTATATCCACTTATAAGGCACTAATTACTATGTCTAAAAGCCATTACAGCTCTGGTGACTCCCTGTATTCTAGTAACATTGCCAAGACTTGGAACTCCCTACCATTACAAGTCAGGGTACAACCTAACAAAACCATCTTCAAAAAACAGCTAATTTCCCACCTAAAAAACTCCAAACATGCAACTGCCTAGCACTTGGCTAACATATTCTAATACCTTTCCCCAACTCACTATCCAACCTCTTCTTTAAAACTCCCACAGATGCACTATATTTATTTCGTTATTTATTTTACATTTGTTTACTAGGATGGTCCGACTGGGACAGTGCCCATTTTCAGCAGAGGCTCGGGGAGAAAAGCTCCAGCCTAAGCTTACATTCAAAGTCATCACATCAAGTTATAGAAATTATAGACAAAAAAGTGAGTATTAACACATTTACAGGATAAACATTTAAAAAGAAAAATATATACATTATCAAATAGAACAAGACTTTAAACACTTGAATTTAGACAAATATATGGTTGAACTTATATATGTGGAGGAACATAACATTAGTTAGGAAATTAAGTAAGGAAAATCATTAGGCAAAGTAGTGCATAGTTAGGAACAGTTGTGTGGAGAGAGTTGCAGCTAGGAATGTAACTACCTATAGAGAAGTAGTGTTGTTAAAAGGGATATGTTAACAGAGTTAGTACGTACAGCCAAATTGTATAATAATTAACCTGGAGTGTTACATATGCAAAGCCAGGATTCAAATAAATATCTTTTGAGAGATATTTTGAAATGAATAAGATTGCTTATGGATCTAATACTATGTGGAAGGGTATTCCAATTTTTGGCAACAAAGTTAAAAAGAGTTGCCTGCTGTATTGGATACTTTGGTTACTTGGAGTAAGTCTTTGTTAAACGATTGAAGATTACGAATATTAGAATAGGGTTGTAGAAGATTTTTTAGGGAAGGCACATTGTCAGGATTGTGCATTATTTTGTGAGCCATTATTAATTGGTTATAGCTCATAAGGTGAGATAGTTCCAACCAAGAAAGGTTTTTGAGGCATTGACAGTGATGGGATGAATGTGTGTCTTATTGTAACATGATTCTAATTTACTTACTTCTGACTTTTTGAGTTTGGTAAGTATGGGGGATGCATATAAGAGAGAGGAGAGATGGTGGGTTCTAGCTGTGGCTATTCTTGCAGCAACCGTTAAGAAATTTTTGTTTCTATTTTCTTGTGAACTTTTTTGATTGTGTTAGAAATGCGTATTTCAAATTTTAGTCTGTTGTCAATTATGATACCTAATAGTTTTGTTTGGGATTCTGGGAAAATACTAGTATTGTTACTGGCAGTGGTATAAAAGTTAGCTGGGAGGTTAGTAGATTTAGTTGGATGAAAGATCATAAGTTTAGTTTTATTAGGGTTGAGAAAGAGTTGTGAGTTTGCTTTCCACGTTTCAATATTAGAGAAGGCTTTTTGTGTGACTCTAAGAAGTTGAGTTATTGTGGATGCTGCACATATGAGGGTTGAATCCTCTGCATATTGTATGATAGATTCTTGACAGGAGTCTGTATTAAGATCAGTTATGAATAGGCTGAAGAGGAGGTGACCTACGATTCAACCCTGAGGGACTCCAAGTGTATCAGGAAGGAGTGGGGATAGATCTTGCTTCCATTTCACAGCTTGCTGGCAGCTAGATAGATAACTTTGAAACCAGTTAACAGCATCAGGGTTGATATTAAGAGTACTCAGAGCTGACAGTAACTTAGGATGGGAAACTGTATTGAATGCTTTAGACATGTCCAAAAATACTGAAGACACTATTTTGCCATCATCTCTGAAGTTATTTATAGTATTAGTGAAACTTAGAAGAGCTGTAGTAGTGCTATGATATGGTCAGAATCCATGCTGTGATGATGAGAGGAGATTACTGCTTAGAAGGTGTTTAAGAAGTTGAAAGTGGATACATCTTTCCAGAATTTTAGAAAGTGGTGAAAGTATAGCAATGGGCCGGAAGTTTGTTAGTTCTGTTGAACTGCCTCCTTTGTGTAATGATGTAATATATGCAAATTTCCGAACAGCTGGGACATACTGTTCTGTTATAGAGTCATATATAAGTATTGACACAGGGAATGCAATAACATCTGCTGTTAATTTTAGATATTCTACTGGCAAGTTATCTGCTGCCAATGAAGTGGGTTTCAACTTCTTTAATAGTTTTGCAATAGTTTGTTTTGGGACTGTCTGAAATGAGAATACATCTGAAAAATTGTTTGGATTGTTGGGTGTTGGGATTGTGGGAGACTTGCTATTCTTAGTGCTAAAACGCTTTCAGTGAAGAATATGTTAAATTGTTCAGCAATATTGTTTGTGTTATCAGGTAAGTTGGGGGGGGGGGGAGTTGTGGTTTAGCCCAGGATGAAGTACATTATTGATTGTGTTCTAGAATTTTTGTGGATTCATTCTGTATTTTCATTGTAAATTAGAACAGTAGTGATGTTTGTCTAGTTTAATTTGATGTTTGACACTGTTTCTAAGTTGCTGCTAAATTAAACAGTTTTGGAGGAATTTATTTTTACCCCAAGCTTTCCATGTTTTGTCCCTTTGTTTTAGGAGGGTACGAGTCTCATGGGTTAACCATGGTGTGTAATTGGCTTTTTCTTGAACTATTCTTGATGGTGCAAGTCTGTTTAGAATAGTAAGGAAGGTGTCATTGAAGTGTTGCACAGCAGCATCTAAGGGCAGTTGGTTAAGAGGAGTCCAGTCTGTTTTTTCAAGAATATTACATATAATCTGTAAGTTAAAATTTTTCTTATTATAAACTTGGCGGAAGTTGATTAGTTTAGTAGGGTTACTGTGCATACCTCCCAACCATACCGAATTACTAATTTTTTACTGAGTTTTGGTGTCAAATAATGGGGTGCCACCATTCTCAAGTGGCACCCCTTCATTACCGAATTTTGCCATGGTTTGAGCTGATGCCATCACATGTGCAATGACATCAGCTCCTTCAGCCTGTCAGAATTGAGCTCAAAAGTGCACATGCATGCATTCCAGCTGAAATTCTTTTTGAATGGCTCTATCTGAGAGTGGGCAGGACATTTAGCTGCTGCTGGCTTAATGAATGATGTGCACGAACTCTCATGGAATTCAGCGCTTGAATAGATCTACTTCAGTGAGTGGAACTGCTATGTGAAGGACATTTAGCTGCTGATGAATCTACTTATTTCAGGTGTCTACTTGAGCGAGCGGAACTTGAGTGTGTGTGTGTGTGTGTGTGTGTGTGTGTGTGTGTGTGTGTGTGTGTGTGTGTGTGACTGTGTGCACACATGTCTTAGTGTGTGTGTGTGTAGAGACTGTTTGTGTCAGGTCACAGCCATTGATCCGGATTTGGAAGAAATTAATGGTACAATTACGTACTCGATTGTGGATGAAAACATTCATAATGTGTCTGTTTTTGGAAGAAATTAATGGTACAATTACGTACTCGATTGTGGATGAAAACGTTCATAATGTGTCTGTTTTTAACTATGTATCAGTTAACTTTGAAAGTGGTGATGTGTATGCTAGGACTATTTTGGATTACGAGAAAGTTAAGGATCTGGAAATACAAGTCATAGCTGAAGACCAAGGTAACCTGTCTTTAAGCAGCACTGCCAAGCTGACCATAGCAATAATAGATCAGAATGACAAAAGTCCGATATTCCTACAGCCTCCAGTATCAGTAGGGATAATGCCCATAGAAATGATCCCAAGTTCACCAGAGGCTGACTTTTTGATAACAAAGGTAATAACTGTGGATGAAGACTCTGGTCAGAATGCTTGGCTGTCTTACCAATTACTACAGGCTACTGACATTAGCCTTTTTGATATCGATAAGCAGACCGGTGAAATAAGGATTGTGTGTGTATCTAAATATATCTTTATGTTTATACATGTTAGGTGGTGAGTATGCAATGCCCCTACATCATAGGTGCCAGTGGGCAGACCTTCCTTAAAAATTAATGGTTTTGTGTTGCGTTAGGTTTATTATTTTAGATCACTGAATTTAGCTGAATTTAGCTGGGATACAATGCATTCCTTAGGTATAGAAAATGTAATTTAAGTGCATAATGCGGCTTTAATTCAGTGATCGCAAAAGAGAGAGAAAAAAAAAGAATTCTTTTAGGTTTGCATGTGTGATTACATTTGCTTGATGTGACTGCTAAATGAAAGATGGAGTAAGCTGTATGCTTTGTTTGCTGGAGACTTTCATATAGCAGTTGTTCTTACTTACCAATTAAGAAAGGGATCCTGTTAGATTTGCTTTTAAGAATGCTTTTGTATGCTGGATATGCTGAGTGAAAGCTATGGCTGGGATTTTATTTATAGATTATAAAATAATCTCATTAAACTTTATTTTTTAATTGCCTTTGGTTTGTAGGAGTTGTTATTAAATGGTGTGTGTGTGTGATGGAATGTGTTATTCATTAAATCTTTGCTTTGACAATAAAGTATCTCTCTATCTATGACTGACATTCAATCTGCCAAATGCTCATTATCTCAACAGCTTGACTGAGTTGCCCATTTTATTGAGTGCTGGTTTTGCTGAATTTACGAGATGGAACTTATGCAGTTAAGGTAAATGTGAGTTTGGGGCACTTATGATGACGCCTTCAAATAATACTGAAAGTTTCAGCTTGGGGAAGGTTGTTGATTAGGATTAGTGAGGTCTAAGTAAGGGAACAGATTTAGTATTGTACAGGTGTACTGATACATGTGATGTGTGTATGGGATTATTGCATGAATTAGCAGTCTTGCCCAAAGGGTTTTTGAATGGGAAGGTGTGGGGTTACTTTTAGGGTTAGTATACATTAGTGAGATGATGGGAGGGGGCACCCTGCCTACCTTACTAATGTTCACTAACCCTAACTTTAACCTTGTCTCAGTCCCTAACCCTGCATCTTACCATAGCAAAACCCCTTCTATAACATGACCACTATTCAGACAAATTATGTCAGAATGTATGGTGGCATTTTGGTGGTCAAACTGAAAATAGAAACTGCTTCTCTTTGCAATCTTTTCCCCAGTATTTTTGTTGTCCATTGTGTTGATTTTCAAAATGCAGGCATCAATAAATTTAGGTTCAGTGTGTCTGCATTTGGTAAATCAGTATAAAGCCACATACAGATAGATGATATATAGACAGACAGTTAGGTAATTTATGTAAGGATTTATCTATAGCTTTTTTAGTCAGGGTAGTCATGGATATTGCATTTCTTTTAATTTTGCATTGCTTCTTTAATAAACAGCAAGCCAAAGAAAAGCAAGGTGTCATGCAGACATCAAGGATAGCAGTTTTATCACAATTTAATTATATTGTGGGAACCAGAAGCAAATAAGTACTCCACCACTGGCCAGATGCATTTTCTTTGAAAGTTGTGTGGGTTTCAATACTTTTTCAATGAATGCGAGTTTCAAGGGCAGAGAAGTTTTAATGCCAAGTCTATTTTCATTGTGAGACAGTAGTATTGCTTTGTTTAGCAAATGTCTATTAGCGTTTGTGCATTGTGCTATAAAATTTAAAAATAAAATCCAAATAATCTTTGTAGAAGTGAAGCAGTACGCACACATTAGAGTTTATGGTAAATGGGGCAACATAGCCAGGTAATGGGACATTGGAATGGCTGGAGGGGGCCTCTGGTGCCATATTTTGGTGTCTGTTCTTCAGTTTACATTTGAAAGTTGGTATCCCACCATTCCATTGGAGTGGGTGGGGTTACATAATTATGTATGTAAATTTTATGTTAATCAGCATACAGATTTGTACCTATTTTTCATGAGTCTTGTCCAGATTCTTGATGTTTCCAGGTTGAGAGGTATGTTACTGTGATTTCTCAGTAAGTAGGTTCCAAAGTGGTCACTTACATGATCAGGGAGACACCCTGTTATTTGGTAATACTGGGATGTATTCATTAAGAACCAGTCCAAAATAGATTATCTGTTTTTTGTCAATTCTAGTTGGGTAAGAAAGCATTTGAGTGAAACCATGGAGGTTTAGGTAGTTATGAGGATTGTCAGAGTTAATTGCCATCCTGTCTGCATTAAGGTCTCCTGCAATAATGGTTTCCTGTGATACTGTTTTGTGACATTTTGGAGAATTATTTTGACTGTACTGCAATTGTATGCTGGAGGGATGTAGACAGCTATTTTACATGTATATATATATATATATATATATATATATATATATATATATGGGTCGAGGACTATTTACTGAAAGCACATTTCACTGAAACACATTTCACTGTGCACAATTCACTGAAAGCTCAATTCACTGAAAACACAATTCACTGAAACTCATTTCAGTGACAGTTATATATGGCCTTTTCCCCAATGTAGTGCAACCCTGGAATTAGAATATATTTAAGAGGGGTGTGGAGAGCACCGCCCCCCACATTGGAGGGGTGTAGGGGCACCGCCCCCACATATTTTAAATATTTTGAACTATACACATGGATACTTACAATTTCAATAAATTACTCTTTTCTAAACTTAATATATATCCAAACTATGTGGGGGGCGGATGGCCGCCACCCCCCCCTTACTATATATTCTAACTCCAGGGTCGCACTACAATGGGGAAAAAGCCATATATAACTTTCAGTGAAATGTGTTTCAGTGAATTGTGCTTTCAGTGATTTGTGCACAGTCATTTGACTTTCAGTGAAACGTGCTTTCAGTGAATAGTCCTAGACCCATATATATATATATATATATATATATATATATATATATATATATATATATATATGTGTGCATATTTGTTCTGGCTTAGTTGTAATCTGATTATGAGTAGCTCTGCATTATTAATGCTAGTAATACTTATGTTTACAGGTTGTAAGTTGAGTGTGCTCTTAAAGAGAATTGCTAATCATCTCTGTTTTTTCTATTCTATTTTCTATTCTACAAGCTCTGTATACTGTATACTCTGAATACTGTAACCAGGTGGGGTTATTTCTATATCTGGTATATGTCATTTCAACCAGGTTTCAGTAAGGATGGTGGTTTCTGGTTTGAAAAGGAAGAGAGTCACATGGAGTTTATGCATTTTATTGAGCATACTTCTAAGATTTAGGTTTAGTAGAAGTATTTCAGAACTTTTATGTGGAGTAGGTAATTTGATTTTCATTGGGGAGTTTAATGGAATCATGTGTTCGGGGCCTGGGTTTGGATGGATATGGGTTTTAAAGGAAATATTATGGAGGCTTTCATTTGTAAAGAGTATTTGATGTTGTTTCAGGTCTGTGAGTGTGGTTATAAACAAAGATGGGGACACATAAAAGCTATTAGTTGTTGTTAGGGTAGGGTTATTAGATGCTGTTGCTTGCTTTATAGGTTCATAGGTTCATAGATAGGTACTTGGCTATTGGCCCAAGGGCCTAAGTAAGCCTAGCCACCAAGGTTCCCTGGCTTATGCCACCAAAGAAAGTTATTTTCCTGTGCCCCTGTCGAGCAAAGCCACAGAAGTGATCCCCGGGGTGTAGTTCCTATTTTCCTATTTCCCATCCACTCATCAAGATTTTTCTTGAAGAGTGCTAATGAGGAACTTTGCTTGACATAGATGGGTAGCTTGTTTCAGAGTATGGAAAGTCTCTGGGACAGTAATCTATCCCTCCAGCATGTCCTGTTTATTGTGGTGACAAGGTTTAGGTCCCCAGAACATGTAGCCCAGAGGTATTGGGATTTCTTTAGGAGCAGCATGTGCAACAGCTCTAGGTTTTACATAGCTTTATATGTTAGGCAGAGATCACCTCAGAGTAGGCAATATGCTACACAGTAAAGATGGAGTTTTTTGAAATGGTCAGTGTAGGGCATCTGTTTGTGGCCAGTAATCCTCTTTGTGAGGTACTTCTGTGGCCTTTCCAGCTGCTGCAGATGTCTTGTGAGGTACATTCCAAAAGGGGCATTGTACTCTATAATGGGTCTAATGAGTGTTGAGTAGAGGGGAATAATGACCTCTTTTTTCCTGAATGAGAACCCTTTTGTGATGAGGTATGCCATGTAGGATTTCCTGACTGCTGTGGTAATGTGATTATCAAAAGAGAAACTACTGCTCACCTCGGTCTCAAGGTCTCTTATCACACATTTGGCATTAAGTAGACTGCCGCCTATGTGGTAGTTCAAGGGTACAAAGTTTTTACCAAAGGGGATGACAATTCACTTTTTGGCATTGAGCTTGAGGCCATGGCTCTGACACCAGGCATCTGTCTCTGTGAGGCCCTTCTGTAGGATGTCCACATCATTTGGGGACTCGACTATGGCTCCTAGTTTGCAGTCATCTGTGAACTTCATTAGCCAAAGGCCTTCTGTGTTAGTCTGTACTTCTGAGAAGTAGATACTAAACAGGAGAGGTTCCAGGACTGAACCCTGTGGTAGTCCACTTGTCACTGGTTTGAAGTCAGATTTGGAGTCTGCAACTTTTACAGTGTGGGTTCTGTCAGTAAGCCAGTTGGCAACCCATCTTGTGATGTAGGGATTTATACCTAGTTTAGTGAGTTTAGCTTTAATTCCAGAATGGGGGATGGTGTTGAAAGCCTTGGCGAGGTCAAGATAGGTTGTGTGAACCACCTTACCATCATCTACGGCCTTGGTGTCTGCCTCAAAGAAGTCAATCAGGTTCAGGGGGCATGATCTGCCTTTCACAAACCCAAACTGGGTGGTGTCCAGAGTTTGGAGGTTACCACTGTCTTTGTTTATGAGTTCCATGATGATACGTTCCATGGCCTTACAGACCATATATTGATATATATTGATTGTCTAGTTGGAAATAGTAAGTGGTGAGGTTAGCTGTAATCATGAGGAATAAAGTTAATACAAGACCATGTACAAACATGATAATCACACACAATTTAGCAAGTCACTGCCACCTATGCCCATCTGTCCAATCTATACCCACTAACTCTCCCCTAGACTAAGTTGAAAGGCTTTCCCTTAAAATGTCAATGAACCTCATATGAACTTGTCTATATTCTCCTCCTTTGACAAATTGGCTAGTATTTTTAGTTTTTCCTTTCTTGTCTTATCTTCACTACACTTTCAAGATTATCTGTACTTAACATACTGTATGAACAACAATCATATGTTACTAACTGCTATACTTATAATTGTATGTCTAAACCACTATGCTTATGTAAATATCTTATGCAATCTTATGTCATTATCTGCTATATTTTATAACTGTATGTCTAAACCACAGTTCTCATGTAAATATCTTATGTATAGTATGTTAGCAATTATTCTGGATCTTTTCTCCTCAGGCCTCCACTGAAAATGGACAGCTCTGTCCAGTTGGACCTCACCAGTAAACAAATGTAAAATAAATAAATAGGAATACTCACATCAAAGTACGCAATTAAGAAAGCTAATTGGGTCAAGCAAAGCCAACAGTGAGGTTAAGATAGCCTCCTGGGTGAAAGATAACTATAAGGACTTTGGCGGCTATGTCAGAAACCTCAAGGGCAGCACACAGCAATGAGATGAACTAGTAGTTAATGGTGCCACATTCACTGTGCCTGGCAATATAAGAAACCTATTAGGGGACAAATTCACTTCCAACTTAATACCCCTCTCACCCCCATCTGCCCCTCAAAAATACCCTCAAATATAACCTTTCCAGCTATAACTAGGGAGCATATACTGGCTGCACTCACTGAAGTCAAGAATGCAGCATCAATGGTCCCCGATGACATCCCAGGATGCCTCCTGAATACTCTACAATATAGCTTATCAGGACCCCTGGAGTCATTATTTAACTATAGTCTAAAAACTTTGTGTTATGTGAATGAAGGACTTAAACTGCCATCTCTCTTCATAAGGGAGGACCTTCAACAGTTCCTGAAAACTACAGACCCATTAGTCAGACTAGTCTTATTTGCAAAGCCATGGAAATAATTATCAAGGAAATTATCAACAAGGACATAGGATCATAGGGGGCTACCAGGTTATTGACCCAAAGGTCATTTCAAGCCTAGCTGTTTTTTCCCAGTGTAATACCATAGATACTCTAGTCAATACCCAGAATTGTATTAAGTAATGACTGCCCATGTCCAGAAGTGTAGCAGGCACTAGCCTTGGTATGAATTTACAGTGCTCCATCCACTCGTCTGGGTTCCTTTTGAACAGTGTCATAGAGGTGCTCTGCGCCACATGAATTGGCAGCCTATTCCAAAAATGCAGCAGTTACTGGGAGAATAATCTTTTCCCTCCAGCGCATCTTATTCAAGTCACAGGCCATATTTAGGTCCCAGGAGTGGGTAGCTCTACTCCTGTTTGATTTACAGATGAGCAACAAATTCATTAGGTTTGGGTCGGAGACTGCTCTATAAGCCAGGCATAAGTCTTCCCTATATAATACAGAGTATGATGAGAGGGACTTGGTCTGTGTATGGCACATTCTGGAGTTCCTTGATCTTCTTTGTTAGCAACCTCTGAGTTCTCTCCAATTGATGCAGGGGCTTTGTACTGTTCATGCCAAAAAGAGTGTTATACTCAATTATGTGCCTCATTAGTGATGAGTATAGAGGAGTTATAACCTCCTTTGCTCTAGAGGCTATGCCTTTGCTAATCGAGTCTGCTACACAGAAAGCCTTCCTTACTACAGGAGACACATGGTGGTCAAAGGTAAGGTCACAGTCTAGTTGTGATCCCAGATCCCTTGCCACTTCATAGGTACATAGGCTATTATTGTTAATTTGATAGTGTGAGGGGACATTTTTACTGAAAGGAATGATGATGATGCATTTCTTTGGATTTAGTTTGAGACCATGACTAAGACAACAGTTGTTGGTCTGTATAAGACCCTCCTGAAGTATAGTGACATCTTTTGTTGTTTCAGTAATTGGTCAGCCACAGCCCCTTAGTTTCGGCCTGAACTTCTGAGAAGTATATACTAAACTGTAGGGGGCCCAGCACTTACCCTTGTGGCACCCTGCTGGTGACAGAACTGCTAGATGATGTGGAGTCACCCACTTTGATAGTGTGCAACCTGTTTGTGATCCAGCTGGCAACGCATCTTACAACAAATGGGTATGGGATTATGTCTAAAGCCTTGGCCAAGTCGAGGTATGCAGTGTACACAGACCTGCCCTCATCAATGGCCCTGGTCACATTTTTGAAGAAATCTATCAGGTTTAACAGGCAGGATCTTCCCTTGATAAAGCAGAATTGGGTCAGATCCAGGCTTTGGAGATCTCCTATCTCTTTATTTTTGAGGTCCATGTTGATACGTTCCATGGCCTTACAGATAAAGCCGGTCAGACTTATGGGTCTATAATTCCCCAGGTCTGTTTATAACCACCTTTGTGGAGGGGAATAACTATTGCTGCTCTCCATTCCACAGGAACATAGACTGTTAGGCTGTGACTGAATAGGGTACTTAATGGTGATGCTAGTTCATATTTTAGTTTGTTTTAACAGACAGCTTGGGATGTTGTCTGATCCCACAGAAGCTGTGGTTTTTGCCTTAGACAAGTAATGACCTGGAATTTGGATATGTAGGATGGGAGGGAAGCTGGGGGCAAGGTTTGTGATAGGTATGGATGGGATAAGGGAGTGAAATTTTCACCAACTCTGTCTGCCAGCTGGTTGCTATCTCTGCGGCACAGGGTATATGATACAGTTAGTCACTAGTTCGATACATGCTTGAGTCCTACATTTTCAGGCTGCATACGTAGCTGTAAAAGGCCTTATGGTTATCCTTGACTGTGACTGCTAAGTTTTTTATAAAAATTACGCTTAGAGGATTTCACATGTTGTCTTATTTGCCTGTTCAGGCAGACAATGGATCCATCCATTTGGCTTTGTCAAAGAAAGGTCATGCTTACTGAGTCTGGTGGATTCTTTGAAAAGGTCACCAAGGCAATGAATGAGGGGAAAGCAGTGCATACTGCTTATCTAAATCTGGCTAAAGTATTTGATATAATACCCAACTCAGGCACTGACAACAAAATTATAAATCTAGGTATAAACCCCTTTATAACATGTTGGATAGCTGACTGGCTCACCGACAAGACCCAGGAGGTTATAATCAGTGAGGCCACCTCCAAAAAAAAGGATGGTCACAAGGGGAGTCCCCAGGGCACTGTGCTGAGTCCAGTCCTCTTTGGCATTTACTTCTTGGATGTCAAAGCCAATGTCAAAGGCATTAGGTTGACAACTTTCATAGATGATTGCAAACTGGGAGCTGTCACTGATTTTCCCCACAAAGAAGACAACCTTCAGAAAGGTCTAATACAGACTTAAACCTGCTGCCAAATCCATGCCTTAAAGCTCAATACCAAAAAAATGCATTATTGTACCTTTTGGGAAGTCTAATACCCTTGTCAACTACATTATCAATAAAACACCCTCAAAATTTGATTCATTAGTCAGGGATCTGGGAACCTATGCAAACAGTAACTAGCCTCAGCCAACTTGTCCAAGGTAGTAAGAAAATCCTTCCTGGTTGCTCAACTTATAATCAACGGAATGGCATCTATGTTCAAAGAGGTCATTATATCCCTGAACTCAGCCCTCATCAGACCCATCATAGAGTATAATAACCCCATCGGTATGTACCAGACCAGACACATGCAGCAACTAGAATGTCCACAAAGGTTCCTTACAAAAATAATGGAAGGCATAAACACAATGTCTAACACTGACCACCTCAAAGGCCAGTCTCTTTACTTGGTATCATACAGACTTCTGAAAGGTGATCTTTGCTTGGCATACAGAGCATCCCTGGACCCTGTTTTGATGAAGCTTTTGCATATCCACAAAACAAACAACATCAGAACTACTTGATTAAAAGACCTAATTTTTGCTTGTGACACAAATACATCATGTTGGTGAAACAAATATGTTCCTCAGAGAATTCCTATTCTCTGGAACAGGCTCCCCATCCATGTTAAGCAGAGTTCCTCCTTATCCCTTTTTAAGTGCAACTGAGACCAATGAATGGGTAATCAAGGATTCACCCCTGGTGTGGTTCCTATCTCTCTAATGGGCAGAGGCGGTGAGTAAATCACCCCCTATATAAATCAGATTGGTGGGTCACATTTGGATTGCACTGCTAGGCTTATAAGGACAGTAGTGGTCATTAGCCTAGTATACACCTATGAACCTGGATGTAGCACTAGAAGGTACTGTATAAGTTTTACATGCTTAGTTCTTAAAAGCTTAGTTCACATTACCTCATCTCTCCCTACTTAGTCTTTTAAAGCCTATTTTTTAAATGTTCAGTGATATTTGATCCAATTTCCATTTTTTGTAAATTAGACAATGATATTTCAAAGCATATATTCAGGATCTATTTCACATGCTTGTTTGCTATTAGCACACAATACACTTGCTTGCTGCCACTTGCTGGAAAAGGCAAATGCTCTTAAGTCACATTACCTTAATCCCAACACAAAACTGTACTAAACTGAATAGTGTTATCACAGCCTTAACTGTCATCCTAAAACTATCATTCACTTCTTGATAGCGCCTTAAACCTAAAACTCAGCCACCTCACTAAACCTAAATCTACTGATCACTGACTAACCTTAAACTCCCTTCCACTCATACTCCCCTCCCCCTGAATAACCCTAAAACTCCTCTCCCACTCCATATCCCTGTGGATTCCTTCCCACTCCCTAACCCTAAAACCACCTTTATGATTCCTGGTCGTAAAATCCCCCTCCTGTTCCCTAATACTAAAATTCCCCTTCCACTCTCTCCTTAAGGATGCCGCCCTTAGCTCACTCAAAGTCAAATAATGCGCTCAGGTAAAGTGCGGTAGCTGGATGACTGAACTCATAAAGGGGTTTAGGTCTGCGCAGCAGTCTGCATGAGCATGAGCCACAAGGTGCTGGAGTTGTTGGTTTTGAGACAGTCAGGTGCTTGTATTAGTGCCATTTGTTTTATTCTTCTTCTTTGCAGTTTTGTATTCTTATACTTGCATTTTATAACTTTTTATTTTCCAGGAGATTTACTTCCCACACATTTTTTTGTCCAGACTTTCTCATTAAATAAATGTAAGCAAATAAACATATATGCAAACAAACACACAAACGTATGAATAAATAAGTATATAAATGTCCTTAAAATAACTGAGTACTGCTATTACCTTTCCCCTAGTGTCACTGATATTTTATTGTATGTGAATCTGCAATGAATAAGGAAAATAACTCATCTCTTTTCTTTGCACAGTTCTGACTTGGCATAACCTATTTCTGGTATTGCATAATATGTTATCTCTATCAGCTGCCCCAATGGAACAAATGGACTTACGCTGAACCCTGTTATCTCACTTTCTACTCCAATGCACTTCCATGAGTTAAATGCCTACATGTAAAGCAGTATTAGTAGCAACTTCATGTGGCTCACATATCATTGCTAACCATTCTAGCTTCAAAAAAACGAATACTACTATTGCCACTCCCATATTAATGAGCAAGTATCTACCCCATACAAACTACGCAGTGATATCCTGTCTTTCTTGAGAGTTTCAATTTATGCTAAAGCCTAGTAGCAACAAACAATCAGTACTATGGCAACAGATAAAAAAATAAACAAAACTTAGTCAACATTAGCAATGTTAAACTCTCTTGAATTCATATTTTGTTATAAAGCTATATCTATATTTGCAGACAGTACTAGAAATGTCCTCATGGTAATCATTCCAACATAAAATGCCAGCAGTCCTCCTAAACATTTCACCATACCAAAAACCATACACAGCTTTACAAATAATACCTTCTTTTCCATAACCAAATAAGTAAGGGAGAAGTATGCAGCTTGGGTAAGTACACCTATATATGCAGAAAAAAATGCTCCTTTAATATCAGGTATAATTATATACAGAATGAAAGTGCTATGGCTTCCTGGTGACATTAAGATAAGTCTTTCACCACAACAAACAACAGAAAAATGTGATAAACTACTAAAACAATACAATGGAATAAATAGTTTACATTCATAGTATGGAAGGATAGTGTCCCAGCTACAACCTAGAAGCCCCATATCTGAGTAGCAGTTCATTTGATGGAGAAGCCAGGTAGGGAAGGATGGAACCAATGGCTAATATCAGTTTACCCATGACGTTGACAGGGGTTGGTTTCTGGTCTGTTTTTCTGACACCAGTATGTAGAAGATTACAGGCAAGGAAAAGGACAAGATGAGAGGAGGTTTGTTTTGTGATGGTGGCCCTCAATAGCATGTACATGGAAGCTTTGACATGCATAGGGAGTGAGTAGTAGATCTTCAAGTGGATGCAAGTGCTAACCATTACCACACTAGTATGGGCTCAGACCATGAGAAACTTCTGCACAGCCTGCCATTATAAATGTAAGTAAAGCCACAGACCACCTCCATAGGAAGCTGTATGATGGCTTTGCTGGATGGGTTTTCCCCAGTGCTGGAAATTTCTATTTGTGGGGAGTGATGAACTAAAGATGAATAGGAAGGGCTTGATGGTTGGTATGCTGGGAGAAAAAAGATTCAGTAAAATGGAAAAAAGTTTATTCAAATCAACTGGAGAAGTATATGTAACAAGATCTCTGAGATTTGTGCCTTATATAAAATCTGCAACCAAATATTCTGTCATTATCAGAAATTGGTTAAACATCACATTAAAAACAATGAAGTTGCACTACATTGCTACACATCATATAGAGTGGTGAAAAAGAATAAAACAATCTGAAGAAGTAGTAATGATGGTTAGTTGGCTTTTCTGTATAATCAATATTTCACTGTAATAAACCACATAAATAGCTGGAAGGGAAGCCATGCTTTGTATGTGTCTATCAGAATCCTGGCACCACCAACCAAGTAGTACCAAAAACAATCAACTGGTTCAGATACTCATGTCTTACTGAGTTAATACCCATGCCAATAGATTTCTGCAACTTTCTCCAATATATCATAACCTGTAAACATCAAAAAGAGCCAACATATGCAGTATGGATGAAAAGAAACAATAACAATCTCTATTCCATATCTAAAACAATTATACTAAATAAATTAAATTGTATTTAGGAAAAAATGCAGTCATCCTATCAGCCATATGTTGGACCCATTGACATTAAGTGGAAAGCACTAGATATGTTCAGTTCAATTTATTCCTTCTCAACATTATATACAGCCAACCCTACTGTGCCTCTTAAGGGGGAAAGGCAAGGTCCTATAAAATAAGTCAACATGTTATGAAAGAAAGAAAGAGAACGTTTGAACAGATCATAAAAAAAAAATAGCAAACTCAGCAGCCAAGAAACAATAGAGAGAAGAAAATGACATGTACAGTGCATAAGACATGCAAAACAAACAAAATATAATAAAACTGAAGAAATTAAGTCAATAGACTCATCAGCTTTCTGGGGATCTATAAATAATCTAACAGGTAAAACCAATCTTTGCAGTTGTATTCTAATGAACTTCCTATCACACCACCATCCACTAGACGATTTTGCAAACTATTTAATTTCAACAGTGAAACAGTATAATCGCATGTAAAGCAATATCTACAGCACCAGAAAACACTGCCCAAGCATCAAGTTACTTTTTTTGCACTTCCAGCCTACAGACAGAGCTATCAGGAAGCTGCTAAAGTAAATTAAAGGCTCCAGTACAGCATCTATCAGTAGTATACAATCAGCTTACCTATCCAGTGTTGCATCATTCATTGCGTATCTTCAATCTATATTAATAAGAAGGATCTCTAACCATTCACAACCTTCATGGTGGGGAATCACAAAAAATAGATTACAAACATCAGTAGTAACCATAATGATATTCCCATCTAGTATCAACTTATCCAACCTTTCCAGGAATTGCCAGGAATCCTTTGTTGTATATGGAAAAACAGTCATCCCTTTTTGTAGGTAAAAATCCAAATACCTGCTAATAAAGCAGGTTTTGGATCTCTTAACATCCACTATTGGTCTGAACTTTGGGTTACTTAAGCCTTTGTGGATTCTGGGTAACTCAAATATGTTTGAAACCATGGGGTGTTTATTTATCATATAATTATGTTCATCTTCATTTATCTGCCCTTGATATAGCATATCATCCAAACATAAATCTATCCTGTTATATGATATATGCATTTCATTTAAAGACACCTCCTCATATGTTCCAGTCATTAAAATATTATTCATGCCATTTAGGTAACCCCCTTTATCCATAATGACCACCCCATTCCCCTTATCAGGTTTCATTGTACGAATATTAACATCCCTGGCTAAATCCATTAATACATTCTCCTCTTTCTTGATGAGGTTGTGAACATACTTTCTGTTGTTATTATGTTTACATGCATGCCTAATCTCCTTTTCACATACGGTTTCATAAATTGTTATTAAGTTGTTCATAGGGGGATTAAATACACTAGTTTTTTTGAGTCTATTCCCCTGGGCATCAGTGGTGTGCCCACTGTCATTAAACCATATTTTCAAGCTAAGTTTATGAGTGAAACACTTTGATCAATTAGTGTTTCGGCTATCTTTCCCCTCCTACTGGGAACAAAAGTGAATCCCTTTGCCAGGAGGTTGGCGTGCTCCACATCTATTAATCTACCTGAATAATTGTAAACCTTGAAGTCCAGAGCTACATTCGTTACTACACTTGGTTCAAACTTGGTTGTCATATCATCAAAGTTGCCAATAGAACCAATAATTCCATCAGTGTTTGAACAAGAATTAAATAAACCATCCTGAATCATCACTTCATCATTTACATGTGCTTCAGAGTCCCTTACTGAATACAAACTAATAAAACCTTCAAAATTACATAAAGCTTCAATATCAGTACTAAAATTAAAATTATTAGTTGCTTGGGCTTGTCCAACAACAAGGGTACCAGGTATACTATCATTATCACCACTAAAATTATGCATTGGTGTCATAACTACACAAGTATTTTTACACACCATCAATTTTCCATGAAGAGCTTGATGAAGCTCCTGTCACCCAGAAATAATTTAATGAAGTGTTGGCATTGCTAACACAAATCAACAATGCTCTTTCTGGTCAGAACAGTGATCGTGGTTTTACTTTACCGGGAAATCAACAGCATGGTGCTGGCAATGAACAGAGACTTTTGCGAGGGCAGGAGCCGAATGGCGCTGACGTAATTCGTGGTTCAACGGCAAGAGATAATCAGAACACCCGGTTTCAGAGTGACAACGCACAGAATAAAAGCACCTCTAATGCTGGTTTGTCAGACAAAGAATTTAATTTTAAGGCATGGACTGAACTTCAACCTGGATTTAAGCAAGGTACTTTTAATGCGCATTTTGAGCAACTTGACGTTGACTTTGAAACTTTTAATAAGAAATTGTATTCATACAAAAATTCTCAACTTGAAATTAATTATCTTAAGGAATGCATCAGAGTGCAAAGAGTCCCTAAAGGGCTCCGTTGCTATAAATTTCCCAATAGTGCTACCATAGGTTCGGTTTTACACTCCCAACTGGTTCAACTTTTTAATCGAACAGGACTAGAAATGTTACAATTAATGGTGCAAGACTACCAAAATAAATCTAACACAATTTTGAATGAATTAACGTTGCTCAATGACAACATAGTCAAACATAAGAATTTTTTAGGGTGCAAAAAGAGGTATGATGATGTTTTTGCAGAGGTTGATCAATATTGTCTCAAAGTTTTGGACAGGAAAGCTAGGAAATTAGATAGGGACTTTATGGAATACAGAGAGGGCAAAGCCTACCCAACACCTGGCAGGCAGAAACAGAATACTTGGGATTTAGAAGGTTCAGACAACTCTACAGGAAATCAAAATTTTCTCAGTACACCTAATACAGAACCCCTCAGAAGGAGTGAGCGTTTAGCTCAAAAAGGTGGTGGTAATTCATTGCAGGTTTTTCAATTTCCCCAGGGCAGACCAATGGGGAGGAACAACACTCTTCACCAACAGAATTGGGGAAGGGAGCGCAGACAATAATTGATTCTGATGAGTTTATTCTCAATGTAGCAGACCCCATCAGTCCAAACAGTTATTGCTTAGTGGTCACACACAACAATTTCAGTATTTTTAATTACACGGAACTAACAGTTACCCCTGAATTTTTTGATCTGTTTACTAAAGGTCTTCATTATGTACCTTCTAGACCTTCATATTTGCCCAGACTGCTTATTGAATTAAAACTATTTATTAGAAATTTAAATCTTTCATTGTACTTTAAAGGTCAACAGGTTTCTGACAATTCCATCAGTAGGTGCAGTACATTCAATCCACCCATGCATCCCAGTCTGAAAATATTTGAAGAGCTAGTAGAAAAAACACTCAGAATGAACCATACGAGTTGCCATAATCTCTCCACAAATAATTTCAATTTTCAGTTACAGGAAGTGGTTGACTTATTGAAAAAAGAAAAGATCAGGGTTATGAAACCCGATAAAGGTGGAGGGGTGGTCTTAATGCACATTTTTGATTATGAAAACTATATCCACAACATTTTACAAGACACGGACACATACGAGCAAATTTCAAAAAATGAACTCAGTGTTGCATATGCTAAAATCAAATATACCTTACAAGACCACCTAACCCAAGGGGTAATTAACGAAAAGTTGTTTAACTATTTGAATGTACCTAACCCTAAAATTCCGGTTTTGTTCGGAATACCTAAAGTTCACAAGGGACTTGAACCTCTCAAATTCAGGCCAATCGTGGCAGGTGCGGGAGGTATTACCGAACCTTTGAGTAAGTTTGTTGAACACAACTTAAAGCACTTTGTGTCTACACTTCCTTTTATTTGTAGGGATTCATGGGAGGTTTTAGCTAGTATTCCCCTCAGTATTTATAACCCTGATTTATTAATGGTAACTATAGATGTCATTGAATTATTTCCTAGCATACCACATGCTATTGGAATTGATTGGTTTACTGAGATTCTTGCCACTGAATCAGGTTTAAGTAACAGTATAGTCAACCTCATAGCTGAATTTATGGACACTATTCTGCATAATAACTTCATCTATTTCAGCGGTGAATTTTTTAGGCAAAGCAAAGGAGTTGCCATGGGCACTCCTTGTGCATCATCATATGCAAATATAGTGCTACATAAATGGGAGAAATCATATATTCATTCGTCTAAATGGAAAGAATTCATATTGTACTACAAACGTTATCTTGATGATATCTGTATATTATGGCAAGGTACCAGAGATGGTTTTCTCGAGTTTTTTGATTACATTAATTCCACGACAGAATTTCTATCCTTCACCTACGACATCAGCGAACATTCTTTGCATTATTTGGATGTGCTTTTAACTAAGGATAAGGCGAATGGACATTTCCAAACACAAATATTTAGAAAGAATATTTTTTCTAATGCATTCTTGCATTTTGACAGTTCTCATCCTATTTATATTAAGAAGGGCATAGTTAGAGGACAACTTATAAGGGCCTCAAGGATGTGCAGTTCCCTTGAATTGTTTTTAAAAGAGACACTTTTTCTGACATCTTTATTTGAGGAGAGAGGTTACCCTCCTCAACTCATTCATTCTTTAATTTCAGAGATTTTGGCAAAAAGGGACTTGACCTATCCCCCTCTTTTAGGAAGAGGACTCCCCTTGCCTAAAACTGTCAAATCAGGACAGCTGGAGACACAAAAGGGCTTCACATACACATACACAGATGATTCACATTTTATCGAAAACACTGTTAGTTCTTTTTGGCCTATTTTAACATCACAGGATGATATTAAAGTATTTCTCCCAGACAGGGTTTATTATACTAGGAAACATGATATAAATTTAAAGGGTATGTTTGAGCAGGTTTCTCACACTCAGAATTTTAATCACAGTAACCCCTCATCTAAGAAGAAAGGTTCATTTAAATGTGGCATGTGTAACCAATGTAGTCACATGTTACAAGATGACCATATATATTTACCATCTAGAAAGTGCACACTAAGAGCTCAGGGATATTATACCTGCAATTCTTTTGGGGTAGTTTATCTGGGTATCTGTCTGGCCTGCCATGGTTTTTACGTGGGGAAGACGACAAGAGTGCTTAAGAAAAGGATTTACGAACATTTATACAATATCGAGAAGAAAAAAGAGAGCAACGCATTTTTTAGGCACTCACTGACTTGCACCCACATGATTATCAAATTTTTTGTCCTTGAGCGTGTAAATCAAGACCCTAGAGGTGGTGACTGGGAGACTTATCTTGAGAACAGAGAACTGATATGGCAGCTCAAACTGGATGCTGTCAGATTCCCAGGGATGAATGATAGTGTCAGTTTAGCTAGTGTACTCAAGGCAAAAAGGGATAAATTGTGATTTTTACTAACATTAATTTTTTATTTAATATTAATTATCAACGAATAATTATCCAATTTTATATTGGAATTATTATGGTTAATGAATTTTAAACTTATTAATCTTCATTTTTCAGATGTATCATTTATAAAGTTATTTATTATTTTACACTATTTTCCTTGCACATCTGCTTTTATTTGGCTGTTTATTGTAGATATCCCTGATTTCTATTATTGCGTTAGTGTGCATTTTAGTTTCACAGAGTTATGCTCTTTTTTGTAATATGCCTGAACAGCATGTTTGGAAGCACATCACATTTCTCATTAAATACGCGCTTCAGTTCAACAACACACACTTTTTAACAGACACATTTGTTAACATCTTTTTGTGATCCAGCACGATTAGTGTCTCGCTAATCTCTTATGATGCTCATTATATTTCTAATACTTTCAGCTTTTTGAAGAGAATTTTATAGTAATACAACTATATGTTTGTATTTAGCATAATATTTAAGCACAAATCTATTTATCCAAAATCTGTAGGATTGAATACTTTAAACAAACAAAAGTATTGATGAAAAAAGCACTGTTGCACTTTAAGTAAGATTTACGCTGAAAATTTACTATGATGGTTTTAATTACTTAATTTTTTAATCTTTGTTTTAATTATTTAATTGACATGGTTATTGGTGAACAATTTGGCCTATCAGTTAGAGTATATAAACTGCATGGCCACCCAGCTATTGTATCTTGAAAAAGCCTGGGATTGTCAGGTGAAAGCGCTCGTTTTTATCTGCTTCGTGTACTAATAAAGAAGATCTGTTTCATTTTCAAGGATTGTCTTTTGGCTTTATTGCTGTGTGAACCATCTGAGCAAAGAGATTCCTCACAAGTACTCTGGTTTTGTGGCTCAATTTAGTTCCCGTGGATTTTGGTGTGTCCTGAGGGCTGCGTAAGCTGATCTTCTGTTTGATTCTTCTTCTTGGTTCCTTTTACGCTTACTTGTTGGTACACAAGTATTTGGACAACCATAACTAAAAACATCCTGGATTAGTATCATGGCCAGTATTAGACATATTAAGGTCACTAGGTAAATCCACATTCTCATTACTCATGTCTGTACCTTCAAAATTATATAGGACTTCAATCGCAGTGTTAAAATTACTAACATTGTCAATATATCCACATCCATCATTAAAATCACTTGTGGTTAACACATTTCGATCATTGTAAATGATTAAAAAAGATTATTTAATAGTTCTTCCTATGCCATTATTCTCAACATCTGCAAAGTGTATTAGTGCGGGAGATGCACCAGTGTTTAAACAAAGATGACTACAAAGAACAACAGGGCTACTTAAACAACTGTTATCTTGCAGATTAAGGTCGCTTATAACACGCAACTTTTTATTATTACCAATTGTACATTCAGAATTAAACAAGTGCTCAACACCTAAATAAGAATTACAGTCTTTGGTAGTTTGAACAGGTCCAACAACAGAACTATATTGGAAACTGGTGACCAGTTTAAGTTAAACAACATTTCCATATTTATTAATGGACATGTCAACTGTTGTAGCCCCAATGTGGCAAAATGTCAGCAATGCCCCATATTCTATGTGGGGAATACCAGCAGGCACTTTAAAAATAGACATCGGGCATGGTATGTTGACTAATGCTTTGAGTAAACATATAAAGGAGTTTAGTGAACACACGTTTTAAGTTTTTGGCCATACAAGTGGCAAAAGATCCCAAGGGTAGGAATTTGGGCATTCATCTTGATATTTGTGAGTTAAAATGGCAATTACGTATAAACGCAACTGAGTACCTGGGCATTAATGAGTGTACTGCATTACATGTGTGTGAAAATTGAAGAACATTATAGGACAGATTATTTACATTTCTTATGAATTTTAGTATCAAGTATTTGTTTTTAACACAATATTTTTGGTATTTTTTGTAATTGTACATATATATTTTTTGTATTTGTACATATATTTCCTTAAATGAAGTGACTTTGGGGCTAACTAAGTTATTGGCTAATTGTTTTAACTGATATGCTGTTTTAGGGCTGGGTGGGGGTGTAGCTTTTGTTCTGAGGAAGTTCCTTGAAGAGGGATGAAAGTGCTTAACTGTTATTAAAGTTTGTACTCTCCAGTTGCTGTGTTGTATTGTGCATGTATGTTTCTCTAGTTCAGAGTTGGTTGAGAAGGAAATAAAAAAGCAGGCAACGTGTCAGCTAAATCCACAAAGACGAACCACCACTTAGAAGTATAAAATGATCGCAAGCTTTATTCCAAAAATAAAACTGTATTAAAATGTTAGCGCTTTCGTTTAAATAAATATTAAACTTCTTCAGACATCATTTTAAATGTTTCCCTCCATTTTAAATACATTTCCTTATAGTGACATAATTTCCTCTTAATCAAGTAACATTTATTTCATTTAAAGCAATATTCAGTTAAAAAAAAACACACACAAAAATGCTGCCCCATTCATGCATATATAACCTTATTCAACTCTAAATTCATAGGAATCAATGAATGAAGTTCTAGAACTCCAATCTTGAAGCTTAATGCATTAAAAAGAAGTAAGATAAAATAAATGTGTTTCACAAAGGAAATAAATAGATAATTTATAATGAATTTAGAGTTGAATAAGGTTTTATATGCATGAATGGGGCAGCATTGTTGTGTGGGGGTTTTTTTAAACTGAATATTGCTTTAAATGAAATGTTACTTGATTAAGAGGAAATGATTAGCTTCAATAAAATGTCAAGATTTGCTGCAAACATGCTTTTCTGCTCACACCACAGCAAATGCTTAAATTATTTATTAATTCGTTTATTTATTTTTTTTTTTGTTAAATGAGGTAGGACATTATGATACAAAAAAGGAAAATTAATGAGGTTTGGTAACACATCAATTTGTCCAGGGACATCTTCAGAAAAGGGTTAGATAAATATATTAGTGAGAGTTAAGGGGGGATGAAATGGTTAAATGAGAAAGAGGGATGATTGGAGGAAATGAGGTGAAGGGGAGGGGCTTAAGGGGTTTAGGCTAGTGTAGCTGGTTAAGGGATCACATTGTGGCGTGAACTTGCTATGGCAGGTTCTATGTCCGAGATGACCTGTAGGTATTGGCATGGTCAGGTAGGCCTTACAATAATTGCATATGGAACAGGTAGGTAATGTTCACTAATGAGGTAGTTGCAGTGTTTATTTATCCATATTCTTTCCGCTTATCTGTCATTAATTGTGTTGTGTTGTTACAGGATTAGCAGAGAGGAATGAGGTAGGGTGGACAGAGTCATATAGAGAGCTTTTTTGTGATTTTAGTTGGTGGGGCTGGTGGATGCAGCACCCTTCTCAATGCTACAGCTTGTCATTGAATGCCATTTTTTTTTTTTTTTTGGCATTAGTTTGACACCTTCTGGTAATGGTGGTTAATTGAGTATTGGCATTCCTAAATGTGTTTAAATTAGGAGAGTCACAGTGTTGTCAGTTTTTTGTTTTACGTAATGCGACTGAAAGTCTTGGGGGTGGGGGCCTCTTCCAAAAAAACTAAAAAGAAAAAAACTAAGAGATTCGTAGGTTAGCTGGATTGTAGAGGCATGGTAGGGCTTTATTCCTTTAAGTAGGCAGCGTGATCCTTGTTTTCTAGCCCCTTGCCTGGCAAGTAGTCATTAGTGGTGGTAGGATTTTGTAGCATTTCCTCTATGTTTCCAACTAAGCAACAACTTTTTTGCAGGCTGAGAGACATGTTGTTTACAGGTCCCCCTCAGCATGCATGGTACGTAGAATAAGTTGACATTTGGCAGAGAAATTCTTTCATTAACGCACACCATGCTTACTATCTGCTATTGCATTTCTTACTGCACAGACTGCTTTACCGTTCCTTCCCATTTTTTTTTTTTTTTTTTTTAACCAGCCTGCGTTCCTGGGCCATGAGACTCCTTCAGAGGTTATTAGCAAAAATACTTGCATGCGTGCTTTACATGGTGTGTGTTTTGGTAGAGTCATTTCTAATGAATAACGTTGGGATTTTGCTGTTGATCATCTGTTTTTAGCTGAGTTAGGTGGTAAATGGGGCAGGCATAAGTGTTTTCTTAATGATTTTTTTTGGTCTTGGTGCATCATGCGTTCTGTTGACAGTTTAATACGTGTGTTCACTTTGGGGAAATGAACACTGTATGTCCAGTTGGAGGCAGTCAGTATATTAGACTCAAGTAGCATAATTTACACAGTTTGTGATGCTTTGCAGCATATTTGATAAAGCCAGTGTAGACAAGAATATCGGGCTTTGCTTCATGATTGTGTTTGTGCTGCCATGAAATTTTGCTTTTATGACAAATGCATATGACCTTACTTTTTAATGTCAAATAAATAAATAATGTAAAAAAAAAAAACAGTGCTCAAATGATTCCCATTTCTGAATCTTTTGGAGTGGGAACAACAAGGGCTTATTTCACTCTTTCATCAGTAATTATATGTTACTTTTGTTATGATGTTAAATAAACTACTGGGAAGCATCGGTGGAGGGACCATTTTAATTGTCCTTACCTTGCTTGTTTGTACGATGTAAGTTATAGTGTGCATGGGCACTGAAGGAGTTCGTTGGTAGCGGTGGCAGTGTGTAGGAGTAAGTCTCACCTGCTCAGAGGTTTTGTGTTTGTGTGTGTGTGTGTGTGTGTGTGTGTGTGTGTGTGTGTGTGTGTGTGTGTGTGTGTGTGTGTGTGTGTGTGTGTGTGTGTGTGTGTGTGTGTGTGTGTAAGTCTGGAGCCTGCCTCTCGAGGTTCTGACTTAATAACCTGCAGAGCATTCATGTTAAGGCAATCTTCTTATGCTCTCCACTTCTAATTGAGAGGGTGATATATAAAACTGTCCCTATTTAGGGTTTCTTTACATGTTGGAGCCTTTGGCAGGTACTGTGCTGTGGTCACCTGACGGGCTGCTACTTGTATGTATTTATAGTCAAGAGAATGCAGATCTATTGTCTATATTTAGAATTTGTATAATATCTCTATTATTTTATAAATTACAAACAGACAGTTGAACCATGCCATACTATGAATGTTTACTGTGTTGGTCTATATTCTGCACTGGACATGAGAAGTACAGGGAATTATTTGAGCTAGCAAAAGTAATAATAATACGAATCGGGGTACAGTATAAAAACTACCAGTGTGGTAGAGTCTGGAATGCAAATGACAGAGAAGAATAAGGACATGATTACAAGTTATATGCATTTAAGTCATTCAAGAGCATGTAGCCCAGGGGAATGCTCATATATTAAGGCTTTGACTTAAAGCTATATATCACAGGCATATACTTTCTTTGAATAATTTGGAAGGAGAAAGGAAAAAATAGCTATACAGTGGATACAAAAAGTATACACACCCCTGTTAAAATGCCAGGTTTTTGTGATATAAAAAATCAAGACCACAATAAATCATTTCAAAAGTTTTCCCACCTTTAATGTGACTGCACAATTCAATAAAAAAACAAACAAATCTATTAGGGGAAAAAAATATAAAAAATAAAAAAAATGTACAATAACCGGGTTGCATGACTATGCACATCCTTAAACTAACACTTTGTTGAAGCACCTTTTGATTTAATTACAGCATTCAGTCTTCTTGGGTACACACCTGCCATCAAAGAGACTCTGATTAACCTCAAATAAAGTTCAGCTATCCTAGAAGGATTTTCTTGACATTTACTCAGTTGTCTGCTACAGCAAAAGCCATGGTTCACAGAGAACTTACAAAGCATCAAAGGAATCTCATTGTTGAAAGGTATCAGTTAGGAGAAGGGTACAAAAAAATGTCCACAGAATTGGCTATCCCATAGAACACAGTGAAGACAGTCATAAAAAAGTGAAGAAAATACGGGACAACAGTGACGTTGCAAAGAACTGGACATCCCTGCAAAACTAATGAAAAGACAAGACGAAAAATGGTCAGGGAGGCTTCCAAGAGACATACAGCAACACTGAAGGAGCTGCAGGAATTTCTGGCAAGTACTGGTTGTGTACTACATGTGACAACAATCTCCCATATTCTCCATATGTCTGGACTATGGGGTAGGGTTGCAAGACGGAAGCCTTTTCTTACACAGAAAAACATCCAGGCCCAGCTAAAATTTGCAAAACAATGTATCAAGTCTCCCAAAATCATGTGGGAAAATGTGTTATGGTCTGATGTGACCAAGGTTGAACCTTTTTGGCCACAATTCCAAAAGATACGTTTGATGCCAAAAATAACATTTTGCATTACCAAAAGAAGACCATCTCCATAGTGAAGCATGGTGGTGGCAGTATCATGCTTTGGGGTTGATTTTCTTCAGCTGGAACTGTGGCTTTAGTCAAGGTGTAGGGAATTATGAACAGTTCCAAATACCAGTCACTTTTGACCCAAAACCTTCAGGCCTCAGCTAGAAAATTGAAGAAGAAGAGAAATTTCACCATTCAACATGACAATGACCCCAAGCATACATCCAAACCCAAAAAGAATGGCTTCACTAGAAGAAAATTAAAGTTTTGGAATGGCCCAGACAGTGCCCAGACCTAAATCCAACAGAAAATCTTTGGGGTGACCAGAAGAGGGCTGTGCACAAGTGAGGCCCTTGCAATCTGACAGATTTGGAGCACTTTTGCAAGGAAGAGTGGGCAAATATTGCCAAGTCAAGATGTGCCATGCTAATAGACTCCTACCCAAGAAAACTGAATGTTGTAATTAAATCAAAAGTTGCTTCAACAAAGTATTAGTTTAAGGGTGTGCACTCTTGTGCAACCAGCTTTCTGTATGTTTGTTATTTTTTATATTTTTCTCCTCACAGATTTGTTTGTTTTTAATTTGAATTGTACAGGTTATAGGCCACATTAAAGGTGGGGAAAATTTTGAAATGATTTATTGTGGTCTCATTTTTTTAAATCACAAAAACCTGGCATTTTAACAGGGGTGTGTACTCTTTTATATCCACTGTATATTACAGCTCACTCATTGCCTTGCTAAACTGGTTTGTAGTATCCTGTACCCCAGTGGCACTACCATGTGTAACAGACATGGGGGGCACCGTAGCTCAACATTTAACTGCAGCATTACTCTGTTTGTGCCTGATATAGGGGCAAAGTGAGGTTGCTAGAGAGCTATTAGCTGGTGTTCAACATTTGGTGCATTTGTTCCACATTATAGACGCTAGTATTCCTCACTTTGGAGACAGAAGGTTCTGAGGGAAGGTTGAGGGCTATGCAGACTGTTTGCAAAATAAGTTATCTTGGCCCATGCAGTGCAGTGTACTATTTGATGTGGTATAGAAATTAGAAGGTAACCCATGTGTGCTGTGATTTACATTTCCCTTCATCTGGGGTTTTAGTCATAATATACTTGAGTGGTAGGTCAATTTACATTCTGCGTTTAATGAGGTCATTTAAAAGCATAGCTTCAGTTACTCCTGCTGTGTTGTGGGTTGTGTCCACATTATATTTCAGTGTTAGTTCACTTTGTGTGCTGCATTTTAGTGGGTGTCCTCAGAGTATTGGGGCAGTTACTGCTGTTGTTAACATAGGACCGTTATTGTCTCAGCATGTTCCTTTGTAGCAATAGAAGGAGTTGGTGCAGGATATGACAACGGACTCTTGGCAATGCTCAATGATTTTAAATTTTGGTTTATGGGTCCAGAATGCTTACAGTTTCTTTTCTTTTGCAGATGAGTCGGGAGTGGTGTGCAAGGAGGTCGCAGAATGACAGCATAGATGGGGAGGTTGATCAGGTTATAGGTGTCAAGCATGGTGAAGCTACAGGTGCAAGAAGTATAGAGTTGATATCAGTCGGTGACCGAAAGGAAGTGCGTTTGAAAGATAATGGTGCCTGTTGCAGTGGACGTGTGCGGGAGTTGTACACAATGAAATTGCAGGTAATCTTTATGGGCATATTGCACTTCATGTGGTGGAGTAGAATGCAGGCAAGTGAGGAGAAAGTATGCTGGTGTAGGATACAGCAAGGTTGGGGAATTCATGGGGAGTCTGGCATAATTTGGGGTCCCTGCAGCAGGGATTACAGCAAGCTTAGGATTATAGAAAGTTGTTAGGCTAATGGCTCTATGGCTGTACAAGCTAGCCAAGGCAGGCAGCCTAGCCAGGTGTAACCCTTAATTTCAAGGGCAGCACCTGTTGCCTTTGTCCAAGAGGGACTTGGTTGGAACCCCTGGGGGTGAATTTACTGCCACCCATCCAGTTTGTTTGAATTGATTGGAGAAGGCCAGGGAGGATTTATGTTACTGGAAGTTGTTTATTCCAAAGTAAGGGTATCCTTTGGGGACAAACTTGCCCTTCAAGCAGATTTTATTAATCTTGAACACCAGATTATTGCACAATGAGGTCAGAAATGGGTGTGTGCTGAGTGAGCAGCAGTCAGTGCCCTGATGAAATGACTTCAAAAGGTAATGGAGTCTTCCTGTATGGGTTTTGATTGTTGGAGTCATGCACAACTGGGTTGCACAGGGAGGTAAGTTTGGGTCACGGTCATGCAGGGCTGGGGTTGTGTATAGGGAGTTAGGGTTTACAGGTGGGGTAGAATTATATCAATCACAGAAAGCATAGGAATCTATGAGGTTAATGGTTTTGGGCCCTTGTAGGCTACCTTAGTTCATTTCTTATTTTCCAGTATAGCACCTATTGTCCTTTGAGGGATATGGGTGGAACCCTGGGGTGAATTTATAGTCACCCATCTAGGTGTTTGGTAGAGGGATAGATATTTGAGGTGGGTTTTTTGTTTCAAACGTGGCTCTTTTGGGGAGTTATGGGTTATCGAAGTTGCATGTCAGTTAGTTTAGTCAGTTTATTGGGTAGAGCTTAATAAGTGGTGTAGTTAACTATTGTGTTGCCTTGGGTTAGTTTACTGGGATAGCTCTTGGAGCAGATGGATAGGGATGTCATGGGGATTTGCAGTCTGATTATGCATCATATAGGAGGAGTTGGGTTTGAGGGGTGTAATTTGGGGGGTTATGGTTGGTGGACGATAAGATGTGGGGACAATTGAGAGTTTTAATTTAATATTGAGTAGGTTTAGCAGGTGTCGGAGATTAGGGTTCATTTCAATTGTGTAAGATGGCAATGGCATGGGTTGTGCTGCCTGTTTTTGGAAGGTGCATCATGTCACATTAAGGTTAAAAGGCTTGCTGCAGGAATTCGTGGCACCTCTTTATAAGTCAAACATAAGGTAGGGCGAGGCTAGCTTACTTAGGTGATTTACAGTGGCTGGTGAAAATAATTTTTGATGGAAAGATTAAGTTATTTGACAGCCTTGGAAGCAAGGT
The DNA here is from genome assembly GCF_019279795.1 of Protopterus annectens. Lineage (NCBI taxonomy): Eukaryota > Metazoa > Chordata > Ceratodontiformes > Protopteridae > Protopterus > Protopterus annectens. The sequence continues at coordinate 684,746,688 of NC_056748.1, forward strand.
AAGGCAGTTCAGTTGGTCAAGAAGTTACAGCTATGACTACTTCAGTTGCATGAATGACAAGGTTGAGTGAATTAATTTGGTTAGTGGTCACTGGTTTGAAGGTTGTATATGTATATATATATATATATATATATATATATATATATATATATATATATATATATATATACATACACAGTTTAATATATGCACTGATTGTTTTTCTGAGTCTTATTATGTCACTGAGTTATTAACTACAGGATTTTGGCAGTGCATTATAACACTAATGTGCTTCTACCCACAAAATTCATTTTAATTTAAGGGAAATATCTCTTTAGACATTTCTGGAAAGTGATTCCGTGTATGTGATGGGGGTCTAGATCTCTACCCCATGTCTTCTGGACTCTACCCTTGAATGTCTCTTAATAATATTATAGTTATTACAAAGATGCTGTTATTATTATTATCCTTCTACACAATGCTGAAGTTTTATGCTATAAAACCGGCATATGTAAATTGCTAAGGAAGGAAAAACTAAAAATCCAATTTACTTTTAGCTCTTCAGGCACAAGTGTTACTTGAAGTTAATAGCTAGAAAACTGAAAATACAGTCTGAATGCTTGTAGTTTCATTAAAGTGCAGTGTTTTTAATACATCTGTGTGTACAAAAAATATCATTCCAACAGCTAGGTAGACTATCATGCATCTACTGCAAGAAGCTGAAGCCAAACCTATCTCAAAAATACTGCATGAGTTAAACTTATTCGTAAATATGCAAGATTAACCTGCAGGTAAAAATCACAAAATACATTCTTGTTATGAAGGGGAGCCACTTCCCCTCCTATTGCCATATATATATATATATATATATATATATATATATATATATATATATATATATATATATATAATAATACACACACACACACACACACACACACACACACACACACACACACACACACGCACACACATATTTAATACACTAGTTCCATGGTTGTGCAATAGTGAAAAACAGTTACAACACTTCTGAAACTTGTATGATTATTCTTTAACTGTTACACCTTTACTTGTATTTTATTTTAATTGTTCTGTAAATGTTATGGCTTTACATATATTTTATTTTCATTGCTGTTTAATTTTGCCTTTATATATGCTTATCCTGATGACCTGCTAAGACATGAAATCATAAGCCGTCTCTTCTATGATACAGCATTTATTTTTGTTTTATACTGTTGTCTTTTTTATCCATTGACAGGATTGTATCCGCAAAATGTCTCTCAGCTGTTTTCTTGGAGATTTTGTTGCAGCAACAACCATTTGTATAGGCTGAATGTTGCTGCGGGCAATTATCAGACTACAAGAATTTAATATGATAAAAGGAGAGAAAGAGAGACAGAAGTAAAAAAATGAGCGTTAGATCTGGGAACTTTTCTTTTGGTGTTTCTATTTTTCAGTCCATCTAATTTCTCTTACTTTTTCCAGAGCTTTTATTCCTACATCAGTTATTGTCTCTATCTCTCTATGAAAGAAATAACTAGGAAGAGAACAGACTGAAATTAAATCATACTGGGTCAACTGACTGTCCTAGAAGACATTTGTTAGAAACCTTTTATGCTTTCTTTTCCAAAACCTACATCACTAGACATACAAAGAGAGCTGTATAAGTGCAAAATTATTTAAAAAATGGTGCCATTCTTCAATATATGAATGTCATCAGATGACCCAAACTCAAATCATGTAACTGTCACAGTTACAATACAACTTTAAATAAAAACATCACTAAGTCTGGCGCTATTCAAATGAGAAGCCTCAATGAAATAAGGGTTTTTGTTTGGCTGTTTATTTGCTAGGTAGGATACCTGATACCTACGCCTTTTTCAGTCACTGCATATTATTGAAATTCTCAGATAAAATATCAAAGCTGCTCATATCTGGAGATCAGTATTATAAAGTCACTTGAAAAAAAAAACACAAACTTTTCACTGCAATATCTCTCATAGTTCCTGAGATATTGCACTACTATATTTAGAGAAAGACGGCTTAGAGTAATTCGCAAATAGATGTCGGGAATCTTTCTCATTCAAAAAGATCTTGACCTTTAAGAAGAATATACCATCCAGAGTTGACCATTTTTCATCAAGACAACAATCCATGCCTGTCTGGAAAACTTTTGGATATAAAATATTAACCCATTCATTGTTATAAGTTGTGGATATGTTAAAAGTAATTTATTATGTACAAAGACTAACACATTACAATTTGACTATATCCCTTCTAAAAAATAGCAGAAGTACTTTCAAAAATAACAATCATTTGTAATTTTATGATGGAGAAATACTTTTCTTCTTGCAGTGGTATAACAAATAGACATTCTATAGTGATATTATAACTGTCACATATTTTGGTGTAATTTTTCTATGTTTTATACACTTTTGTATGCTTTATTTCTAAGAATAAACATGGTGCAAGAAATGGCTCTTGTAACATAAAAGTACTTGCATGGTATATGAAGCACACCTCTCATATAAAAATTCTACTCCATGGCTTCCTGCTATGAGTAGCTGCAGAAATCCCATTTCATTATTTGAATCTTTTCCCTGTCAGTATTACCTGCATCTACTGCCTCTATGAAAATGCACTTGTCTCATAGTCAGGTCACCTGATACATTCAGTGCTCCTTTGCTGTCAGCCTCTGTCATAATCAATATTCTACAATTTCCATATCTTATATCGCACAAAACCAGCCCAGTGATACACTGATACCATCTCGTATGTTACCTCATATGTCACCCACACTGCTGTCAGTGTAGGAAAATATTCACTGAAGTATGGGTTTACACGTGATGCCTCATTTCACATACTATACATTCCACATGTTAGCCTGTAGAGTCCCTTACCAAAGACAAATTATAGCAACAGACATAGTATTCTGATTTCAGTGCAGAAAAGGAATAATGATGCAGACCATTTCAGCTGACAAAGCAACAGCCGTGTTAATTGACTGAGGCATTTTCCACATAATTCATCTCCTTTATTCAGTGTTTCTAAATGCAGTATCAGAGTGCAGTCCTACATCATTCTTCTATTACTGCCTTTTCTTTTATCTCTGTTTGACATACTCATTCTCCTTGTTATCATTTAAGAAATATTTTACTAAGAATTTTCTTTACATACATGCACACATCTGTACACACACACACACACACACACACACACACACACACACACACACACACACACACACACTCATAATAACTATAATAATAATTGTGATGATCCCACCATTGCCAACCAATAAGTGATGTGCCCACACTGTTTAAGTAATCAAGGAACCTGAATCTTCATCACTGACTCTGGAGAGGGACATTCACTTGCAATAGAAATGGATACACTCAATATTTCCAGATGCAGGCCTCTCTGTGTCAAGCACAATTTCCCTTAAGAGCACACAGGGAACACACACAGCCCTGGGTCTGGATTTCTTTTTATCTGTTTCTCCCCAGGTCCCCATTAAGGCTTCCCACTGTACAGCTGTAGGGTTAGTTCCTCAGCCGAGTGTCCAAGCCAAGGCCTCCAGAACCCACTCTGTGAAATCAGTGCTTCATGCCCTGCCCCAAGTAGCTGACACACACACTCGTAGAGATTTAGTTTTCTCACACACACACACACACACACACACACACACACACACACACACACACACACACACACACACACACACCTGGGAAAGGCTGGCACAGATTACCCACTCTACCAACTTTGCTCAGACTAAAAGGTAGATTCACTGCCACCAGTCAGTTACTATAAGGCTCTTAAAAGGGTATCCAAATTACGCTTAGTAAAGTTAATATTAATACAAATGTTAATGTTGACCAAACAGCAAGGCTTTCAGGAGTGGCCAAAGTTATCCTGCTAGACAAGAAAGAAATATACATGCAGGCAGTAACTCATTAAATGTATATACTGTAACAGAGAAATTACTGACCTAGTGATTTCACTTAGCATGCCTATGTTCACAACTATATATTTGTACCAGACTTTTGTAACTAAAGCCTCATGTGTTTTTTCATACTGTCTTGTCAAAAAATATCCTTCTTTCATCTCTATCTGCACCAGCTCTGAATTCTCTCTACATTTTTTTAACTATGCTGTCCATTTCATTTCAACCTGGCATCTTTTTATTCAATTTTTTTATATACCCCTTTCCTGTCTAAACAACGAAGTCTGAAATGTCTTCTATTCCCCAGTCATGTCCAACTTGTTTTTTATGATACCTGTCTCTGGGATTTTTGCAAACTTAAGTATTTTCTGATTCTGTTGCTTTCTTGGTCATTAATTTTACATCACACAAACATTTATTATTTATTTTTTGTTCATGTTTATTTTTGACAAACTAGGATTGCTTGCATATGAATACTGTTTTATGGCTGCCTGAGGCATAACAAGATTCATACCTTCCTTAGTTTAATTGTATTGGGCTCTCTTCAACTTTTATGCATTGCCATCACTTAGCAAGGTATTACAAATGTGTAGTATTAATCTGTACAGCTAAAAATGCTAAAAGCAATACTTTGCAAACAAGTTAATGTTTTCTGAATGAATATGTGTATAATAGAAGGATATAGAAATGGATACATGGGTGAATGGATGGATGGAAGAAAGGCAGAGAGTCAACTGTTTAGGTGAAATGAAAGAGAAGAAAGAAAAAAGATGGATAATAAGCTAGCTAGACATATAGCGAGATAGACAGTTAAACAGCTGCACAGATATACATAGAGTAATATAGTAGCTACATCGGGGGTATACATACAGTGAGGTTTTACACCACAAATTAAGATGTTCATCATTTTCAGTGCTGCAGTAGCCTGTAGGTTGTATCCTGCCAAAGATGCAGCACCTGGCCAATTTCCTAAACTCTAATCCCTTTCCACAAAGTCACTCTGGCTGCCTACAAGATAATCCTTTTTTGGGGAAGTATAAAGCAGCCAGATTGACTAAAAATGTTCAATACTTTCTTGTTGTCTCAAGCAGATGTGTCTTTGAGACTTTTTTTCAGTGCAACAATTGATCAAAGCTTTCTGTCAGACAGGTAAGACCCCCTTGTGGACCCTTTTCTCACATATAAATTATATTTTTCAATACTGCTTAGTGTTTTTATTGTTTTTTTTATGTGGTAAATATCAGTATGCCATTTTAAGAATATCTGCTTTTGAGGTATCTTACCAAGGTTGTCATTCTAGGAATTGCTTACTAGGATTTGGCTGTCATATTTCTGTTTTTTTTTTTAATGTTTTGGACAGTACGAATTTTTTTCTGGGAAAATAATGGGACTATATATGAATTTTTCTGCTATTTTATTTTATTTTATATATATATATTATTTTAATTTACTTAATGCTATCTTTTTACAGGGAATTCTTATGTGCTGCCTGTGTTACTTTGTTGTGGGGTAAATTTGATTGGAGTGGAAAGGCTGTGTGCTGTTTATGCTTATTAGTGACAACTTACCTTCTGACAGAGTCCTTCAGGTGCACCTTACTGGCAAACAGGCTTTTTCCACAACTACAGCATGGATACTTATCCCAGTCCACCTGTTTCTTATCCTAGCATAACTAAAATTAAAAAAAACAATTAAAACATGATTCCATGCCTCCCTTATGCGCTACTGCTATGCCTTAGCTGATGGTTGGTGACTTTGCAGTGGCCATTGCCTGTTCTTTAGACTATTTACCTATTTTCTAGAATCCCTGTTGTGTAGTCTTGCCTGCTACTATGGATCATGGGTAAGACATGTCCTCTGCAGCTGTTCCAGTCCCTGCTTGGGTATGGGAGACCCATCCAATTTGGATATGTGAGATACCATTTGAGATTATCTTTTTAAGGTATCTAGGGAAAAAGAGCTTTTGTTCAAGTTGATTTGCCGCCCCCTAGCAATTCACCCCTTAAAGATGTACCTAGCAAAAAAAAACCAGGAAGTTAATCATATTGAAACTAAAAAAATGGCCCCTGTCTGTAAAAATGCTGTTATTCATTAGGTCAAGTTATTGAATATAATATCCTTTTTGGTATATATCTGTCCAGAGACATGCAACAACTGAAACACTCACATAGACACCTTACTAAAAGGATACATGGCCTAAACAGCATATTTTAAATGTACCAACTCAAAGCCTTGTCACTAAACTAAATTTCCTACAGACTGCTAAGAGGTGACCTATGTCTGGCATTTAAGGCATCCACCAACCCATTACTAATAGCAGAAAGTCAAATAGAAACATAAATACTTGTAATAGGTTTCCAAACCTCATGTGCAACATGAAGAGAATGATTTGGAGGGACAGGTATATCTATCAGAGGATGCCACTGCTGTGTATGAGACTCCTCATCCACATAAAGCAAAGTTCATCCCTATCTACATTCAAGCACAACTTAGACCTATGGATGGGAAAACAGAACTGCCTCCTATACTAGTAATGGACAAAGGGAGCTCCTAAATGCTTAATCACATGCATGTGCCCCCTCAAATTATCAATGTTATGATCCTAGTTATACTCATTAGGGGTAATATATAATTATTGACCAAGGGATGAGTGAGGCCAATCTATAACCAAATGGGATAGGTTATTTTGAGCAAATAAAGGGAAACTGGCTAGCCTTAAACTAGCCTAGTACTTACCTATGACCCTATTACCCTAACCAGGTGTTTATCACGGTCAGTCATCTCTGGGTTCTATATGCCTTCGGAGAGTACAACCTGTCTTTCTAAGGAAAAGGATAAATGTTCTGATGAATCTGATGTTGATCAAGAAAGGTTTATTCATCCCAGGATTCTATAGCCCAAAACTTTGAGTCTATAGATAGTGAACCAAAGTGGTAGCAATGGAAACCTTTTCCTTTTCTGACACTATTTCCAAACTAGGGACAGATATGTTTGGGAAAAGACAGATGTTTCCCCAGTATTTTACAGATATTATGATTTACTTGCAAAAAGAAATCTCTGATTCTGCATCCATTCCTCCTATTTTGTCTGCTTTGGAGGATACATTAAAAGCAGACCATAATGCTTCTTATTTTCTCCTGTCAGTTCCTAAAAAGCAGATAAACTGTATATCTTTTTTCATGCAAATACATTTCTCTATTCTCATTTTACAGCTGATCTTGCTGCAATTAGGTTAAGAGACTTTTCTTTGTCACATTAGCCTTCAGAATCCTGAACTATTCAGGGATATATTTATTTTGAAGTGTGTTAAAAGCCTGGAAGAATTTTCTTATTCCTTGAATCCTGAAGGTAGCTCTTATGTGTAGTAGAATGCATCTAACAAGTCTTAAGTTTCTAATCATGATTCAAAGAGTGTGTATGGTTGTACTGATACTGTTTCAAAGCTTCTGCTTTAGCTATAGTTTTGAACAGGTTTCTTTAGGTACATAATCAAAACTTCTAAGATGACTTAATGTCAGAAATGTTTCGATTTCCTCTAGACTCAGAAGTTTTGTCTGGCCCTGCTGCTACTCAACTACTCAAACAATGGAATGACAGAGGTAAATTAATGCATGTAGTTTTTAGGAGTTTTCAGGTCCCCAAACTTTCCCTTCTAAAACCTCTATGCCTTTCAAAGGACAGAACATGTAGAGAGTGCATGCTAATAACAAGCAGGCACTGAAGAGAAGAGAAAATGACAGGAGTGTAACAACCCCAAACCCATAACACAAAGGAATTTTCAAAACAAAAGGGTCAGACACCAGCTTCAGTATGACTATGAGAGAAGCCTGGTCATTTTTTTCTTCATCTTCATCTTCTACATTCAAATCATCTTTTTGTCAACTGGCTTGTTGTCAGAAAACTTCAGACAGATGGATTTTAAAGATGATTCAGGATAGTTACAAATGCCAATGGATAAATTCTCCTCCATCTTTCCAAAGGACTTCCCCCATTCTCCAAACCAAACAGACTTGTTTCCTCAGGTGTTCTAACACATGTTAGAAACAGGTGTCATAGAACAAGTTCCTGAAGAATACTTAGAAAGATTTTATTCCAGAATGTTTCTGGTCCTCAAAAAGGAGCACTTCTTGATGACCATTTTGGATTTTTCCTTCCCCAGTCTCTATGTGAAAGTTCCAAAATTCAAGATGTTGACACTCCAGCCAGTGTTAGCCCTTCTTTCTACCAGATCACTCTGTCACGGTAACTTTCATCATCAGGGATGCCTACAATCACATTTCAATAGAATACAAGTTCAGGAGGTTCCTAAGATTTTATATATGTGGGTCATGTTATCAGTTATTTGCATTCCCCTGTGGGCATTCTAGTGCATCTGAAGTGCTTACAAAGTGCCTAGGTCCTGTGGTGGCTCACTGCAGGCTGCAAGGTATCCATGTTTTCCTTATTTAGATTACTTGTTTATTTGAGAGGAATTTTTGCCTAGATACCAGGAGTTTGTAACAAAGGTTTCATCCCTCTTATCCCATCTACTGATTCAGACAAAAATATAAAAATTCTGTGTGACTCTGCTACACAGGAATGTATTTTTAGGGTGCTTTATAGACACTCATGTAAAATGCCGTTTTACATCAAGACAAAGTGGAATCTTATTAGGAAGTACTCCTAAGCTTTTCTCTTGACTCAGGTTTCAGCCAGAGAATTCTCCAGAATTCTATGCCATAAGTCTTCTATGATCACAGTGATACCACTTGCCAGAATACACATGAGAAAGATTCGCTGGTTTCTGAAAAATGTGTGGGTTAGCATCTTCACCTGCTAGGTTTTCACATTGTAAAACTAGAACTACAGTGGATTAGGGATCAGATGGCTCTAATTCCAGGACTTCCTCTTTCTCTCTCCATCCCCAAAGTAATTGACTTTGACAGGCTTAGCAAATGTCCACTAGGGAGCAGTTTCTATGAGAGTCAAAGTACAAGGTCTGTGGGACAATTTGGACAGGCACAATAAATATCAAAGATGGTTGTGAGTCAAGCTGTAAAAGCCTCACATCATTTTTGGCAGCAAAGTCCTTTTTGGATGATTACAGACAACACCACTGTGATGTATTAAAAATGGGGTACCAAGTTACACCAACTATGCCACTTTGTAGTGATGGCTAGTAGTTAACTCCTCAATACTGCCTAATTATTCAGGCCTCTTACATTCTGTCAGAGAAGAATACAGTGGCAAACACAGCAGATCCCAAACAGACCCTCAAGAGTGGAAACTAAATACAGGAGTATTCCAGAAATTGATACAGATTTGGGGAACACCTCAAAAAGACCTGTTTGCCACCTTTCAAGACAGATAATGAGAAAGAAATCTGTTCTAGTAATCCTTGCAAACAAGCTTGGAGAACAGATGCTTTTTAATTCCTATGGTAGGGCATGCTTCGATATGCCTTTCTATCATTTACACTTATTTCCATGGTACTTCTGGAGATTCAAAATCAATTACCAAAAATACTGAGCTAGGCATAAACCCTACATTGTCAGACAGATAGTAAATTGGCTCACTAACAGGACACATGTTGTCTGAATAGGTGAATGAACTTCCAGTAAGAAACCTGTTACTACCAGTATCCCACAGGGCACAGTTTTGGGACCCCTCCTGTTTGGTATATACTTCTCTGAAGTGAAGGCCAGTGTTGCAGACCTCTGTCTCACCAAATTCACTGACAATTGTATGCTGGGAGCAATGACTGAATACCCAGATGATGATGACATCCAACTAACAAGTCTAAAAATGACAAAGAACTGGTGCCAAAACCAAGGTCTGAGACTAAATGTTAAAAAATGTGTTACCATAACCTTTACATACATGCATACATACAAATGTTTCAAGCACAGGCATTAATGCCCTTCTAGCTCGCCAATATACCAAAACACTTGTTCCCATAATAAATGTCCAGGCTGTTCTTAAAAATATCTAAACTGGTACTTGCTTTAATGTAATTTGTTAGTCTGTTCCATGCATCAGCTGCTCTGTCAGAGAACCAATTAGTACACTTCTCATTCCTATAGAATCTCCTACATAGGCTATCTGATGATTCTCTAGTACTTTTTGATAACCCCAAACATTCCCAGAGGTAGTTGTCCCTAAATGCCCTATATACTTGAATAAGATCTCCTCTTAAATATCTGTAAGAGTCACTGTACAAGTTCAGATATTTTAGTCTTTCAGAATTACTTAGATTTTCACATCCATGGATACCCTTGGTACATTTCCACTGTACTCTTTCCAGTTTATTCATGCTTGTTTTCCTATAGGGTTTCCATGTTGTTATTCCATACTCAAGTTTGGGTCTAATGTAACTAACAAACAATGACTTCATTATGTTTTATTTCCTAGACTTTATAAATCTTTTTATACAACCTATAGGTTCTATAACTATCATTATCCAATTGGTTGATATGATTAGAAAACTCATAGCTGAATCTACCCATACACCTAGGTCCTTAAATGAGTCTACAGTTTCAATCACTGTGTGCTGTATTAAATGTTCACCTTTCAGTTTATGTCTCCCAAATCTCATATGCTAAGTTTTTGATGTATTTATCAACATATTATTCTCCTGTTCCCAAATGATCAATTTAGTCAAATTATTTTGCAGACATGACTTATCTGTAACACTTGTAATCAGTTTATCCAATTTCAGGTCATCAGCATATAGACTGTAGAACACATGGGAGGGTGGCCTAATGGTTAAGGTGTTTGCCTTACAAACACAATGTGCAGGGTTTGAGTCTCACAAGGGATAATTGGCTAGGCTTAAAACAAATGGCTCGCAAGGGCAGTTAGCCTAGTACTAATCTATGAACCTATGAACCTATCAGATGAAAAAGTAAGGTCTGAAAGATACAATCTAAATAAGTAATGACCTAGAAGCAGATCCCTGTGGGACATCTTGACTGTAATCAAGGATTTCACCTGTCCAGTTGGTGTGTGATACTTGCCATTTCCAATTTGTAAGCCATGCAGCTATCCATCTTATTAACAGTACATCAGTACCTAGTTGTAGTAATTTATTGATCAGTTTTGTGTATGACCCTGTCAGATGCTGAAGTTAAATCTATATAAATCACATCACAGCACAATTTTTCATTCATAGCTGTTATTATATTGTTATAGAACATCATGTTACAACTGGTATTTTCAACATATGCATGCTGATATATGATTTCAAGTCCCGACCTATCCACCTCTGAAAATAACTTATCCAGTATTACCTTCTACACTATTTTTCCACAACATGAAAGTAGACTTAAGGGTCTATATGATTCTGGGTTTGTCCTACTCCCCTTTCCCTTAAAGGCAGGTTTAATAAGTGCATGTCTCCAATATTGAGGCATCTCCCCATATTTATATGACCTAGTGAATAATAAATATAATGGTAGTGTAAGTTCTTGCTGAAGTGTTCTCAGGTCATTATTACTTATTCTGTCTCCTCCCTGCGCTTTGTTTGGATCCTGTTTGCACAGTTCTTTTTCAATATAATCTGATTTGATTCCAGTATCTGGGTTTACCTGGATGTCACTAGGACAACTTACAACCCCTTTTGTGGAGTCAAACTGTTTTGCATAAGATTTTGTAAATACATCTATAATCTGTTGTGTCTGAGAATACATTTTAGAAACTGCACACTGTTTATCAATTTCTGTATCTTTACTCCTTCCACATCTTATGTATCTATAAAAAAGGTTTCCTATTACACGCAGTATCTTTATGTAAACTTTCTTCACATTTTTCTTGATCTTGTCTAACACTATGCTTAATCTGTTTGTCCAGCTTGTTTATTTCAGTTTTCAAAGTTGTAGTTCAACCTCTATTCCATTTCATATATTTTTTGTCTCTTACCTTAATCAGGTATCTTGTTCTTATGGAAATATACCCACCTCATGCTACGTGCCTAGATCGTGATGTTAAACATTTTTTTGACTTTTTGCACTCAAACAATTTCTGTTTCAAAACTTTCCACATTCCATCTACAGTTTTTCCACTGAACACCTCACTCCAGTTAGTTTTATATAGTAACTGTTTTGCTTCCATATAATTTGTAACTAATCTTCTGTGCATTGGCTTAGATTTCAGTTTGGCAGAATTATCTAGAAACAAATTAACCTTTATAACCCCATGATCACTGCACATCAATGGTGGTAAAACTTGACTTGAAGTTACAGTAATTTATTTGGGAACACAAACAATATCTAGTATATTCTGTCCCCTGGTAGGTTTTTTTTACAATCTGAAGCATTTGTTGTTCCTGAATATACTCTGTAAATAATTTCTTTACCAATGTTGTTGAATCGATATTATTCCAGTCTGTTTCTGGTAAATTTAAGTCCCCAGCTATTATTATTCTTCCCTCCTGTGTTTCATCTAAGAAATGTATGAATTCCTCTAGGTCATCTGCATTTGACTTGGTGGTCTATACACTCCAACAATTGTTATATGTTCCAGGGTTGTCTTTACTGTCACAGTTACACAGTCTATAGTATTGGTGTTATCACTGAACATGTAATAATCACAGGTCTCATAGCTATCTTTAATCCCTATCATAACACCTCCACCTGATTTTTTGTTAGAATGTCTGTTACAGTAAAAACATTTGGTAAATAAGATGTCCATGCAAATTATAATACTGATTGCACACCCCTAAAAGTAGTATCTAAACTACTATAGAAAAGTATCCATGCACAACTGATGACACACCTATCCCTAAACAATCTCCTCTCCCCTACTTAACACAGCTTCCAGCCTGGCCACAGTCCCATGACTGCCCTTCTTTTCTTTCTTGAAATCACCAACCTTGAACGTGACTCAGGCAAATTCGTATCACCACTATTCCTAGATATGTCAAAGGCATTTGACACCATCTCCCACACCATACTCATATCCCAGCTCTCCACCCTACATCTCTCCGCCACCACCATAGCCTGGTTTTCCAGCTACCTATCCAACTGCCAACAAGCTGTCTAATGGAAAACTTCAATCTCTTCCTTCCTATCCACTCCCACAGGAGTCCCACAAGGTTCTGTTCTTGGCCCTCTACTCTTTAACCTATTCATTAACAACTTTCACCACTCCATCCCAGAATCATCTGTCATCCAATATGCAGATGACTCAGCTATCATCTGCTCAGCTTTCTCCCCCTCCAAAACAGAAACCTGGATGCAGTCCAACCATTTGGCTCTTAATGCAAATAAAACCAAACTAATCATTTTCTCCCCTACCAAAAACTTGATTATTGACAAAACCTCATTCATCATACAAAGCCAAAACAACAACCCCCTTGAAATCATTCCCAACACCAAGTTTCTCTGCATCATTCTTGATGATGAACTAAAATTTGATACACACATCCACTCCGCAATCAAGAAAACCCACCAAAAGATAGGTCTCCTCTACAGTCACACTTCCTCAGCCACTCTTCCTGTCAAACTCTTGCACCCACCTTCCTGCTCCTATCCCTTATGTATAGTGCCCCTCTGTTCACCAATCTCCATCTTGGCCTATGTTCCAAACTTGAATCATGCTACCACAAGATCTGCAAATTTGCAACCAATTCTAAGAACTCATCCCACCACTGCCACTCCCTCCTCACCCTCATTTGGCTTGAACTACCCAACTACCTCAGTTACCTACAATTCACCAATGCCCACAAGTTCATCTTTAAACCTGCCAACTGCCCATCTCTCGCTACATCCTTAAAACCCTATATACCCAACTACTCACTCAGATCCAAAACCCAAAATCTCCTTCAGGTCCACAAACCAGCACAGCCTCCTGGCCAACTACTACTGTCCTACTCCTTATCTAAACAGTGGAACTCTCTCCCTCCTTACCTATACAACCTACCAAACCATACAAATGTCAAATCTCAGCTATTCCTTCATCTATCTTCCAAATGGGAATGCCCATGTGACACTCCAACATAAACCCGTCTCAACCCATTCTCTCTCTCTACCTTTCACTAAAATCATTCATGAACTACCATCACTGTTGCTTCATCTCAGCCGCAAACAATCCCTCCCTTACCAGGGACTGATTTTCTCTCTGCTATTCTATTGTATTATACTTTCTTATAGAAACATACAGGCACTTTCTCCATGCATAATGTTCACCTAACCTTCTAAGGACCAAAAGCCATATGTTTAAATGTATAACTTACTAAGATCTTATGACAAAACGTTTATTTTTTTCTGTAAAGTTTAAGCTATCTAATCCCAGGGGGGCCACAGTGGTGCAGCAGTTAGCATTGCCGCTTCACAGCAAGAGGTTTTCCGGTTCAATCCTCAATTGGGGTGCCTTCTGTGTGGAGTCTGCATGTCCTGCCTGTGGTCGCGAGGGTTTCCTCCGGGTGCTCCAGTTCCCACATCCCAAAGACATGCTGTAGGTGGATTGGGCACACTAAATTGGCCATAGGCATGAGTGCATGCATGTGTGTGCCTTCTGTGGAAGGTTGGGCATCGGGCTGGCAACTCAACACCGTAAAACTCCACTGCCAATCATGAGCAGACAGTGATCCGCTGTGGCGACCCCTAACCGGGAAAAGCCGAAAGAAGAAGAAGAAGTTTAAGCTATTTAATCCGGCTAAGGGCTAGTAACTATATGCTTAAAATGCTAACTTACTAAGAGCTTATGACAAAATGTTTATTTGTTCTGTAAGTGTTTAAATCGTCTGCATGAATTATGTCTTTCATTGTTAACATGTGACATGTAACTTGCAGTATCTTGAAGCTTTTCTCCCCGGGCCTCCACTGAAAACTAGCTTGTTATGGCCCACTGGACTTCCCTGATCATCAAACTTAAATAAATAAATAGACCCAGTGGTGATGGATCTAGGAACACAGATAGATAGTAACCTAAACCTTGACCACCAGATAGCTACAGTAGTGAGGAAATCCTTTTGTAAGGCTCAATTTATAAGTAAAGGCATGGCATCAAGATCAAAGGAAATTATAGTGCCATTGCACTCGGCAAACATCAGGGTCATAACTAAATACAATGCTGCTTTCTACATGTAACTAACAAGGACTTACACCAATTGGAGTGGCTCAAGAATTTCCTAACTAAAAAAAATACAAAGCATGAGACACACTTCTTATGCAGACCGACTAAATGCCCTATCCCTTTACATCATCTCTTATTGTTTTCTTGAGAGGTGACATGTCTGACCTACAATGCATTTTCTGATCTGGCCTTGATGAAAATGTTAGTTATTCACAAGAAAAAATATGCAAGGGTTATGTGGTCTATGGACCAGAACCTTACTTGTGATGTTAACAGAACTTGCTGGAGAGACAGATTCATTTCTTAAAGGCTACATCTTTTATGGAATAAATTCCTCATCTTCATATAACAAAGCCTGTCCCTCACTCTGTTCAAAAGGAATTTGGATAAATAGATGAGGGAACTGTAAATTCACTCCCAAGGTACTGCCCATATCTCTTATGTAGAGAGAGTCTATAAAATGACTTAGAGCACCAACATTCAAAGACCCAATACCACCATCCTATATCTTGGGAATTAAGATATAGTATTTTCATATCCTGGGTAAGCCGCGGCGGTACAGCGACAGTGTTGTTGCCTCACAGTAAGAGGTTCTCCTGCTTGATTCTCAGCTGGAGTGCCTTCTGTGTGAAGTCTGCATGTCCTCCCTGTGGTTGCATGGCCTCCGAAAGACATGCATGAATAGACGTGCCTTCGCTGAAGGTTGGGCTGGCAAGTCAACACCATAAAAATCTACTGCCAATCATTAGCGGACCGGAGTTCCACTGTGGCGAACCCTAACCGGGAAAAGCCAAAAAGACAAACAACAAATTTTTATATCCTGGGTATTACTGGCTAGGCTCATAAAAGCTTTTGTGTCATTAGCCAAGCAATCACCTTTGAACATATTCAAGAGGAAAATAAGTAAGAAATGTATGTGGAATGTTGTTTTCAAAATATGTGTAACACTGTGTTCATAACTAATTCCTGCACACAGAAATGTAGGAATTCACGGAAGCTTGCATTTCCTTTTCTATAAAAATTTGTCTTGAGTTGATAGGTAATGCTGAAGTACGGTTGTTGCAGTAAAGTTTGTACTAGTCATTTACTTGGTACACCCCCCCATTCTAACTAGGGTGCAGTGTCAGACTTCAGCCATGTTGTGTACAGTAAGAAATACTTCTGAGCAAACAATTGTGTTGAGCAACTGTTTTATTTGTATTTCTGTCACCTACACAAAACTGGCTTCATGTAATGTAAATATAAGACATTTTATGCAATAGTAATACATTTCATATGTGTAATTGTAATTTTAATTTCATTATTTATAAATCAAGTCACAAGTAGTTCCACCTGTAAGCCAAGGCATGATTTACAGAGTTATATGTACAGATTATTATTTTATTAAATGTATGTGATATTTGCCTGTATCATTCAAACCTGTTAAAGAGCGAACAAGTTAAGTGAACGGCTAGGTCACTGATTTTTTTCCTAGAAGAAAATCGGTAGGCCGACCAGACACAACACACCAGCTTGAACACTGCAAAGTGGGGCACTTTGCCCCCCACCCCCCTAACCAAATATACCAACTCCGAGATTGCACTACAGTGGGGAAAATGGCAAATTCACTTAACTTGTAGTTCTCTCTTTATGTGTTGCTGAAATGGCATTCGGTGTTTAGCCATTTCAGTGTCGTAATTTAGATCCTTGTGCATTCCTCGATCCTCTTCCGATATGAATCATTCAGAAGATCAAGCATGATCATGTTCTCCTTACTGGACCAGCTAGGAGCGCAACTTTGATCCTTCACAGGAAATGCCATTTTTTGAAGTGCCAAAACAAGAATGAGGAAATTATGGTTAGGGTTGTATTAATCAGGGTGCAACATCACCTTAACCAAACCTTTTTTTTTTACTAACAATGTTATTACAACAGCTAATAATATTATTGGCAAGTTTGGTTTAACCAAATCTGCTTTGTCACATTTTTTTTTTCTTAAAGGAAAACATTTACATTTTCCTGCTATGCTTGATTAAAATGGAAATATCATTTTAACAAGTTTTATTGGTAATGCTTATTGGTAAAGTTTTTTTTTTTCATTCCCTAACACCAGTATGGGTCATGTAATACTGCATTATTTATTTATTTATTTATTTATTTATTTTTTGGGGGGTTAATGTCACTATGTGTGATAATTTTAAGTTTTAGGAAGTTATGGTTTGCTTGAGGTGCTAGGGTGTGACACACAATGCACACAATGTTAATATAGACAAAGATTACACTTCAGTTTGCTGAAAACCTGACATTTGGTTGATTCCATTTTTTTTTATTACATTCTATTTTTGGCAAAGGCCATTTACGCATTCCTGCAGCAAGCCTTGGAGAGTTGCAGAGTGTTATGGGCTGCAGGACCATCCACAATGCTTCCATGTCGCTCTGAAATGCTTTCATGTTACTTTGGATATGTGAAAGCTCAAAATTCTCTGATATATCTTTTACAAATTTGCATACTACTATGATTTATAGGAATAAATATAAATTAGCCTAATTTGTACATAACCTGTATAAATGGCCATGAACTTTTATCAGTAAGTTGAGCATCACCATATTAATTTGCATTTTGCTGGGACAGATTTCAAATAGATTAGGATACCACAGACTTACTACAGTAAGGAAATACTTTTAAAAATATTACTGCTTAATAAGAAACACCGAAAAATGTTATTTCATTATTGAATTAAGGGTCATTTATAATGAACTTACATGTATGATGTGCTTGTTATGAAAGCTTAGAATGATTGATAAATGTCTGTTCTTTTGAAGTTTGATTTCATGATAGAAGCAGCAGTGGAAATAATTGCTGATGACAGAAAATGAACACTACTCTGGTATCATAGGTATAAATGCAATAATTTACTATAGCCATTTTGCTGTGCTTAATATATCAACCAATATGTGTGATGAATCTGAATTTTTGGTATGAGAGTGAGGAATAAAAAATAGCAGTATCATCAGCACATGACAACGGCAGAGGTTAGGGCAAATATGCTTTTTGAGAAAAAAGTGACTGCATTCATGACCTGAATGAAATATAGGAAATGTACTGCACTTTTATGTGGCTACATTGAGCTTTCTACTGTGTAATTATATAATTTGCATTAAGTAACAGTTTTATTTCATGTGGGAGGCAGAAAGACTTGGCCAATGTTTTGTACTGTAAAAACTGATTACATGCAAACATTACTGTAACACTTTTTGACTGTGGCCCTTTTTTGACAGGTAGTATTGATGGAAAATAAGGAATCAAAACAGAGAAAGGATAACTTTAGCTATGAGGAAAAGTATGCCCCCATGGCAGTACTTAGAATATAAGTGAAACAACTTTTTGGTAAAGGGGGGCTGTGACAAGCCAAGAGGAACAAGGTAATGATGTCAAGTAGTTCTTGAAATAAGTGCATTTGGAGGCAATAACTGGGCATTTGCACAATGCAAGAAAACAACAAATAACATGACAGTGTGGAAGATGAAAGGACAGGTAGAATGTAGTTTCCAATACCTCAAGAAGGGGGTGGGGCTCCATATCTTATTCAATTCGGTCAAGATGAGGAGTACCTTCTGTCCATTCAAGGGGATCCCTATGACACACAAGATGGTGGCACAGGAATAATTAGTGGCGGTGTGGACACTGCTCCATCTTAACAATGTCTGAGCAGTAATACTCAAGTACTATTAAAGTTGGTTTAAAATCTGTAACACAAATTTATATAGATGGAGTTCAATGCTGACAAGGAATGATGTAATTTAACATGTTAGGATTAATTATTATTAAGTTAACCTTGTACATCAGCATACAATGGAAATGTAGCATTGTGGTTGGTAAGTGTCCCACTTACCCCCTTGTGTTACATTATTATTACTATTATTATTGTTATTGTTCCACTTCTTCTTCTTCTTCTTATTATTATTATTATTATTATTATTAATGCTTTCAAATATTTTTTTTACAGCTCAGCATCAAAATCAAATAATTGAACTATGAAAATAAATTCAGATGATGTCAGCAGCAGAATGGGTATTGCTGCTGATAAGAGTTTTATTTATGAGGCAGCCTGAGGGAAGTGGCAGGCAGTCCCTAGTTTAATGGTAGGATATCTCACCCCTCCCCGACATGTTAGTAACTCTGCAGAAAGTGACAGTGCAATAAAAAGTCAAGCACAAGTTGGCATGTCATTCATGGTTTCACAGAAGAAACATCCCCTGCATTTCTAAACCAGTATCTCCAAACCCAGAGGAATGCTTTGAGGATAATGGCAGGCATTCAGAGCTAACAGTGTCCACACTGACACATTTATAACAGTGAGCCAAGAACAGAAACATCTTATAGCTACCCCAAGAAACACAATAAACATTGTCTGCCCAATAAGAAATGTGCCATGACATTGTTAGGGTGCTGAGCACTGCCACAGAGATTCAGCTGAAAATGGTTAGGGTCCACCAGGTTATGGGTGATTTCCAGCACTACAATGAAATGGCAGAGATCAGGATAATGCCATGGTATCATTGACAAGCAGTATGGTGGCACACCAGGCATCAAGTTATAGCCTCCATTCCTTCACTAGTTAGGACATATCAGAGTCAAGCTGGAGTCAGTCTTGTGTGGGGCAGAGGATGGAGTACTCTCCAAATACAGAAGGGATCAGATGATAATACTCGTGCTTCTCAGAACAGTAATGACAGTTGTCAAAGTGAACAAGCACAACACATTTCACACAGGCCATGTCAATGTTCATCTACAACTAGCAGAACCTCACATTCCAATTCACAACCATGGCCTCATAGCAGTGTTACATCAGTGACAGCAGGGTCACTTGCATCAAGTAGGTGATGACATTGGAAGGCCTCAGCTTAAAGTTCTCATGGTAGCTCTTCCTCTAAATCAGTTGCGCCATCATCTAGCCTACGAATAGGAAATATGTATGACTCATTTCATCTTGACCTACTGTGAATCAGCTTCAAAGACACAGCTGTCTGTTTAACTGCAATGTGGGTTTGGAGAGAGGTACTCATTTGCAAATGTGTGCATTTCATCACTGTAAAACTAGTATGTACTCTATCAATGAATGTTAGAAAACAATGCTACAAGGATTACCATTCCTACTGGTGGCAGGTACCTAAAACGTCAAAATAATAATGAACAAAAATTTTCAGGAAAAATATATCTTAAGCAAGTAAGCCATTGAAATGAGTATCCTGCCATGTAAAGTTACAATGCTGCCAATTCACCCACCCCACTGCACAAATGATGATAGTTTCTGAAGTCAGAATTTATTGTGAATGATAGCATAAAATTAATCTGATGTACAGCTAAGCAGAATAACCCAAGAACAAATGTCATATACAAAAATACATCGTACATCATTTAGTTATTCAAGAAAGCAGACAAATATGTGAATTATTTTCTGTGTGATGCCTTTGACATCATCGAACAGGAGTCAGTGAGCACTCTGTCATGACAATAACATGAGCATTATTTTTTAACAGACAAAAAATATTTTAAGATGAGGGAATATAAAAGCAGTATAAGTGCATAAGTAATTTTCCTTACATTTGCAATGCATTAACTAAGGAAGTATTTCACTTTCAGTATGCCTTACCTTTGTACAATGAAGTAATCATGAAAGCAGAAATTATTCATTCATAAAACAGAAATAAGAGAACACAAGGACATGTCGATAGCATGAGTATTCTTTTCTGACAGATAATAAAAAGGCTATTTTAAGATAGAGATTGCCAGATGAACAGTGACAGCAGACCATGCATTAGGCAGCTTAGCCCACATATATCACTGTATGCAACACTTACACTCTATGTGTTTTTTTACAGTAAAGGAAACACTAACCTGAATGTCAGGTTATAGTTGTGGAACAAATGTCACCTCTGTCCGTGCAGCAGCATGTTGAGCACAAGCCTGCTACATGAGGTCCCTTACTACAGCTGCCAGCTAGTCATCATCAGTCATAGTGGGAGTGGAACTCGGAGCTGTAGTGATAGCATTGGCCACTTAACCAGCAGACCAGCATGTGATCATGTTATGCAGAATGCAACATGCAGTAAGCATCCTGCACAGAGTGGCAGGATCATACTAAAGGGCATCCTCTACAACCATCCAGCACTTGAAATGGCTCTTCAAGAGGTCAAAGACCATCTCAATGACAATACGGGTTGGGGATAGGGATGGGATATATGTCTCCTCTGCAGCTCCTCTTTAATTTCTCACTGGTGTTTTAAGACATGGCTACAGTGGATGTGATGATGAGAAGTATTGCCAGCTATGCCAGGAGAAGTAGGACAGTGGATGTGTAACATATGCCAGCACAGCTAGCTGGAGTTCTCTAAACAATTATATGCCATTTGTATATCAAACTGGTTTGTACAGGAGCTTGTGTTGACCATGCATTTTTCAAGTTGCTTGTGTTAAAATGTTCCAACAGTGGGTCCTGCTAGGCAGAAAAAGAAAGATATATGTATGTCAGACTATATTGTAACTGTTTAAATTAATATTGTAACAGAGGATACTGGAAAAGAAGAGATGAATCTCAGTCCAGCTAACTTTGAAAAATAGTTTGAAATTAAATTACCTGGTTTAGGCCATAAAGATTGTATCTTACACGTCTGATTGCAGCCTGAGACAAAAAGTCTATGAAAACGAGGACTAGGAATCCTGTTGTATTGTCCTTAGCAGTGAACTAATTGCTACCCTCGAAGGGTGAAAGCGTTGAAATTGCTTTATGGCTTTCAGATGCTGTAACACATCTTAGCAAAGCTCTGTCTGTGTATATGGTAACACATATGTGTGAGATTCTGGTTCCTTTTCTAGTAAAGTGGGGTAGTGTGGGAACCAGAAGTCAGATGACCAGATGTCTCATTATTTGCACATTTGTCTTCTGTAATACAGCACTGAAATTAAATTGTAATACTAGATGAGAGAGAAATCTCAGTGCAGTCAATTTTTGAAACCTGCCATAGAGGGATAAATCATCTACATCATCTTGCCTTGCTTTAGTAAGTAACCAGGGAATAGTATTTTTTTAGATCAGTCAGGAAAATGTAGTGAAATTAGTTAAGTACTGCTTTTTCTGCATCTGTGTGAACCTATGCATCTGTGTTATTTTTAATATTTCCTGTGATTAAAATTCTGATGTTTATTGTAAACAGACATTTAGTATTTTCATGTTCTTTTATTATTTATTATTAAATATATTTAAACTTTTCATTGTGGCTGGTCCTTTAGAGCATATTTTAAACTTTGAGAGTAGTTATATTTGTTTGGCAACATTGTGGCCACTCCTGAAAGCCTTACTGCATTGGACAAACACTATCCTTTGTATTAGCATTCATTTTACTCAGCATAATTGGGTACCCATGTAAGAGCCATAGAGCAGATGGCTTTGGAGTGTCCTAGTGGCAGTATCTACATTACAGTCTTGGCAGAGGGGCATAGCTAGTAAATCTGTGCCAACCTTTCCCAGGTGTGTGTGCGTGTGTGTGCGCGCGCGCATATGTGTGTGTGTGTGTGTGTGTGTGTGTGTGTGTGTGTGTGTGTGTGTGTGTGTGTGTGTGTGTGTGTGTGTGTGTGTGTGTGCGTGAAAATCAAATCTCAAACAGTGTATGTGTAAGCTACTTGGAGCAAGGACACAGAGTGCTGATTTCACAGAAATGGTGGTAGAGGACATGGCCTGGGACACTCGGCTTAGGAATCAACTCTATAGCTATGTCAGTGGGGAGTCTTACTTGGGACCTGGAGAGTGACAGAGGGGAAACTCAGACCCTGGAATGACTGTGTTCCCTGTGTGCTGCTAAGGGAAATTGTGCTTGGTGCAGAGAGTTGCATCTGGAAATTGTGTGTTTCCATTTTTATTCCAAGTGAATGTTCCTCACTGGTGTCAGTGCTGAAGATTAAGGCTGCTTGATTACTGGCCAAGAGGAGGGGCATCACAGTGGATATCCAGTATCATGTGGAAAAAGAGAGAGAGAGAGAGAGAGAGAGAGAGAGAAAGTAGGAACAAAAATAGTATTCAGCAAAACATTTTAATGTGAATTACTACTTAATTACTACTTAATCATAGGATCATAGGAAGTTATTGGCCCTGAGGCCCTTAAAGCCTAGCCAAGAATTTATCCCATGTTCCAACAAGTCAGCACCCTATGCCACTGTCCAGCAGGGACACAAGTGGAATCCCAGGGGTGTATTTTCTGCTCCCCATCTGGTTATCCAGTTAAGCTTAAAAATTTTTAATGAGGTACTCTGCTTTACATGGAGAGGGAGTCTATTCCACAAAAGGGGGAGTCTCTTGGACACAAATCTATTCTGGCAACAAGTCCTATTTATGTCACAGACCAGGCTGAGGTCTCGTGTGTGGGTTACTCGAGTGGAGCTTGACTTGCAGATATGCAGCAGTCCCATCAGGTCATGGCCTGAGATTGCTTTGTATGCCAGACAGAGGTCACCTCTGAGGAGTCTGTAGCAGACTGAGTAGAGGGACAGGGCTTTTATCTGTATAGTATAGATGTTTGAGGACCTGGATTCTCCGGGTGAGAAATTTGTGTGATCGCTCTAGTTGTTACATGTGCTTTACGAGGTACATGCAGAAAGGGGCATTTTATTAAATAATCGGTCTTATAAGGGCAGAATACAGGGATGTTATGACAACCTTGTCCCTGGATTAGCTATCCTTACTAATGAGGTGGGCCATGTACAAAGCTTTCCGTACAACGGTGGCAATATGGTTGTCAAAAGTCAGTTTGCTATCAACCTGAGTTCCCAAGTCCCTCACAACTGATTGCATACTTAATACCTTATTATCAATGTGATAATTTGTGGGGATGTCATTTTCCCCAAAAGGGATGATTATGCAATTTTTTACATTCAGTTTGAGGCCATGTTTCTGGCACCAGTCATTTGTCTGGGTGAGACCCTCTTGGAGGATGTCAACATAACTAGGGGAATTGATGACAGCACCTAGCTTGCAGTCATCTGCAAGCCTGGTCAGCCATAGCCCACTAGATTTGGCCTGCACCTCTGAGAAGTATATCCCAAACAGCAGAGGCCCCAAGACTGATCCCTGGGGTACGCCACTTGTTATGGGTCTACTACTTGAGGTGAACTCCCCTATTTTGACTAGGTGGTTTCTATCAGTGAGCCAGTTTGCTACCCATCTGGTAACATATGGATTGATGCCTAGTTGAGAGAGTTTATTTATTATACCTGAGTGAGGAATAGTATTGAAGACCTTGGCCAGGTCAAGGTAGGTGGTATGCACTGTCTTCCCCTTGTCAATGGCCTTGGTGACTGTCTCAAAGAAGTTGACCAAATTTAAAAGGAATAACCTTCCCTTGACAAAACCAAACTGTGTCAGATCAAGGGTCTGGAGGTTGCCAATGTCCTTGTTAATGAGGTCCATGATAATCTGCACCATTCCCTTTCATATCATTCCAGTTAGGCTGGTGGGTCTATAATTTCCTGGATTGGAGGATGGTCCACCTTTGTGCCAAGGGATGACAGTGGCTGTCCTCTACTCGGCTGGGATGAAGCCGGTACTCAGGTTTTGGTTGAATTGAGTGCCTAATGGTGCTGCAAGTTCCTGCCTGAGTTCATGTAGGATGCAGCCTGAGATGTTATGGGGTCCCATGGAGGTTGTATGTTTTTGCCTTTGAGAGGGCAGTGATGACTTGCTACCTAGAGATAAGGGGAGGGGGACAGGTTCTGGGGATGTCCTGTTTTACTGCTAGAGGGGCAGAGGAGTGAAGTTTTCACTGAAACTGTCTGCCAGCAGGTTGGCTATATCTACAGGGTTTGTTTATGTGGTGTTCTTGACCACTAGTTCTGAGCAGATCTGGGTGCGTCCCTTGAAATTGTGGACATATGTGAAGAAAGCCTTATGAGTATCTTTAGTAGATGTGGCCAGTTTGGACTCGAAGTTCACTTTGGAGGCTTTCACTAGTGCTCTTATTTACTTATTCAGGCTAAGGAGAGATTGATTCCAATTAGACACCTGCTCCTTCTTTATCCTGGACAGCATTTTTTTTCCTTTATTATAAAGTTTACTTATTGTAGATTTCCAACAGACAGGTTTACTCTTCCTTGAGGAGGAGGATTTTGTCTTGTCTGGTATTCCTGATTCCATGCAGCTATATAAATGTTCATATAGTACTTTGGTGTAAGTTTGAACATATGGCCAGTTTTTGTGGAGGGAGAGAGGTTTGTGAAGCTGTTTATACCTTCCCTCAGCAGGTTGTAATCAGCTTTGGAGAAGTTTTTTTGTTTGACCCTAGCTGGCTGGGGAGATGGTGACTTTGAAAGTGACTGCTTTGTGGTTGGATCTGACCAGGGATGATGACACTGTAGGTATACTACAGTGGTTACTCATGTTGGTTAATACCAAGTCCAAGATATTTGCACCTGTTGTGGGGCTGTCAACCAACTGGTCCAAGGCTTTTGCATTGACGAAATCAAGGAATCTCTGGGCATTTGTGTTTTGGCATGGGTATTTGTGTTCTGGAATGAGTATGTCTTCCAATCTATGGTTGGATAGTTAAAGTCATCCAGGATCAGGGTAAAGGGTGGTTGAATCTCGATAGATTTGAAGAGTCCGGAGAGGTGGAGTGGGCATCTTGTCAGAGTTTGAGGTCTTGTCAGTTGTTAACTGCACCTGGAGTATTTCCTGCACATGATACTGTTCGACAAGCCTAGAGGTGTGTATGTCTTTTATATATATATTTTAACTCCACCTCCTTTTGTTTTGCTGCCCACAGCTTGGGGTCTGAATGAATGATAGGATGTGTAACTTGGTATGGCTGGGGTGCTCTCTGCAGCTTTGAACCAGGTTTCTGTGACTGCACAAATGTCAGCTTCTTTAGTATAGTTTCATGTTTAGACTCCTAGCATTTAGCAGCATTACCTTTAATTTACATTTTGATTAAATTTTCATGTTGGTAGTTTTGACCTCATGATATTGCTTAAAAAGGCACTATGGGGGAGACACTATCCTTTGCCAGGAGCCTGAAGCCCAAGGAAGACAGATGCAGGACATCTTTGGCAAAGCATCGTGGCTTGTCAATCATGTCATCCCAGGTTGACAGGTACTGGATCCTCTTTGAATGACACCAGAAACGAAGCCAGTTGTTAAAGTCAATTACTTTCTGTTTTATTGAGGCATCATTCTGGTTGATGGTAGAATGCTTCTTAAGGCGAGGGACATACCTGCCTGGGAAACATACTCAGCAAGCTCGATCATGTCTCTCTTCAAATAGTCCAGGGAGGTATGTATCAAGTCATTCACTCCAACATGGACTATGACAGAGTCATAACAGTACCTATTGAGAGACTTGAGTGCATTGGTGATATGGCAGATTCTGGCACGCGACAAACAACTAACTGTGACTTTCTCCTTATCCAGCCTGGTGAGGGGCACATCTGTGTGTCTTGCAATGGAGTCACCTATGAATAATATGTTGGGTTTATGTTTAGGCTTTAGTGGCTGTCAGACACAGGTGCATGGACTATGTGTGGTGTGGTGGGCAGTGGAGTTTGTGTGTGTTCATACCTCAGAGGTCTCTTTAGTTTGGGTATGCTTTTGTTGAGGGCCCACCAAGATGACCACTGGGTATCTCGCCATGCAGGAAGAGGCAGTACAGTGACTTAATGTGCCAGATATAGGAGTCATGTGCACTGCTAGGATGCTCGGCAGAGATGGTGATGCATTCCCATGTATCACTCACTACCTGGCAATTATTGGAATGGTATCCCTTGCTATTGTTTTACTGCTTGCCCATGGATTATAAGGATCCCTAACTGCAACATGTGTGCAATCTGTCACACCTAGTATATCAGGGAAATGTGCCAACCCATAAAAGACATGAATAGTCTTGGCTTGGTCCTGAGGTGGTACCAGGAAAAAGATGTACTGATCCACATGTGTCAAGTATACATCCAGGAACTTATGTAGAATCCTCAAGGCCACACCCTGTGAGATCCCCACTGTATCCCCAGTCTGTCTCTGGAAGGTCTCTGTAGCAAACATAGTGAGGGGTATACATACCTTTGTGTCCACAGGGATAGGAAGTCCATGCATTACTCCAGTGCCCGATTGAAGTCAACCATAACCACTAAGACCCTTATAATTTCTCTGCCCACTCTAAACCTATCAAGGATTTCCTGATTATCAAAGTTATAATAAGTGATTCTTAATGCTTTTATTTTCACTTTCTTGGCTTTTGAACACTGCTGAGCACAAGTGTTTTTTTTTTCCCAGCCAAGTCAATCAGCTCAGATATGGAAAGAGCAAAGCTTACAGGAAGTGACAGCATTTTCACCAGTGGCAACTCTGACAGATTTGGCAAGGCTTTTCTTTACAAACCACATTTGCGACCAGCACAGAAAAGCAAGAGACTTTGACTATGAATCACAAATATTGTAAAACTTACTTCGGTTGCATTTGAAGATTTACATCACTCCTCATTTCCATCTCATTATTTGCACATTTGCATAAGAACATTCAAGGTTCTTGTGCGTTTACATAAATGGGATCTATGAATCTCTGCTCAGATGCACTTGTCTACAAACATCACTGAGTGCCTAAGTGCATTTGTGTAAATGACTATGAGTACAGGCTGGCTTCTGTATCTCTACCTCTGTTAATGTGTGCATAAATGAGACTTAGAGTGTGTGTGTGACTGTGTAGACATTAAATTCTTACATAATGTTTAATGTACTTATGTATATTTTGGATGTCATATACATATTCAAACAAAAATTACATAACTTACAGCAGCAATGAAGCATAAGGTGGAACAGCTATTTTACATCAAAATATAAAAAAATACATATGCATATACTACTAGTAAAACAAATACAAAACGATTTAACAGCTAGCCTATTTCATAAGCACAATAATGCCCTTCAGGGTG
>NC_056748.1:684779606-684859606 GCF_019279795.1 Protopterus annectens
AGTGAAGTTTTCACAGAACCTGTCAGCTAACAGGTTAGGTCTCTCCACAGACTCAGTATATAACTACCAGTTTGGCACTGGGCCTGTCTTTTTAGGTTACGGATGTAACAAAAGAACACCTTTTGGTTGTCCTTAGTTGAGGAAGTTAATTTGGATTCATAGTTTTATTTGTAGGACTATTATTTGTTTCTTTAAGTGGAGGAGGGAGTGCTTCCAGTTTAGGGCTCACTCCCTCTTATTCTTAGACAGCAAGAGCTTCCCCTTATTGTAAAGCCTGTTAATGGCTATTATCCACCTGGCAGGTTTGCTCTTCCTTGAGGAGCTTGTTTTGGTTCTATCAGGTACGACTGAGTCAATGCAGTTATACAGGTGTTTGTATAAAGCACTGGTGTAGAACTCAACATAGCTGACAGTTCCATCTGAGGGGGGAGGTGCAGTGAAGATATTAATACCATCCCATAAGGGGTTATAATCTGCTTTGGAAAAGTTTTTTTTAGTTTAGTTGCTGCTGGCGGGGGGGTCAGGTGTGATACTTACTTCAAATGAGACTGATTTGTGGTCAGATCTCACTAGGAAAGACCTCACAGTGAGGGTGCCAAAGTACTCACCCATATTGGTAAGCACCAGATCCAGGATGCTGGCACCCCTTATGGGGGTGTGAACTAGCTGGTCCAAGGCATTGGAGTTAATAAAGTCGAGGAACCTTTGGGCAAGTGAGTTTGAGCACTAGTAATTTACCCAATCAATGGATGGGTAGTTATAGCCGCTGAAAACTATGGTGTTCAGATGTATATTGATAGACTCAAGGAGATCCAAATAAACAGAGTTGGTGTTCTGATTCATGGAGGAGATCCTGTAGCTGGAAATGACTTGAATAGGTGTCCTACCAACAGTTAATTGTACTTGAAGTATCTCCAAGGAATCATATTGTTTAACCAATATGGAGGTGTATTTATCTTTATTGAAAATTGATACACCACCTCCTTTAGTTTTCACACCTTCAGTTTGTGGTCTTAACGTGTGGAAGGAGGTATAACCTGGAATGGCTGGTGTGTTCTCCACAGCCTGAACCAGGTTTCTGTGACTCCGCAAATTTCTGTGCCTTCCAAAGTGAGGACTGCTTCCACTTAATGCAGTTTCATGTTAAGACTTCTAGCATTTAGCAGTTTAACCTTGAGGGGGTTTTAAGATGGAGTTTTTACATCGAGAATTTTGTCTTTGAGACACTGCCTAAAAAAACACTATAGGGATGGTAATAGCCTTGGTCAGTAGCCAAAATCCCAGGGGTAACAGATGAAGACCATCTTTGGCAAAGCATCAAAGTTTGTCGATCATGTCATCCCAGAAGGACAGATACTGGATACCATTAGAATAATACCAGAAACTAAGCCAATTATTGAAGTCAATCATCTTTTGTTTGTATTGAAGCATCATCCTAGGTAAAGGCAAAATTATGCTTAAGGCTAGGGACATATCTGTCTGAGACACAAGTCCGAGAGCTAAGTCATGCCTCTCTTCATATAGTTCAGAGAGGTACATCTCAAGTCATTCACACCAACATGGACTATGATGGAGTCATAACAGTACATGTTGAGTCCGTGTGTGATATGGTAGATCCTGGCACCTGACAAAAAGGTGACTGTTAACCTTTTCCTTATCCAACCTGGTGAGAGGGGCATCTGAGTGTCTCACAATAAAATCACCAATGACTAATATGTCTGACTTTGTGTTTTGCATTAAGGGCTTAAAAGGTGAGATACTGATGTGGGAGCTGATATGTGTATTGTGTTCTGCAGAGGAAGTATTATGTGCAGTGTGTTTGTATTTGGGAGGTCTCTGGTGTTTCGATATGTGTCTGGTGAGGACCTCCACATATGTAGGTATGTGTGGTCTGGGTTTGAGTGGAGTAGGAGGTGAAGTGTCCATGCTGACAACCTGCTCATTGTCATATGTACTGACTGGTGTGCGAGAGAGCATGGAATCAAGGTTATTAATGTAGCTGTATCTCTCACATGTCGCGTTTGTGTTGACTAGGAGTAGTTGGTTGCTGGTGAACATGAGGCAGTTGCTACACTGCCTCAGGATGCCCATGTCGACCAAGCTGGATGGAGAAACTATAGTAATTGTCCGTCCATAGTGTTACATAAATATATATATGGTCAGGAAAAGAGGTCACACTTAGGAATGGCTAGTGGGTGAGAGATATGTTGGTACCTCTGTGGTTAGACTTAATGTTTCACCAGACAGTAGATCAGGGCCACAAAAAACATCTGGAGGTCCACAAGCAAAGTGCTAAGGGAAAATTTAACAAGCAGAATGTGTGTGCATATAGCCACCAACGGTAACCACCACTATGTGGAAGTGCACAATGATGCACTACACAAAAACAAGCACAAAAGTGGGGCTTAAATAAAACAAAAAATAATTATTTTAACTCAGACTAGCCAATAAGGATGCTCTCTAGTCCAATCACCCTCAATTAGATGGGGCCTAGACAGCACTATCTTCCCACTTGTGTGCAGTAGGGCCTTCTCCAACAAACATGACATGAATTTGATGCTCAAAAGTTACAAAACAGACCCAGAAATAGCAAACCTAGAACTGGGCTATGCTACAGAACTAGTACAGGACACAGTAAAATGTGGTAAAAAACAGTTCAGACAATTCAAACAGACAGTAGAATGCAAATATAAATTAAAAGTGCAATATAAGAGCAAAAACAGGCACTTATAGTTAATTAGAAGTAATGAATACCTCAGATCTTTCAGTGTCTCAGCGAAGAGCTAGTTTTAGTGCCCAAGTGATACCAGTCTAGATTCAGTACATCTGAATCTAGCCTATGTTACAAAATGCAGAAGTACTAGAAATTCAAAGTGCATAAAGTCACAGTCACAACAGCAAAAACAGTTTAAATAAAGCAGCAATTCAGTATAAAACTGTTCTCAAAGTACAATGTAGGCTTTAAAAATACTTTCTTTTCAGCTGGTTTTAGTGTTCAAATGATACAAACAGTCTAGATTCAACATGCCTGAATCTAGACTATACTATAAAATCCAGAAGTACTAGAAATTCAAAGTGCAGAAAATCACAGTTGCAACATCAAAACAGGTTAAATAAAGCAGCAATTCAGTAGAATAGTCTCACAAGATTATAACCCCCAAACTTGTCTAGAACCCAAGAGCTTAAACCAGAACCAATTCACTTAGAATAACAGGCACAATAAGCCTTCAGTCAGCAATTCCCAGCTTAGAAGGGTGTAGGCCACACTCGCCAACCACAAGAGTCTAGACCACAAACCTTCCAAATGTAAAATACCTGGTTTGGAGCTCAAGTGCTTAAACCGGAACTAAGACACTTTCAGAATAACAGACACAATAATCCTGCAACCAACAATTCACAGCATAGAAGAGTGTAGTCTATCTTCTTCTGCCACAAGAATTTAGACCACAAATCTTCCTAATGCAATATAACTGGTTTGAAACCCAAGTGCTAAAACAACAACAAAGACACTTAGAACAGCAGGCACAATAATCCTTCACCTAGCAATTCCCAGTTCAGAAGGGCAGAGGCTACCCTCTCCTCCCACAAGAGTGTAGACTACAAACCTTCTTAATGTACAATAACTGGCCTAAAGCCCAAGTCTTTAAACCAAAACTAAGAGTCTTAGAATACAAATAACAATTTAATCAGGCTACTAACAAGCAATAATAAATGCAGCAGAATAAATGAAACTGAACACTTTTAAGAACAATCATCAAAAGCAAGATGCATTAATAAAGTAGGAAGAGACACAAATACAGAAAAAACAGCTGAACAAAATGTAATTTTATTTTACTTTATTTTAGTTAAGTAGAAATTGAGGAAACAGAAGATAATTCAAGGTTAAGAAACCAATGGGGTAGGAATTCCAAAATGTTCTCGCTGTACTCAGTAGAATGAGCTGATGCAATGCAAGTGGGAGGAGTGTCCAATATCAAATTTATAGTAGAGGTGGGCAACTCAAAAGCCTCCAAGCTTTAAGAATACAGCAAAGGTTGGGCCAGTGGGTGGGAAAATAAAATGGAGACAGAGATCAGAACAGAAGTAAGGATCCCTATAATATCAAGAATTTTTGGAAGTATCAATTCTTCAGTGCACGTGACATCAAAAATTGATATTTCAAAATACAAAACTTTAAAAGTAAAGGGTTTCATTGAACCCTGGAAACTCTTAAAACAAACATAAAAAAAAAGATTTTGTCGAGGGCATCCTCCCCATGCAACTACATACCCTTGCTGCAATAAATATGTAAACTTTTTTGAGGTCACACAAGATGTAAGTGAACAGATCTTTTCGATTCACTTGCACTGATAAAACATGACAGCCTACAGCCTACACTTAGGCAAATCTTTTAAAGCATACCATTCAAAGACAAAATCTTACTCAGGCAGTCTTGATGTAATGAAATCAATGTGTGTGTGTGTGTGTGTGTGTGTGTGTGTGTGTATATATATATATATATATATATATATATATATATATATATATAGAGATAGATAGATATGGATTCACTTCAGAATCTCGAAATTTCGAAACACTGAATTTCATATGATCGATGTTTCAGAATAACAAAACTCTGAAACAAATCCAAAAAAAAAAAAAAACAATTTAAATGTTTCTGCACCCCCCGCACCCCCACTACTTAAATATTCCAACTCTGAGACTGCACTACAGCGAGGAAAAATGAAATTTCCCATTATGCATTGTATGCAGATCTCCAATCCAAATGTTGGGATTCCAAAAGTTAGATTATATGGTCTCGGCCATATGAAATTTGATCTTTCAGGGTTTCAGCATTGTGAAGTGTTCCAGTGTGTGTGTGTGTGTGTGTGTGAGTGTGTGTGAGTGTGTGTGTGTGTGTGTGTGTGTGTGTGTGTGTGTGTGTGTGTGTGTGTGTATATATATATATATATATATATATATATATATATATAGGTCCTGAAAGCTCATAATCTTGAAAGTTTAAAATACTGAAAACTCAAAACACTGAACGTCATAATATTGAAAAAACTACAGGATACTAACACTTACAATACTTCTCCAGAAGTATGCAGAGAAACAAATAAAAGACAAAGCGTATTAGTTTGCTCCAACTATTAGCGTCCCCCACACCCCCTGCGACTTAAATATATCAACTCCGAGATTGCACTTTACTACACTAAGATGAGTTTTGTTGTATAGCAAATTAAAAAGGGAACATGACTAAGGTTACAACAGGCAGTCATGAAGCATATAATGGTATGTTTGCCATTTTCTTCTGTGGAGTGCGATCTCAGAGATGATATATTTAAGTAGCAGGGGGTGTGGGGGGTGCATGGGGGGGCTTGCCCCCCTGCTTATAGTCGGAGAAGAGTAAAATGTTTTGTTATGTAGTTGTGTTGGAATATTGTAGGTGTTGGTGTACTCTGTTTTTACAATATTATAACATTCAGTATTTGAACTATTTAAGTACAGGAGGTGTGGGGGGTGCATGGGGGCTTGCCCCCTTGCTTATAGTCGGAGAAGAGTAATATTTTGTTATGTAGTTGTGTTGGAATATTGTAAGTGATGGTGTACTCTGTTTTTACAATATTATAAAATTCAGTATTTTGAGTTTTCAGTATTTTGAACTTTAAAGATTTTGGACTCAGTATTTTGAATTTCAAGATTATGAGCATTCAGAATTTAGAAGTGGACCCATGTATACACATGTATACACACACACATACACACACACACACACACACAGACATATATATATATATATATATATATATATATATATAGAGAGAGAGAGAGAGAGAGTAGGGTATGTGTGTGTGTGTGTGGGGGGGGGGAGTGTGCTCAAGCAAACATGCAGATAGTTTTGAATTTATAGGTACACATAATATGTATGCATGCTATATAAACAGAATGTATTTGAAGAAAAAGAAGAAATTACTATGACATTTAAGTATCTGTTATTAGCAACCTTCTATAAGTGAAATGTTAGCAAAATCTACAGAAAAAGCCAGTGACAGGGATAAGTGAAAATGTGTTAGCAGATTTTATTATGCTATATTACAGGATGTCCCATTGAATGCTTTTCATTTAACTTTAGTTGTCACATTCTGATTAAAACAAAGGACAGACAGACTCAGAAATGATAGATTCACTTTCTTAGAAATGTGATGTATTCATGGCAAGCACTCTTACCAGATATTTTGCCATGCACTCAGTTTCATTCTATGACAGCCTTACGTTTTTCTTCATCTTTGTGTATTAATTTTTTGCTTCATAACATGCTGAATGCAGTGCTGCTTTAACAAATGTGCCAGTAATACATGCAAATTCTTTTACACAATGAATAATAGAAATAAACAAATCTCTGTCCAAAGTATGCAAAGAAATCTAAGAAAAGAAAAATAATGGAATCCCAGTTCCTTTATAACAAAGTTTTCTGTCGGAATTATGTCACTGCTTATATAAGAATAATCTCAGTATTTGAATAAGTCAGCATTTCAGATCTTTTGCTATTACCACTCATAACTGGCAGAAATCTGTGACTAAATGTTGAAAACATGACAACATCATTTCTGTCTGTCCTTTCTATAACAATGAAAAGATCACTTGTAGAAGTGCCCATTTTATGACAGATTGATTTTTATACTAACAGCCCAGAGTACATTAAAGATTTATGCTTTTGTATTTCTGTCAGTGCTCAATGCACTTAGCCATTGCTTAAACCTGATGCACAACTCAGTGAACCTAATTATAGCAGTCTGACAGACAGTGTTCACTGCAAACTAAGTTAAGAACATATGCAAAACGTATCACAGTCATATGAATCTGTAGAACATTATTCGACAGCATGTTTTCCAGCAAAACTGTTTGTAGGTCAGATTCATTGTTATACCTCTCCTTTTGGCCCAACTTGAGCAATCCTTTTAAATTAGTAACTGAGAAATTGATTCGACACTTAAATTCCAGTACTTTTGTTTACTAATTTGCTTTGAACTGTTGTCATTGCAATTCAAAGGTAGCTATATTCTAGCAATTTTACTCTGATTTCCTTTTCCCCTTTTTTATTTTGCTAGCAGAAAACTACACACTGTTATATATGATTTGGATCTATGTTTAGCGATCGAATGTCACATTTGCCGAATGGCCATTCATCTCACACAAATCAGCAAACATGTCATCCATCGCTTGGCCATATGGTCATACAGAATAGCCTTGAATTATCATAGTGGGCCAACATAAGGAGGGTCTAATGTTCACTGAATCCTCCTCATGTGAGGGTTTGTGCCCCCACACCCCCCACTAATATATATATATATATATATATATATATATATATATATATATATATATATATATATAATATACCAACTGTGAGATCGCATTACAGTGGGGAAAGGGCAGACTTCCTTATTACTACAATACCTTTAAGTACATAGTTTGAGACGTTTACTGTATGTTAGCCAACTATGATCATTAAAGGATATTTTGTATGATTATATAGCCTTTCGCTGAATGGCACATTTGCTGATTTCTGTTCATGCATGGCCATTCAGCGAATGTGCCATTTGATAGCTAAACATAGACCCATATGGTTTCACACTTACCTTTCATATGAGGTAGTTTTTCTTAAACACTGTTTTTCTTCAAACACATCGGTACTGAATTAAAAGAGTTCAATTAAATATGCTATATGATATTATTGCTCTCTTTTGATTGGGGTGAAATTTAGAAAGTCTGAAAGTGTGGAAAAGAAATGCTTTCCTGAGAGTCAGTAATGCCTGATGCACAATGTAGTTATATTCAAAACGGGTTTGAAAATTGCTTCTGGCTCAAGGAATTCAGACAACTTTAATGCAAGTGTGGGCAAGGGCCTTGCTTGCAAATCTGCATGCAGATGTGGCAGACCATATGTACAACTAAAGCTAATTAACATTGTTTTCCCCCCAGAAAATATCGCTGACATCTGTATAGTTGGTAGAGTTATTCAGATGATAGCTCTTCTGTTCTGGTTGGACTATGCCATCTTTTGACATAGTAGCCATGTGTGTGTGTGTGTGTGTGTGTGTGTGTGTGTGTGTGTGTGTGTGTGTGTGTGTGTGTGTGTGTGTGTTTGTGTGCTACTGTATGTAAGGGCAGTATTGATGCAGTCTAGATGTCTGTGTGTGTGGAAAACTCAGTGTGTGTTTTAATACAAGTGCTGTGTGTGTGTGTGTTCATGCATGTTTTAATATACCGATGCAAAGTACAGTCATGTAAGTAAACTTAACAAAACCGTGCATGCTCAAATATATCACTGTCACAGTAAACAAAGCTATATAAGACATCCTACCATGGGTCAAACCAGTCCACCAGCTTCCATATCTTTAGGGTACCTACCACACGGTTCTTAACTACTGTACTGCTTTAGGAGAGCTGTATAAAATCAGTTGCTAGGGCTGCATAATTTCAGAGCATTCTTGCCTCAGAAGACGGTTGCTAGAGCCCTGACAGATAGGACAAGTAATAATTAAAATCTCACATTCTAGCATGAAAACAGCAAAAAGGAGTGTGGAGGAAAGGTGTGGCTACTCCATTAGTAATCTAGCTGAACATCTAATGTTATGTTATGTTTACTTACACAGCTGTACAATGCTCGTAATCTGATCATTGTTGCAGTAGCCTTAATACATATGGACTAATACAAGAGCTTAGAAATGAAGGTAGGAGAAAGAAAGGTAGGAGTCCAGAAGTCCCCGGAGAATAACCTTAGCAAGTTCTGCATGGCACCTGAGAAGCAGTCTAGTTTGTAGGGTTTGGTATTGCTGTTGCTTACAGATGACCTAGCTGCTACCTCTAGAATGTTTCCAGTGTCCACCTCTTTCTAAAATGCCACAAAAGTAGCCAAAGTCCCAATACAGCAGGCCCTGACTTTGCCTGAAGGAGTCTTGTTATGGTGAAAATAACAAAAAGCAGTAGCATGAAACAGCCATTTATAAACTGTTTTGTCATTACAATTGTCCTTAGAGAGTTCTTCTGTACCTTTTGAAGAACACTCATCATGAGAGGAAAGGGTGTAAGGGCACACAGGAACATTCCTGACTATAGGAATGGAAGGTATCTGTCTTTCAATCCACTGTGCGAGTATTCGTGGAACAGACATTTTTTTAACTGTCAGTTGCGGCTGGAGACGAACAGATCTATTTGAAGAGGTCTCCAGAGATGGACAAAGTCTTGGAAATTCCTCAAGCGCAATTTCCAATCAAGAGGAGATATCCTGGTGTTGCTCACCTTTTCTGCAATATGTTTGTTTGTCTGACAAAATGTAGGGGCAGACTGAATTGCCTCTCACTGCTCAGGCTGGCATAGCTAGTCTGAAAAGGAGGTATGGACTAGTCCCCTCTTGTTTTTTTATGTGCCACGTCACTGTGGTGTTGACTGTGATTACCAGCAGATGGCCTAGAGTCCCAGGATGGTTCAGGGATTTAAGAGCATTTTTTGTGCTGTCACTTACATGACATTTCTATGCATTAATTTGTCTTGCTTGCTGCAGAGGCCCCAGACTTTTACCCCCTTGGTCACAGCTCTCCAATCAAAGTCTGATACATTGTGGTTACAAACTGAGTACGGACTGGAATGGAAGAAGGAAGACTTTGGGTAAGAAATAACTGATTCAACCTGCAGAGTAAGTCATATTCACAAATCCCAACACTGGAATTTGAAATGGGTGGGGGAGGTGCTGCTAGTGGGTCCAGACTGAGCTGATGAACCACTGAGTATTCGTGAGGAGTAGTACGGCCCAAGGAATCATGAAAATAATAGAGCTATGAAATGCAGAATTCTGAGATATTCCCTGGTAGATGCTAAAGACTGGTTGGAAAATACCAGATACTGTTTCCTGTAACATTTGAATTTTTGCTGAGGAAGAAAATTGCTTTAAGTGAACAAAAGTGCTTATTTATTTTTATTGAAATAAAGTTTATTGAAGGACTGACTTGCTTTTTGCTGAATGGCATTGCTTTCCAGACCTGTAGCAGTATTTTGGACTATTTTGTAGCTTGTGTCGTGAAATCAGAAGGAAATGTTTTTAACCCATGACAGTGATTCTTGACAGCTTGTGCAAGAACCTGCAACAAAAAAAAAGCAATTGTTTAAATATGGAAAAATGTGAATGCCCCGCAATGACAGAATCCAAACACTTTCTAAACTCTTTCAGAGTTTACTGAAAAAACAAAGGTCAAAGCAGAAAATTATAAACCAGTCACAAAAAAAATCACTTCAAATTTTTGAGAACTTGTATGTAAAGCAAAGGTTTAGAAAGAAAAGTCCAGAATAGGACTAAAAGTTCTTTCTTTCTTTGGCATAAGAAAGTCCCTGAATAAAATCATTTTCCATTGTCCTCTTAGTCCTTGGAAAACATTTTCTTTAACTCTTTAATATGACATGTGATCTACAAAAGAAATGAACAGGAAGATTTCATTGGTTGGATGAAGAGGAATCCCTTGAAAAAGATGAAGGGAATCCCACTGCCAGCTGAAGCCTTTTTGATTAATTCTCAGAATGTAAGTGTCTGAAGTTATCTGGTCCCATAGAGGAAAGTGAAGACCTGGATTTAGGAAGCTTTTACAAGACTGCCCACATGTGAAGGGTAAAGTACATGAAGGGGCATATAGTCAATCTATTTTCTTAGATTGTCCTTGGTTTTGGGAGGACCCTCCTCACTTCCTTGAACCTTCCTGCCATTGCTTTTTGAAATGTTGTTTGCCCTATGCTGATCTCTGAAAATAGACCATGACCTAGTCTATTATATTTTGGCAAGGATTGTTAATAAATCTGGGTAACACCCTGAATTAACTTTTGTCCTCCGACCTTTTAAGGATCTCAGCTGAGGAAGGACGTAATAAAACCTTTTTATACAGGGGTGCATTCAAGATCTCAACTTTGATATCAACTAGTAAATTCTGAGAAAACAGCCATGTGTCTTCTTATCAGTGACAGATGCTCTAGAAGCAGCCATAAGCAGTATCATGTGTTCATTTTGGAGAATGCTTGCTACCTAAGACACAGAGGATACTGATGGATTTAGGGATGCCGTAGTCTCTGAACAAGAGATGCCAGTGATTAACTTTCTCATACTGCCAAAGGAAGTCAGCAGAAACGTACACACAAGCCTGAGAATTCATTATTCTGAGGGCTGAAGTGGAAAAGTATAAATTTCTTCTCAAACTTATCAAGGCTTTTTCTATTTTATCAGAAGAAATAAGAAATAAGGTTAGGTGCCATGACTAAAACCTAACAGATTTGAGGTCAGATGTTTAGTAACAGTGACTAAAATGAAAAGTTCTGGCCTATAGCAAATATTTCTGACAGAAATTAACAACTTTTCTTCACAAAAATGATGAAGTGGAGGATATTTTCCAATCAGATACTTATCTGCTCTGGGTTGGTGAAGAGATAGACAAGTTTTGAACATTTAAAGCACAAAGGGAACAACACACTTCAACGGTAAGAAAGTTCTGACATTTTTTCCCTAGCCACTCTATTATATCGCTCTCCTGGAAGCTGCCCTATTGCTTTGTAAATTGGTATGCTGGCCAGATCTTTGGCAGGCAGTCCCAAATAGCTTAGACTACTTTAATAGTGATCTAATGATGAACATCTGCTTTGCTTGGGCTTACTGAGTGAACAATAGCAATGATAAGTCTAACTGCACAGGCATTCCATTCAAAGATGTGACTCAGAGCCATCAGTGAGATGTTAATTATTATAATCTCATTGTGTCTCTGACTCACGGAATATCAAAAGCAGGCTACTAGGCACTATGGCACTGCCCAGTTAGAGCTGGCAGTAATACTTTTGTGATTCCTGGCTTATATATTAATAACATAGCTACTTGTAAATCCTTTTGTGTCCTAATTTCTGAGTAATAAGACATTTTGTAATATAAATTCATAATACTTATTTATTTTTACAGTTGCGTAAACATGGCAGTAAATTTTATCCTGGTGCTTTTTAAAACACAGCTGCCAAGTCTGATAAAATATTCCAATATATCCATATTAATATTAACTGATATATATATATATATATATATATATATATATCAAGCACAACTTAGATCTCTGGATGGAAACAGTAAATTTACCCCAAGAATGAACCAACCCTGTACAGGACAGAGGCAGATCCTAAAAGCTTTATCCTATGTGTGAGTGCCCTCAGATTATGTATGGCACAATCTCATTTATTCTGAGTAGGGGCAATATATAATTATCGACGATGGGATGGGTAAGGTCAATCTCTAACCTTATAAGATAGTTTAATTCAAGCACAAATAGGGAAATTGGCTAGGCTTAAAATGGCCAGCAAGGGCCAGCTAGCCTGGTACTTACCTATGAATCCTAAACCTATTCTTCATTTCACTGTAAGAAAATGAGATAAATATACTAATTTCTATAACATTCACTGATATTGTACATATTAAATTCAGGTCTAGGACATAAATCCTCTTACTGCTTAGAAACTATAGACTGTGTGCACAGATATGAAACTGCTCATGTCACATGGAGAGAATGTACTGTTGTGCTGATAGAGAAGATTAACTAAGGAGGCACATACTGCATGTGCTGACAGATTGGCATTATTATTGGAGCTATAAGATGCAAGATGAAGATTGCATAAGCAAAGCTCAATGGCAAAGCTAATAGCATATGTAGAAAGACAAGTTTGGTTTGTCCATAGAAGAACAAGTTTGGCTTCTACTCATGAACACCCTTGCAAAAGCCTCAAGAGAATATGTATGACACGTGTATCAGGTAATGCAAGTATGCACTCACTGTACCAAGTTACTACTACATATGGCAGAGGAATAGCTTATAGAAGATTGTAAAGCCAACTCAAATGGTATTCAGTAAGCTGGACATCTAATTGTTTCAATAGAAGGGGTGGAAAAGTATAAAAGATAACTAACAATTTATCTGTATAGCGAGAGGAAGAATAAAAAGTGAATGCATTTGAGTTACAAACAGGGATGACAGTAGGAGATGGTAGGTAATGGAAGCACTCAAATGCCCATGGAAAAGGTCAGATAAACAGGGGAGAATGCACACAGAAGAGTGGGGGGGGGTGACATGGGATACACAGCAATAGAAGGACTACAAAAAAGTAGAGATAAGGTAGGATGCAAGCAGTGTGCCAGCTGCTGACCAGTCCCGATGAATGATAGTGTCACCAGATACGTGAAGGTCCAGGGTGTGGATTTTCAGTAGTATGGGTCATTTTTGCCTCTGCTGGCCTGATGCCATGGGACATCTAGTCCACTGACTCTGAAATCTACTTCAAAATGGATTGATGTTTAGTGATCAAGGTCATGTCAATTCCTTAGATGACTGCCACATTTTACAGCAATGGCCAAAGTGAGGCAGGCAATTTGTAAAGGTTGCATACCAGCAAGGGGCCAGATCACCTCCAAGCAAGGAACTCTGACCATGTTCAAACATCTTACTCTTCATAGGTTGGTACTAGGCTATCGGCCCTAGGGCATATACAAGCCTAGCCATAACAATTCCCTGGCTATTTCTTCCCACACTATTTACTTCCCTGGACCCCTGTCTAGTAGGGCGACTGACGTGTCTTGTCCTGGACATTGGCATCTGCAGATCTAAAGTGCCATCATGACCTGCAGAAGAAGTGGAGAAGGGTGCCTTTAGTGATGATGATTCACATCTAGTACATGTTGTGGAAATGTCGACAAAGCAGGAGTCTGCTAACTCTAAGAAAACATAAAACTCTTCCGCATCTTGTGACAGCTGATGGCATTTTCTTTTTGCTCAGGCCATGCTAAAAGACAAAAGAGACATGCAAGCCATGATAGTCAGGTATGAGGGAAACATAGAAATTAGGGAAAAGTTACTACTATATATGTATGTTCAAGAAAGTTGAAGCCTGAGAAGGTTATGCAATCACAGATTGATGCTGCAGTAATATATGTATGCATTATTAGTGCTCTAAAATACCAAAAAAGTTTTAAATTATTAGGAAACACAGTAAAAGTGCCAGACACATATAATATCATCTTCAGCATTCCTGCACCACCTCTGCTTGTCACTTCTTGAGATCTACAGGATAGTGGTATCAAAGGATATCTTACCTGTTACCTGTCACAGGTACAGATGATGTTGGGCATCTTGATCAGCTCCTTTACCAAATCATACCACAGATATAGAATGAACTCGCATATGATCCCGGGAGCTGCTTCATAACTGCCATTACATGAAAAGCAGAACTGCCTCCTCCTTTGTGTACTAGACAGACTCTTTCCATGAGGCACTAGCATTTGCAGCTATAGATGTGAATATAGAACAAGCTGGTTTGTCAGTGTATGATACATGCTTTACACAAGACATATATATATATATATATATATATATATATATATATATATATATACATATATATATATATATACATATACACACACACACACACACACACACACACACGCGCACGCACACACACACACACACACACACACACACACACACACACACACACACACACACACATGCACATACACTCACGCACGTACACACACACACACACACACACACACACACACACACACACACACACACACACACACACACACACACACACACACACAGTATAGCCCATCACCTTTTGTTTCATATTCCCACTCATCAATCCTGATCACCTGGACATCCTGTGGCTCCCTTCATTTTATGTACCCTAGCTGCAGACATACACAGCTCCTCTCTTAAGTCCAATCACATTGGCTACCACTGGAGTATGTCAATGTCTATATATCATATGTGTGTCCTCCATTAACAAAATCAAGGAATGTGTGCAATATGTAACTCTCTATTCTCAGACATCAGTAGACCACAGCTGTAGTTTCCTCTCCTAATGGATTTAGACATGGCAATAAGGATCCAGGAAAAACTTCTGCTGAGGAAAGGAGATTCCCACTAGCCTGTACATGTTAATAAGTGGAACATAGTGATTCATGATAACACTGTTGAGAGAGAGTCAAATCACATATCACAGCAATGCCGGAAACAAGCCAACAAAATGATATGATGGGCCTACAGAAAGCATATAGGATAGTGGTTGGTATGTCTGCAAGTGGAGTCTGGCAGTATCCCACTACAAGCCACACCAGTCAAGAGTCATTCCTAACATCCCTGCATAGCGAGGATAAAAGTA
This sequence comes from Protopterus annectens, assembly GCF_019279795.1. NCBI lineage: Eukaryota > Metazoa > Chordata > Ceratodontiformes > Protopteridae > Protopterus > Protopterus annectens. The sequence continues at coordinate 684,794,826 of NC_056748.1, forward strand.
TTGTTATTTTACATGGACTGAACTGATTCTGGAAGTCTTTGAACATTGCATGTCTCACTGGGAATCCAGAGAGAACACAATGACCACTGTGTATCTCCTTCTTAGAGTCAGTGGATGTTCCAATTCAGGCATGTGTATGTTGTTTGCTTCTATGTGTCTGCCAGTTTTTGCATGCACACAACAGGATATCACATATTGCAGAGGGAGTCACTACCACTCTTTGATCTCTAGTGTTTAGATATTAAAATGACAGATCACTGCTACCATGACAGGTGTGATAGCTGAGGCAGTACAAAAGGCTGAGTTCAACAACTGCAGAGAGCTTAATGGTGGTGATGCCAAAATGAACATTAAATCACAGTGCTAGGACACATTGACACCACCTGTCTCCATCATGGGTAGTTCATAGGTAGGTAGTAGGCTATTAGCCCTAGGGCCTATGTAAGCATAGCCAAAACCCTCGCTTTTGCCAACCAAGAATTCCTGTACCCCTTTCAGGCAGAGCCACAGAAGTGATCCCCGGGGTGAATTTCCTATCTCCCATCCAATCATCAAGATTTTTCTTGAAGAGTGCTAATGAGGAGCTTTGTTTGATATAGATAGGTAGCAGTGGTGGCGGTTGACTTCAGATTAAAGGGGGGCTGCAGGAGACAGCTGAATGGGTGGGGCCAATGGGAAGGGGTGTGACCAACTAGAAAGGGGTGGGGCTATGCTCAAAACCACAACAAATGGAACTTTAATTAAATACGCTGCCCTGGGTGCCAAACCGTCATTACGAGAGTCTAATGAAGACAAAATGAAGTATGGAAGAAAAAAATATTTCAATGCATTGGCTACATGACAACTTCCTTAATATCTAGATGGAAACACAAAGGTTGTGAGGCATGACAAAATAAATTACTTTTTAAATACATTACTGGAGTGCCAGTCAAAATCAAGTGTAAAATAAAACAAGCAGCACTCAGATCAAACCACTTCTCCTTACACTGCAGTTCTAATTATAATTTATATTCAGCTTTATAAAATTACCAAGTAACATGCTGAAAGTAGCAATCTTTGTGATACCCCCCTTGTAAAAATGTTCCTTATCCAAAAAAGACCTGCTGCCTGACAACAACTATCTACTTATTTCATGGGAAACACATGATCAAAGTACAAAATGAACAGCCAACAAGAAACAAGCTCAAGATAAATTGCTTAAAGGATTACTGCACAAGTTATGGAACACACATGATAGATTGGCATTCTGTTTAGTTTATGGGTAAAGCCTGCAAAGATAACTGCAAGTCTCCAACAAATGTAATGAGCTTCTGAAAATACTGTAATTATGTCCTTTATGTCCTTTATTTCAAATACTGTCATATGAATTTCAATACCTAAGGCTTATACGTTATCTAGTTATGTAAATATTCTCTGCATGGCAACAATGAAAAGGCTTTCAATGTTGGTAATTCTTTTACAGTATGCTTATTAAAGCTTACTTGCATCATACAATCTCCGACAAGCTTACCTGATGGTCAATAAAGCATTGCTACTTTAATAGAGAGCAACAGGGCACTGCAACAACGTGCATTTTCTGAATCATAAGAAGCATAAATCAACAGTATAAAAATATGACAGAAAACCAGAACATTCTGCAAAATCATGGACAGATGAAAAGCCACAGTCGTACTTGTGGTCTACCTTGGATGGGGGAATACTCTGCACACTTACGCTGCATAACTGCTCCTTGCCTTGCTTGGACACATCCAGAGCCACTACAGTGGGGAGTGGAACGCAACAAGTAGGTCACAGTTTGAAATGTCTCTGGCTGACGGTGATGGCTCTGACACTCATACCTCTCAACATCAGAGCAAGAAATCTGAACAAAGCCATACATAAAAGTGGGACACAGGCCCAAAAATAAAGACAATGTTTAAATATTGCTGTTATAAACTTAGAAATATAATAGAATAGTAGTAGGTCTTGCATTAGTATGAATTTCTGAAGGTATGAAATCTGAAACTCAAATGTCTGCCATTACTTTCTAACTTCAGTCTTTAATGATTTGCTACTAATTTGCCAGAAAACCACAATTTTATGAAAAACAGACCAAAAATATTATGCAAAAATATAAAATTGCCACATGATACAGCTGGGAACCTGTCAAAGAAGGGACACCTTTTTAAAATTAGTACTGTTAACTTGAGCAGCTGACAAAATAAGATCATCTACATGCATTTCTGAAATAAAAGTAATCTATAACTCTGATCATTACAGTTATTTATAATTGTAAACCCTCCACGTTTGCTTCCAAAATTACCATTTTGCAGAGAGATTATTAGGGGGAGAGCAACATTTTGAGCCAAAATTGGGGACAGTTGAGAGGTTTGGATATTCTATAAAGCAATTTCTTTGCACGTACCTCTCAACCTCTTAATGCAGGAAATCTGGATAAGGCCAAATATATTGGGGGAACATGCAAACAGTACTAAAAATTGCTCTTGTATAAACTTAAGACAGTTGATAGAAAAATAGGTCTTGCTTTAGCATGCATTTTTCTGAAGGTTATGACATCTGAAACACAATGTCTGTCATTATTTAGTGACTTCATTCCTAAATGATTTGGCAGAAAACCACAAATTTTATGAGGAACAAACCAAAAATAAGAAGCAAAAATCTATTCATTCTGCAAAATTCTGGACAGTTGAGAGGTATGGTTTAGCAAAATCATGGTCGAATGGTGTGTCCCCCCTGCAGCCATTCCAATGTCCCATTCCTTGGTTATTTCACTCCATTTGCCATCAACAATATAATGTGCATACTGCTTTACTTCTGCGATGATGTGGATTTCATTTGAAAGTTTTATTTTATATTTTACAGTATAAACCCTAATAGATATCTGCTAAACAAGGCAATGCAGTCTCACAATGAAAATAGACTTAGCATTAAAACTTCTCTGCCCTTAGTACTCACATTCATTGAAACAGCATTGAAACCCACATTCAAAGAAAATACATTTTGCCACTGGCAGATAAAGATTAATTTTGGGCTGTTTTCAAATCATAGGTCCCTTGAACACAAAACATACACATGCTCTTTGATACACCTTCCTGACTGTATTAAATTATATTCCTTGTACAATACATTACAGTTGTTAGAGGGCATTTTATATTTATTGTTTTGAACATTTTTCCCAGTAAACAATGAAACAAAATGCATGCACCAATAATGGCAAAACTACCCAATTCAGAACAATTCCATCATAAAAGTCTACTCAAACTTCAACAGTCCACCAGTATCAGTAAATATGCACGATGTCCTTTAAATAATTCCACATTAAAGAAATCTGTTAACTAATGAAGAGGATACTGCTAGCAAACAACTTTATATGTCATTGTTTCATCTACAAATAAAGTGCCTGTTGCCCTTGAGAAATAAATTGCTTATGTTGGATTAAAAAAATTATAATGCTAGTAATATCTCAATAGGGAATGGATGGCAAACTGATAACAGGTTCATAGTTACTAGGTATCTTTGCCAAAGAGGACTGCAGCATCCATCCCCTTTACAGCAGATTACAGTATCAGCAATGGATCTACCTACTGTGGAAGTAGAACCCACAGCCTTCTGCATCAAAAGCAAGTACATTACCTGTTGTACTATTTACAATGTAAGCAGACTTGGTATAAGCAGCACTTAACCTTTCTTCCCATGCAGCTCTCAGCTCCTTTTAAAATCTACTCGACACTCAGCTGTCTCTCTGAACTTTGCAGCAGAATAAATCTGGATAAAGCCAACATTTATTTGGGGGGGGGCAAAAGCCCAAAAACCAGGGACATATTTTAAACATTGCTTTTATAATGTTGGAAAGTTGCTAGAGTAAAATGCTGTGTTACCACCATACATTTCACTGCCAAGTATTGAACCCAGGTCCCTGTGTAAAACAGCCAGAGTAACATACCACTATATCAAATCATCAATTTTTATGAAAGAAAGGAAGACTGAAACTTAAATGGCTACCATTTAGTGAATTCAGTTCTCACCATAGCTGTCAACATCTTAGCACAAAACACCTGAACAAAGCCAATAATGGGGGAATACAGCCCCCAAACATATTCAGTGAGTTCAGTTATCACCATTGCTCTCAACTTTGTCAGAAAAAACTTGGATGAAGCCAAAAATGGGGGAATATAGTCCAAATAATAGGGACACATATCCACTGAGGACACCAGAGCAAACCTACACAAACACAGGGAGGACATGCAGACTCCACACAGAAGGCACCCCAGCCAAGAATCAAACCAGACAACCCATAGCTGTCAGGCAATAATTCCACCACTGCACTACTGTCTGTTTTAAATAACAAAAATGCAGAAACCACAGATTTTATGAGGAACAGAACAGATATGAGGCAAAAATCTGCAGATGTTTTAGAAATGGTGGTGGGTAGGGAATTCAGGCTCTTGTCACTTGGGCCCAAGGTACAGGGTTCAGCCTTATTCTCTACCCACCACCATGAAGCAACTGGGGCATTACACGCACACACTCCACCACTGCAGTAATCACCTCACCACCTACCTGTCTCATGCAATCCTGTAGTCTGCAACACACTCCTCCGCAGCAATCATTTCCAGAAATCCAATCTGTCCTGCATACTGTGGTCTCTGCGATCCTGTGCCCACCTGCCCGCACATGCTGTGGTCTCCTGCAAGATGTGAGGAGGCTGGAGCCTCCTGCTATTGGTCCAGCCTGTGGGTGATGCAGTCTGGTGACCTTCTGGTTTGTGTGGTACAGATCTCTGGGTTGGAAGGGCAGAGTTTCCTGCCTTCCCTATCTGGACTGCCTAACTGAGCAGTCTGGAGCTCAGGAATGCCTGTGCATGCTTGCTTGGAGTTCTGGTCTGCCTAACACGCATGCGCGGAGTCCAGGAGATATTTTTTTATTTTTATATGTTCTACGGTGGGGGACCCATTTTACAGGTGGGAGGGCTGCAGTCCCACAATCCTATAGCACGAGCCACCCCTGATAGGTAGTTTGTTCCAGAGTATGGGAAGTCTCTGAGACAGGAATCTATCACTCTAGCATGTTCTGTTTATTGTGGTGACAAGGTTTAGGTCCCTAGAGCATGTAGCTTGGAGGAATTGGGATTTCTTTACATTCTGGGTTTGACATAGCTTTGTATGTTAGGCAGAGATCGCCTCTGAGTAGGCGATATGTGACAGAGTAAAGCTGGAGTTTTTTTAGATGGTCTGAGTAGGGAATCTGTTTGAGGCCGGTAATCCTCTTTGTGAGGTATTTCTGTGGCCTTTCCAGTTGTTGTAGATGTCGTGTGAGGTACATACCAAAAGGGGCATTGTACTCTATAATGGGTCTAATGAGTGATGAGTAGAGGGGGACAATGACCTCTTCTTTTCCTGGATGAGAAACCTTTTGTGATGAGGTGTGCCACGTAGAAGGATTTCCTGACTGCTGTGGCGATGTGGTTATCAAAGGAGAGACTACTGTCCACCTGTTTCCCAAGGTCTGTTATCACACTTTCGGTGTTAAGTAGACTACCACCTATGTGGTAGTTCATGGGTACAGAGTTTTTACCAAAAGTGATGACAATGCACTTTTTGGCATTGAGCTTGAGGCCATGGCTTTGACACCAGGCATCTGTCTCAGTGAGGCCCTTTTGTAGGATGTCCACATCGTTAGGAGATTTGATTATGGCTCCTAGTTTGCAGTCATTTGCAAACTTTGTTAGCCAATGACCTTCTGTGTTAGCCTGTACTTCAGAGAAGTAGATACTAAACAGGAGAGGAGCTAGGACTAAACCCTGTGGTACTCTACTTGTCAATGGTCTGAAGTTGGATTTAGAGTCTGCTACTTTCACTTTATTGACTAGCCTTGCACTGTGGCTGCATAAGCATCTGCTCAATCGGATGCACATCACAGGTGTCACCCCTCATATAACGCATGGGATACTCTGTGACAAGGATCACCTCTCCTACTGCATCTGGTGTTGCAGAATTGGATAAGAGCATGCACTGTCTTGGACTTGTATATGCCTATCTTATGGCAGCCAGGCAGTGGTTACCAGTGTGACAAAGGGAAATACTGCTAGCCCAGCTAGCTGGAATTTTGTAATTATATGTCATTTGTGTATATTAATATGATTTATATAGAAGTGTCACAGAAGGAGATACTGCCAGCACAGCTACGCATCTGGAATTTTGTAAATAATCATATGTCATTTGTGAACATCAGCATGATTCATATGCTTGTGCTACAACTGTGTTAGAACTGTATGTTATGTACTGAGCTAAAATGTAACCATAGCATGCCCTGCTGGCTTAGAACAGAAATGTATATGAACTATTGTAATTGTGTGAATGTGTATATTTTTAACAGTGGAAACTAGGACATAGAGAGCTAACTTACAAAACTTCAAGAAAATAGTTAAAATTAAATTGTTTTATGATTGTGCTATAAAAGTTATCTTTCAGTTTGAGTCAACAGGAGACAGACCTGTGTTGTTTTGCAAGTTTTTTTTTTTTTTTTTATGTCTTCAGGCAGTTTCAAACACCTGAAGGTTATGTATTTTCAGAGAGAGAGAGATGTTAAATGTAGTTAGTTTCTGACAATGGGGATTTAGCTTAGGAACTAAAGTCAGATGACAAAAGGTGATGTCATCGAAGCTAACCCAGCAGTAAAATTTGCTATTAACTTAAGAACTCTCTGAGAGAGAGAGGGGGAGGGCATTTTGTATCTGTCTTTTGACCTGACAACAACATCCACTGATCACCTTCTGTACTTGCCATGCTGTAAGTAAATTTTAGGGCATAGTAACTCTTTTAGATTCAGATAGGAATATAGTAAAGTATAGCTTAGATGTTTTCTTTATTTGAGACTGTCCTGCAATGTTATTTTAAATATTTCCTGTGATTTTGAACTCTGATGTATCTGATTACTTATTTAGCATTGTCTTGTTATTTTATTATTTATTATTAAATGTATTCAAACATTTTGATTGTGGCTGGTCTGTTTAAATATATCTAAGCTCCTAGAGTACTTGCATATATATTTGGTGACACTGTACGGGCCACTCCTGAATAGCATTGCTCTTGATCAAACTACCATTTGGATTAATGGTAACATTGCACAGTAGGATTGGACACCCTTTGTTAAGAGCCTTAAAATAGCTGATAAAGAAAGGTTGGTGGCAGTCAGAACTACCTTATAATCTGGGCAGAAGGGGGCAAAGCTAGTAAACCTGTGCCAGACTTTCCCAGGAGAATGAGTGAGTGAGAGAGAAAGAGAGAGAGAGTGTGTGTGTGTGTGTGTGTGTGTGTGTGTGTGTGTGTGTGTGTGTGTGTGTGTGTGTGTGTGTGTGTGTGTGTTTGTATATAACTTAAATCTGGAAGAGTGTGTATGTCAGCTACTTGGGCAGGGACATGCAGAGGGTAGTGGAGATCTTGATTTGGCAACTCAGCTGATATCTTAACTCTATAGTTGTGCCAGTGGGGAGTCTTATTGGGGTACTGGAGAAAAGGGAGAAACCAGGCCCAGACTGCCTGTGATCTCTGTGTGCTCTTAAGGGAAATTGCACTTTACTGTGCGTGTACTTGTCGTCCTCCCAATGTGTACATTCCCGTCTGTTGCCAGTGGTTAGAATTGAGGCTCCTTGATTACTGGTCCAGTGCAGGGGCATCACAACTAGCACCATACAATGTCACAGCTATACATAGATATGGGGATGGCTCTCAGCGCAAACAGGAGTGTAGGGATATAATTTGGACACAGTCTGAAGCTAGCACACTGATTTGGAAATGTTTGGCAAGGTGCATGGCATCCATGAGTGCGTGACCCTACAGTGCTAATGACTCTAGCATAAACCATAGTCTAAAGATAATGCCATGATAGGTCTCATGAGGACTATTGTGACACGTGTGGCTTCCATGTCAAACTTCATGAGGAGGAAAGTAAGTGCCACCATCAATTCCTAACCAATGTGTTTTGTCATTGGCTAGGTATGTGTCTTTACTTGACATAGAGGCAAAGGTAAGGTATTGCAGAAAACACAGTCTGCATCTGTGGCAGTGGAGTTGTCAAGACCCACACCTCATGCTAAGAGTGGCCTCAATTAGGTCACCAGTCATGGGACATCTCATCAACAGTCTACCTGGTGGTCATTTTCCACTAGTACAGGATCAACAGTGCCCAGGAGGAATCCCTAGTGTTGCTACATCTTCCTGCTGCAGTACATGGAAACATAGCATCTCTCCCACCTGTTTGACAAAGGAAGTGTATGGCACTGAGGTCTCCCTTCCATTCATTTCAACCTCCTTGTAAAAAAGGTCTAGCCAACAAGAGGAGCCCAAGAAAAAAAATCAGGAACAGATTTTAAATATTTGCAATCTAAACAGAGAAAGTTGCTAGAGTAACATGTCTTCAATTAATGTGCATTTTTTGAAGAATATGAAGTGTGAAACTCAAATGTCTTTCATTATTTAGTGACTTCAATGCTCAGAGATTTGCCAGAAAAAACAGAAAATTTGTAAGGACACAGTTTTATTTATTTATTTTTTCTGCCTGTCTATCTATAAGCGAAGACCAAAAAATATGAGGCAAAAATCTGGTCATTCTGTGAAATTTTGCAAAATTGTAATACATGGTCCACTCCATGTGACTCACACCTCCGACTTCATTTACTGCTAACTCCCTAATTTCCAAATTTTGTAGACAGCCATGGGTGGTGTTATAATTGTGCTTCATCATACTTTGTGGATTCCATTCGGGTGTCATCATCCATGGTATCAGGGTATATCCTACATGACTTGACTCAAAGCTAGGACATATAGGAAGTTTGAGATATCCTGTAGATATGTATGTATACTACTGTGCCTGAATATGCTTACTGTACAAAGTACCTTTACAGGAACCAGTGATACAGATGACTAGTCTACCAAATGTGTGAATCATGGGCACTGTCAGTTCATTGTGCAAGCATATGGATAATGAGTCCTTGAGCACTGCAGACTAGCTGGCACTTGAAGGAATACTAGCCATTCCTGTTTATGTCACACTCTCCATTGAGCTTGAATGGCACCCTTATTGACACATATATGTACACTGTGGCTTCCAGTACTTTGGGGATGCAAGCAATATCATTAAAGCTATACATGGCAGAAACCTATCCCTTACCACATTGGGCAAACAATGTGTTCACCCCCAAGTGCCAGCAATTTATTGAGGAATGCATTGAATATCTTACAGGTATATGCAGTTGAAATTCCCAGTATGCACCTTGCTTGTCTCTGGAAGGTCCCTGTAGCTAGAATAGAAAGAGTTAAATATGTTTTGGTATCCACTAGCATGCGAAGCTTATGCATTTCTCCACTTGTTATTTGTGGGCCATTCAAGCCATATAATGCCTTGATCCACGTGAAAGCTGTCCTGGAGTTGCTGGTTCATTATATGTTGTGATGTCTGCATGTGTTTATACTCCTTTCAATCATATCAATCGCTGTTGCGTTGCTGTTCTGAGGGACTGGTATTGCAGTTTTTATAGCTCGACTGCTGCTGCTGTGCTAAATCTGCTAATGTTTGAAGCAAATCTGACAGATGCAACACTAAACATTTTGACTCACTATTTCTCATTACACTCAGATGCATCTGATGACATAATTTCATACCTGCCAACTCTGAATCATGACCTACTTTCAGTGTTCCTTATCTGCATCTCATTATGAACTTATTTGACTGTGCTTCTTCATTTGCATGACACAGTGCTGATTTGCATAATTCTTTTCCAGTGACTAAACACTTAATTGCCCTGTAGTGCTAGCAAACAAATCTCTACCTAGTTGTGCTTTCTGACTTTCTTCCAGAGAAAGAATGCAACCTCACTATGAATACCATCTTTTTGACAAAACAAATCTTTTGTGTCCTGCATGTCTAAGGAAACGCAAAACCTACTTTCCAAGTGATTCTAAATGTAACTAGTAAATTTGCATGCCATCACCTCTTCTTCTGAAGAAATGACAACTGTGAGTATATTAATCCAACTGCTGTTAAAGAAGAGTATTGAAAAAAAATGACAATTGTATCATCATTTTTATTAGAATGTGGATTCTTGCTTTTTTATTCCTTGCTGGTCTTAAAAATCATCATGACCATGTTATACAAAAGATGAAGATGTCTTGAGAATAAGTTTTTTTTTTTTTTCTTGGCCTTTTACAATTTTCTGCTTTGTAGTCAAAAGGATGAGTTTTTTAGCTCCAAAAGCATTTTGGGCCTGCAATTCTTACTGCAGAGACTATCATTTTATAAGAGAAAGAAACAAATCATAGTTTTCTTCTCTCTACTCAGAAATAGTGTTGCAAGAGGTGTTTCCTGGATCTGGCAGCATTTGCAATTCATAGACACTGCAGAGGGACCATAATGTAGGTTTACTATTGTTTCATTAATCAAATTTCTCCTTGTTTCTTGCTGCACTCTAAAGGAGCTCTTCTACCTGCTATGCAGTTAAATGCCTAATACTACTGATTTCAAACCTCTGGACTCTGCCAAACTGCTTCCTGACCCCCATGAAGAAAGCCCTTAGTTAGTCATTCATTCAGATATATCAATACACATTGTCCAGAAACGTGGCCCTGTGGTTCACGCCCAAGTGGCATTTAACTAGAACCTCAGAAGTACACCCTGCTACGTACTCCTTTCCTCTTTTCTTGCATATTAAACATCCATGAATAGGCTATTTTGTCCAGCCAAGAATCTATTTTCCTACTTATGGTTTCTTATTTATTTATTTTTACTTTTCCGCTATTTGTTCCAATTTCCCATGGAAACCAAGCTGAATACTGTTTCTTATTTTCAGACATTTTTGAGAGCAATGGGGAGAAAAGCTTACAACAGAATCATATAAACTGCAAAATAACACTTAAAAAAAAAAGTAATAGTCTTTCTTCTTTCAGTACCAAAAGCACTTTTGGGCTTGTGATTTTTACTTTGGGCATTGCTTTGTATGCAAGAAAGAAGTAGAAGAAGAAGAAAAAAAAGAAATTTTCTTCTCTTTAGTCAGAAATACTGCTGCAAGGGGTGTTGCTTGAATTTGATGTCATTTGTAGGTAATAGGTACTGCAGGAGAACCATAGTGCAGGCTTGCAACAGTTGCATTAATTGCATTTCCCCTCAAAAAATGGAAAATAATAGACTGGGGTTTGGGAATAAGTATATTTCTTGTAACACTCTAATGTAGCTCATCTAGAGTCAGTGTACTGTCTATGTGTAACAGATTGGGATAAATTACTGTGATCATTCTGTTTTTTTTTTATCATTTTCCTCACAATTAAATATCTGACATGTCTAAAAGACAGCCATTTTGGGGAGTTATGGCAAAAGAGGCAAGTTGTTGATATTTCTCACTCCCAGCGATGGGCTGAAATTTGTTACTGTGTTCTATTTGTTTTTTTTTTCAGTTTCATCTCAGTGTGACATTGAAAGGAATATAGAGAAGGAAGTTTTGTTTTTCAGGTAGGGCTGAATAGGTATGCTATATATATATATGTGTGTGTGTGTGTGTGTGTGTGTGTGTGTGCATATCTAACTATCTATATAGGTTCTGGTTTCAGTTTTTTGTTTTAGAAGTAGTCCCTATTCATAAAGAGGTGGACCATGGGAAACTACTACTGAATATAAAGAATTATATTGGCAGTTAGTTTTGGAATCAAATAGGTTTCCTGGGCTTAATGAAAATGTATCACTAGCTCCTGTGTTAGAATGAAAGCAGCTAGGCTGTAAAATTAAAAAATATGTTTTTTATAAAGGTTTAATGTGTATAGGTTTTTATCTTTTCACACTGTATTTATTTATTTTATTTATTTAACATCTATTTAACATTTTTGCATTTTTTTTAGGATGTACCCACTTTGGCCACTAGATGGAGCTTTACACAAATGTAATACAACTTTCATATGTATTTGTATATTTAATTTTGTATTATCAAAAAACCTGCGACTGTTAGGTATTTAATTATATGAAGCCATGTCCTATATTTATAATGAAGTCACGTCTTATGGTTTAACAGCTCTCATTATGTTTACATCTTAAAATTTGTTTTTTAGGAAGGTTAAACTTCTACTACTCTATTTTATTGATTTTTAATAGGTAATTAGTTAATTGCATTAATTGTTTTAGAATTGACTATATAAAAGGGGTTGTAACCTAATGGTTTTGTGCATCTGAGAAATTCATATATTGATGAAAATGCAGTGAAACGTTGATGCGTATTGCGTTTATGCTAATTTGTTATTAAAGGTTGAGCTTTTACCCAGAGTTGTGCCTGTCTGGTGCTTTTTATTGAGCTAATTACTAAATTTCTCCATTTTGTCTTTTCCATAGATAGATAGACAGACAGATAGATAGATCGATAGATAGCTATAGATGTATAGATATAGCTCACAAAATATGATTATGGCCATTTGTGCCAGAGAGATGCACAGAAGATGACTTTTTTTTTTTTTTGGGGGGGGGGGGTGGTTAGGGAGGCTGGCACTATTCATATATATGTTTTATGTTTTATTTATCCTAGCAGGTTTCTGGCTTCTCAATTTATTGAAAACAACTATGTTGTCTGCTTTGAAAATTAATCCTTCTACATTACTTACCTGGTTTTACTTACCTGGTTTTCTCCATTGCGTTTTTGGTTCTTTGTTCTAAATGCAAAGTCTAGTGCATTTTTGTTACTCATACGCAATGCATTTCTTTCTTAAAGTAAAAAAGTAAGACTTAATTTCTTCCATCAGTTACATTTTTTTCCGAGCCAACGTTGTATCCAAATATTAGGGAAAAAAACCCTCTAAAATGCACCTCAGAACACCTACTTTATTACGACTGCTGGCAGCATAATGGCACCCAGACCATTGACATAGTTATTTTTACATAGGTATTGCAGCGCAGTCTTGCCTAGTTAAGATGTGTTGAAAGGATGCAGGAAAACAGCAAAGATGAAGAGTAAGACTTCATTTCTTTCCTTAGTCATTATTTTTATTCAAGCCATAAATGGAAGAACATGCTAGTAAAGGAGTTATAAAATGTATCTCATGTAGAATACCCTTGATTATGGGGGCCAAGTGTCCTCCACATCTTTATAACATCATTTGGTTATTTCTTCCACAGTTAATGCACTGCAGTCTCAGACAGCCTGTGTTAACATGTTGGGGAGAAAGAGAAGACTAAGAGAAATCGCATGTAAAGGAAGAAATGAACAAAAAGGAAGAGGCCAGTATAGGGTGAAGGGGGGATAGCACTAATATGTGAAGGGAGAAAGGAAATGGTAGAGGGGTGTCACAGAGTCTTTCATTTAGGGAACCATTACATAAGGCCAGTACTAGGAAAGTGAACACATCTAGGGATGACTTGGCATTTGTCCGACATGTACTAATCTTCTGGTATTGGGGTAGGATTTGAACTTTCCCTTGAGTTGTTATTGTATACTTTTCAGATGTCTCAACTCTTTACTAACTTATTCTGATAGAGGTGAGATTCCTGTCCCCTACACAATATATTTTGTTTTTTCTTTGCACCTTACTGCTCCTAGCCATGAGTTACATGATTATGAGAGTCCCATGTAAAATAACTGTGGACCCGCATATGAATGTAGGTGAACATACACTTGCACCTTAGAAGACAAAAGACCCTCCTTTGCCCTCCAAAGCTTTAAGTCAGAGCAGGCCTGTGACATCCCTTTAAATAATGCGCATTACAACAAAAAAGTTGGAGATATGGCACTAAAGAGGCACCACCTGCTTACAAATAATTCAATTAATCAATCAATTAAACTTCAATTGTACATAAGACAAATAAACACATATAAAAACATTTCTAAGAACATTTCCTATTTAGATATAACCTTCTATTTATTATGTAGGCATGACTACCAGAACTTTATTAGAGAGGATATGAGAACATGTCTATAATATTAAAAAGAGATATTTAAACAGTTCCTTTTATAGGCACACTATGGAGTGTAAAAAATATAAAAAGTTTCTTTTTTCTGTTCTGGAGAAAGAAAAGACTGATTTAAGGGGTGGAGATTTTAAAAATTATTTAGAACAGAGAGAAATGAGCTGGCAAATTATTTTATAGGCTGACAAAAATCCAGGATTAAATGAAATGTTTAATATCAAGTGTTTTTTGAAATATAAGATTTTTTAGTTGTGGTGGTTTTGGTTTTTGGAATTTAATGGACATGGGTGGCCGCAGTGGTGCAGCAGTTAACATTGCCGCCTCACAGCAAGAGGATCTATGGTTCGATCCTCAGCTGGGGTGCCTTCTGTGCGGAGTCTGCATGTCCTCCCTGTGGTCGTGTGGGTTTCCTCCAGGTGCTCTGTTTTCCTCCCACATCCCGAAGACATGCTGTAGGTGGATTGGACACTCTGAATTGGCCCTAGGCATGAGTGCGGGCATGTGTGTGCCTTCTGTGGAAGGTTGGGCGTCAGGCTGGCAACTCGACACCGTAAAACTCCATTGCCAGTCATGAGTGGACAGGTGATCCGCTGTGGCGACCCCTAACCAGGATAAGCCGAAAGAAGAAGAAGACTTGAATACTGGAAAGAATAAAGTTTAATTTTAAGCACAGTACTTAAATTGTAGTTTATCTGTTTTAGCGAACCACTAAAACAGTAAAATATCGTTGACTATCTGGTTCTGTGCTGGAAGTGCCATAAATTGCATTTTAAGGAAATTAGGTTCACTTAATTGGCACTACACTAAATAGATCTTATGCTATAGATCCATGTTCACTTTCAGGACTATTCCCATTTAACTCTCATAACACCCACCTCTTAATGTTGTTGTTGTCTTTCGGCTTTTCCCAGTTAGGGGTCGCCACAGCAGAACTCCAGTCCGCTAATGACTGGCAGTAGATTTTCCCGAATGCTGAGGTGCCAGCTCGATGTTTAACCTTCAATGAAGGCACGCCCATTTATGCATGTCTTTCGAACCATGGGGAGGACATGGAGACTCCACACAGAAGGCACTCCCCGCACTCCAGCCAAGAATCGAACGGGAGAACCTCTTGCTGTGAGGCAACAATGCTACCGCTGCACCACCGCCTTTTATTTCTACAATAAAAGCAAATCTACTTTAAATCCTACCAAACCTCCCCCTCTTCATTTTACTCGAAGCTCTTTTCTCATTCTTGTCTCTCATCCATTGTCATTGGTAGACTTATTTCACTGGTGACATTGCCTCTAATTTGCAGGATAAGATTTCAACTCCTGGCTGATTTTTTTCTTAGAAAATTGACAATCAAAGGGGGGAACCCTGCCCCACTCAGCTGTACTATGTGCTGCTATGTTACATTCTTCATCCTACCCTTGTTTTGACCTACTCCATATCAATTAACTTATACTATACCAATCACTCCCACCATGTCACATACCCACACTCCAAACAATTACAGAAAGCTTTAGTTATTCCAGCATTACATTCATGCTATCTTAAAAACAGACATCAGTTCCTCATGCAAGCATACAACCTCCCAGGCAAGCACACCATTTCCTGTTACAGTAACAGTTATTCTCTACATAATACACAAATTCTGTGGTCTATATTCTAACTCCCTTAGTCATTAGCACACATGACATTTAACTATTACTATATACATTATTAAAACAATCTATCCATCACAAATTAAGCTAGTCTCCTCTCCACTTTTTACAGTTTCTCCGAACCATTTCTAACATAGTCTCACAGCAAACTAACCTCCAAATCAAAGCTTCCTACTGGCTATTCTTTTAAGCTTAGTGGCAGCAAAGATATTTCCACTACTACAGACTAACATCTTCTCCTTATTTAGTATCTTAAACTGTGAACACATTTTATATCTGCCTTGAAAAAAATTCCTTCCTTGATTATGATTTTTGTTCAGACAATAATTGGATCAAAAGGTTGAAAAAAAGCTCTGAAATACACCTAACAACATCTAAAACACTATGACGTCTGGGAGACAAGCAATCTCCAGCTTAAGTTTTTTTCTCCACATCCACTGTGGTGTCATACAGTGGCTATAAAAAGTGTACACACCGCTGTTAAAATGCCAGGTTTTTGTGATATAAAAAAAATGAGACCACAATAAATAATTTCAAAACTATTCCTAAGTTTAATGTGACGTATAACCTTTACAATTCAATTGAAAAACAAACATATCTGTTAGGGGAAAAAATATAAAAAACAAAAAACGTACAATAAGCTGGTTGCATAAGTCTGTGCACCCTTAAACTAATACTTGTTGAAGCACCTTTTGCTTTAATTACAGCATTCAGTCTTCTTGGGTACACACCTGCCATCAATTAAAGAGACTCTGATTAACCCCAAATAAAGCTCAGCTGTAGGATTTTCCTGCCATTTACTCAGTTGCCTGCTACAGCAAAAGCCATGGTTCACAGAGATTTTACAAAGTATCAAAGAGATCTCATTGTTGAAAGCTATCAGCCAGGAGAAGGGTATACATTTTCCACAGCATTGGAAATAGCATGGAACACAGTGAAGACAGTCATCAAAAAGTGGAGAAAATATGGGACAACAGTGACATTGCAAAGACCTGGACGTCCCTCCAAAATGATGAAAAGACAAGATGAAAACTAGTCAGGGAGGCTGCCAAGAGACCTACAGCAACACTGAAGGAGCTACAGGAATTTCTGGCAAGTACTGGTTGTGTACTACATGAAACAACAATCTCCCGTAATCTCCATATGTCTGGCCTATGGGGTAGGGTTGCAAGACAGAAGTCTTTTCTTACACAGAAAATCATCCAGGCCCAGCTAAAATTTGCATAACAATACATCAAGTCTCCCAAAAGCATGTGAGATGTGTTATGGTCTGATGAGACCAAGGCTGAACTTTTTTGCCACATTTCCAAAAGGTACATTTGGTGCAAAAACACTTCACATCACCAAAAAAACACCATCCCCATGGTGAAGCATGGTGATGGCAGTATCATGCTTTGGGGTTGCTTTTCTTCAGCTGGAACTGGGGCTTTAGTCAAGGTGGAGGGAACTATGAACAGTTCCAAATACCAGTCACTTTTGGCCCAAAATCTTCAGGCGTCTGCTAGAAAGCTGAAGATGAAAAGGAATTTAACCTTTCAACATGACAATGACCCCAAGCATACATCCAAATCAACAAAAGAATGGCTTCCCAAGAAGAAAATTAAAGTTTTGGAATGGTCCAGCCAGAGCCCAGACCTAAATCAAATAGAAAATCGATGGGGTGACCTGAAGAGGGCTGTGCACAAGAGATGGCCTCGCAATCTGACAGATTTGGAGCGCTTTTGCAAGTAAGAGTGGGCAAATATTGACAAGTCAAGATGTGCCATGCTGATAGTCTCCTACCCAAGAAGACTGAATGCTGTAATTAAAGCAAGATGCCAGGGTAATCCTATCGGCTAGGCTTGTAATGGCTCCTGGGCCATTAGCCTATTACACACCTATGAACCTATGAAAAGGTGCTTCAACAAAGTATTAGTTTAAGGGTGTGCACACTTATGTAACAAGCTTATTGTATGTTTTTTATTTTTTACATTTTTCCCCTAACAGATTTGTTTGTTTTCCAATTGAATTCTACATGTTATAGATCACATTAAAGGTGGGAAAAGTTTTGAAATGATTTATTGTGGTCTGATTTTTTATATCACAAAAATCCCGCATTTTAACAGGGGTGTGACAATTTTTATATCCACTGTATATTTGGCCACACATCCTGTCTCCCACTTTGCAGATCTAACAGCATGGCAACTCAGAATATAAGGCTTCATCCAGTGGCTTTGTATCTGTGCATATACCCTGGCAGGCTTCTTTCTTTCCAAGTGATGTCCAGGAAGTAGTTTGGGCTCAGGTATCTTGTAGATCTTTTTTTCCCCTAACAGACCCATCATATGCTATAATGTCTGACCAGGCACACGCAGCAAATGGAACATCCACAAAGGTTCCTTACAAGGCATAGACACAATGTTCTATGCTGATCACCTCAAAGCCCTGTCTGTTTACTTAGTATCATACAGACTTCTGAAAGTTGATCTTTGTCTGCCATACAAGGCATCCCTGGATCCTGTTTTGCTGAAACTTTTGCGAATCCACAAAACAAACAGCATCAAACCTACTAATTTAAAAGACCTAAATTTTGCTGGCAATATAAATAGGACATGTTGGAGAGACAGTTATGTTTCTCAGAGAATATCCTATCTCTGGAACAGGCTCCATATCCACGTGAAGCAGAGTTCCTCCCTATCCCTTTGATGGATAATTTCAAATTCACCCCCCTGTCTGGCTCCCTTATCTCTGAAGGACAGACACAGTCAGTAAATCACTACTTTTATAAATCAGATTTGTGGGTCACATTTTGGTTGCATGACTAGGCTTATAAGGGCCATAGTGACCATTAGCCTCGTATACACCTATGAACCTACAAAGGCTGTCATTTAAACAATTCCAAATATTTCCTACAGTGGCTGCTACATTCTTTCTCACTAAGAGTGAGTCAAACTTCATCCTAGCAGTTCATTTGCAAGCAGCTGTTTAGTAGTTTGCTTTTTGTTTCTTTTTACAGACAGACAACACACTTACCAATAAAGGAAAGAAGGCTTTCGTGTGTGCCTTTGAGATTCTCTGCTCTTTCTGCAAAGTAAAGGAAGCTCTGACTGTTTGTCATTACACTGTGTAGAAAAGGAATACTAATCCAAAGACGGCTGTGTGTATAGGACATACTAAAACTTTTTTTGTGATTTCCTACATCCAACTTAAGCTTGTAGAAGCGAAACATTTCTAAAATTACTCTAAACATGATATGCATTTCACACAGTTAAGTGATCGCAGAGCCTGCCTAAGTTACATCCAAACGTATCAAGTAATTAAGTCATTAAACCCTATATCAGCAACTGTTTTTTCCTGCTAAATACAATAATAGAAACATGTAGGAATAATGTATTGACATTGAGCAGCTACATTGCATTTTAAATAAAGCTAAAGTAGAAAAAGACAGTGCAAGCCTTTTCATTCTTTTTATCTTTCAGTTCAGCAGTTTTCTGAATTTGCTCTGAGCACTCTTTTCAGGTTCTCAAATCACCTAAATCCCAGCTAAGTTTGGAGGTAATTAAACCCTAGCCATTCTTCCTTGCGCAACGCAATATCAGGTGAAAAAGAACTGTACACAGTGGAAATCATCAGTTGGTATGAGACAACTAATTTAATACTGAAATAAAACAAACCTAGAGATAAAGCTACTAAAACAGCACAGGAAAAGTAGAAGATATTAACACGATCCATTTAACATTTTTATTTTTGTAACTCCTGATTAATATTGCTGTTGGAACAGATTTTTCCAGAATCACAGGTTGTTTAGAATAATACTATATCTTGTTACTTGCACAAACAGAAATTGTTGGCAGCTTTCATTACAAGCATAGGGATGGTGGTCAACAATAAAGATTTCTGTCTTACAGTCCATGTTCTGGGGTTCAGTCCTGACTTCTAGTCACATGAGGTATAGAGTCTGCATCTTTTTGTGCCTGTGTGGGTTTACTCCATGTACTAAGGTTTTCTCCTCCTTCCCAAAATACATACCCATGAACTGGCTACTCTAAACAGAATATATGTATTGTTTTCACCATATGGACCCACTTACCCAGTTAACAAATAGGAACTGAAATGATATTAAGATAAACTGCTTATTAAGAAATGAAGTTGAAAGTCTTCCTGATAAGGTAAAAAAGTAGAAGACACAGCATAAGAGGGACTACTCATTCTATCTATGATGAATTGACTTGCAATAAGCATTGCAGTAAGAAATAAAGAAATGCAGTTATTGCTGCAGGACAGTAAACATCAATTGCAAATATTTATGCTCAAAACAAGCAACTCTGGGGTGCCAGGAGAAACTGGAAGAGCATGGCATGGGTAACAAAAAACAGACTACAAAACCAAATGATCATGAAAACAGTTCTTGGTGGCATAGCTTCCTCTACTGCATAACACTTAAGGAAGCAACCTCAGAGAAATTTAATTGCAGCTTAATCATAAACAAACTTTAAAGACCTTAAAATACATGCATACATATATAAATACATGCATGCATGTGCACACACACACACACACACACACACACACACACACACACACACACACACACACACACACACACTCATATTTGCACACACAAACATATGTATACATTTGTTATTCTAACACAATGACATAAACAGTGAGTAGATATGATAAGATGATTATGTTTTTTGGCTAAGCCCTGTCTATCCTACCAATGTCTACTGTGCCTTCAGCAGATGAAATTAAAATCTAATGATGTAAAGCTATACCCTGTTATAGAAGATCTTCATTCCTATCACTTAGGCTTTCTAAATCTCAGAATAGAGGCTGTCTCTGCTCTGCAGATGGATGAAGCCTTGATAGTGACCCAACAACCCAGGACTGACTAGTGGTCTGAGCAGTACAAGAGTAGATGAGGGAGTGAGAAGGAGAACAGATGACACTAGCTCAGCCATCTTAGGTAAAGGTGGAAGACCAGTCTACAGCAGTTTCATCATTTACAGACAGAGAGGTACGTGGCATGTAGCCTATGAGCTGAGAACATGAACTAGGCTTTGCCAATCTGCATTTGCACAGTAGTCTTCAATGGGCATTTGCGGAAATATGAAAGCTGACAGTGAAAGGCACAACATCCTGTCAAGTGTGTGTGTATGCAAGTCAACTATCACTGGAAGGGCTGCAGGCAAAAGATGGGTGTAAAAAGCCCTCATGGGTGTCTGGATCGTAATCCTATGTCATTATCACTCTTGTTAACTTGTATTCCTTCTTCTTCAGCATTCACTGGTAAGTCTGGATCCTAGTAGGTTCATAGGTTCATAGATTAGTAGTAGGCTAACTGTCGTTGTGGCCTATTTTAAGCCTAGCCAATTACCCCATCTGAGAATCAAACTCTGCACCTTGTGTTTGTAAGTCAACCACCTTAACGATTATGCTAACGTCCCCCTTAGTAAACATAGATGTGCTATAAACAACAAAGAGAAATATCAGTATTTTCTAGTAAGATGCAATTTTGTCTGTGGATCAATGATATTGCGCAGACAAAAAGTGTTTCATTGGAGTATATAAACTTGCAATGCTGCAAGTTTTAGTTCAATATTTGCCTTTTCAATTACCATTGGAGTGTTCAATTGTTGCAGTACATGAAGGTTACAGAATCATTACCTTCCTTTCCCATCAGCAGCTGAGTGAACTGCAGACTATCGCGTCAGCTCCTGTTCTCCAGGTCATCCAACTTCAAAGCAATTCAGAGGTGTTTGAGATGAGATTTACTAATTTCTTGTGAGTTGAACATTGCAGACTATTTCTGGGTGGTAAGCTCATATTGCTAACATTACAAGGTGTCAAATAAGGCATGAATCTGCATATTCTGCTTGATGTTGGCAGTGTTCAATTCAGCTGTGTCATTTAACACAACCTATAGAATCAGTGTAAGTGTAAGGACAGCCATCTGCACATTGTCCAGTTCCACAGGGGCATGCAAAGTTATGACCACCATCTAGAACCATTCATTCAACCAAAGTGCAGGACATGAGGGCACCATAGGCTAAAATCAGTTCCTCCAAGCACACCAGCACAATTATGTATGCAGTATACTGCATTCCCAGACCACTGTAAGACTCAATTCTACCTGAGAATCAATGTTGTAAGTAAGAAATTATCTTCCAGAGAGCAACAGCTCACATCTTAGGGCATATTAACATAGCACACTCACAGGAATGATCTCATTTAAAACACATTTTGATTAAATTAAGTCTGTGGATATTTAAGAAGGCATTAAGATAACCATAGCTGTATATGTTTTTGATGTGCAGCATTTATTATATGCAATACGTTTTACACTTGTTGTTAGTAGGCTCTTTCTAATATTTCCAAGTAAGAAATAATATGTGAAAGCTTAAAACTTATCCAGACGTATTCTGAGAGCACAGAACAAGCTGATTATAATCAGTGAACCAAACATACTGCAATTCTCTATGGTGCATGAAGTTTTATCTACTCCATGAACTACATGTACAGAAAAGAACAGAAAGCTAGGTGTGTGAAGTGCTTTACTGGCTTTGAAATTCAAAAAAGCACATTGTTTAAGAATTCTGTGCAAATCCAAACATAAGGAGGGGAAAGAGGATAAAAACTGCAGGCTTTTTTTAAATATTGCTCTTGTTTATTTAAAAGGTTAATGGAACAACAGGTACTGCAACAATATGTATTTTCTGAAGAACAAAAAGTGTGAAACTCCAATAGCTAGGATTACTGACTGACTAACCATCTGTGATTTACCAGAGAATCAAAATTCATGACGGTGTAGTTGCCAGTACAGAAATGAATTTCAAGACTGCAGTACAATGTGTGGTGGTAAACGTTAGAGCACGGATCTTGCTATAATTTTTAACAGCAGTCCCTTTTATTTATTTATTTTTTGACTTGTGAAGTTAAGAGCCCCTTAACTAGAGGGGCACCAGAGCAGAAAATTTTACCAGGCACTAACTGAGACAGCTGTGACTCTGTTAAAGGTCACAAAGTACTGCCTTTTTTTAAACTATTTTATTTTTAAAGATGCTGAAGTTATGGTAAAAACCATTTCTATTTCAATATTAAAAAAGAGTTATCAATAGAGAAGGCGGACGAAAGGGAATAAGGCATTCTATGCAAGATGGAGTCACTGACTACAATGGATGTAAAGGCCAATCAAACAGGTTAAGGAAAGAGGTAGAGTTTTTTTTTTTGTTTTTTTTTTTTTGTTTTTTTTGCTGAAACTGCAGTTAGTTAAATGGGACTGAGTAGAAAGTATATTGTTATTGTTTGTACAATGGTAACATATAGTGTTTAACTATTAAGTGAATTTTCGACTGATATTCTAAGTGAAATTTGTGTCCTGAAGCAATCATTTTGATTTGATAACTTGGAGAAGGAAAACACTGTAACTCCTAGTAGTGTTTTTTTCCCCACAAATATACAGGAATAAAAAAAAGAACAAAACTATTTGTTTCTAAAAATAACAGGACAGGCACTGAGAGAGCATTATCTGTGCAATATGAATGAGGAGTAAACATCTCTCATAGTAATGTTGCTGCAGAAAAATCAATAAAGTTTGAAAACATTGAAAAATGGATAACCCTAGAAACATGTACGAATAAAAGGGATCTTTTACAGGCCTGAGGTAGAATTTATCTTTCTAGCTGAAAGGATAAATAATTCTGTGAAGCAGAATTGCAGAATTTATCTTTATTATGTTGCCTGGAACATACATAGGACTCATTCTATCTGTAGAGTTCCCCAAAAGCAGTCCTGAAACGTGATCATAGATGTTTAGTTTTTATAAATGTGGTAAGGTTATCCCATGCAAGAATTTCAAGTATTTCAAAGAACATGACAATATTCTATTATGCCTTCTTTTCCACATTTTTGGCTTTGCCAGCACATTCCAGTTATGCTGGAGACACAGCTCTTAACTTTTTAGCACAAACAATCTGGACAAAGACAAATATAATGGGGGCAAAGCCTCAACAATAGGGATACATTTTAATTATTGCATGCATTTTTTGAAGGATATGAAGGCTGAAACTCAAATGCCTGTCATTATTTAAGGAATTCAAGCCTCACTGATTTGCCACAAAAAAACGAGAAAACCACAAATTTTATGAGGAACAGACCAAAAATATGAGGCAAAAATTTGGACATTTTGCAAAAATCTGGACAGTTGAGAGGTATGACTGGAGATATGCATTTTATCAATATGGATTTCATCAGTTTGTGCTGTCAAGTCATTTAACTAGAGTGCATTTAGTTTATATGTGCATATTTCTGCTGTGTTGTTTTGTAAATGAATTGAAAAGGATAACATTTACTTATACTGCAAAGGGGGGGGGTGCATACTGTATTTTAATAAAATCAGGAGATAGTGGCATGAAGGGTTTAGCCCCTATCCCCACGATTGTGTGAACTCAATATTAGTATATTTAAAGTTATAGGAATATGGGGCAATCAAAGGGCTTTGATCCTTGTAAAAAAAATAGTTATGTACCTACCATAATGTTCCATGTTTGTTGTCCTTCATCTCGCCTTCCTTCTTGCTGGTTGGGTCTGGAGCTAATTCTTGGCTCTTACTCGGACATTTACTATAGCTCGAGAGCTTATACTGGCTGGAGGCTAACCCATATCCCAGCATGCCTAGCGGTAGCGACCCAGATCTCGTTTGTGATAGCCCACACTAGACAATAATAGTAAAATGCAAATTTTACTAAGCTCTTACACATAAGGAAACCTTGTGTATAAAGGAACAATCTACATTCAAAGGTTAGGAAGGAAAAAGGAAAAAGACAAGTCATGGTCAACTAACCTGGTATGTCAAAAGTAAACTCAGCCAGTGCAACCAATGAAGGAATTCCTCTCGATCCTCCAGGAATGGGGAAGTAGGGAGGGACGTAAGAAGGAAGGTGAGATGAAGGATAACAAACATGGAACGTTATGGTGGGTACATAACTTCCTTATGTTATGTTGTCCCCATCCTGCTTTCATTCTTGCTGGTTGGGACCGCATCCCCAGCACCTGGTTCTTGGGTGGCTCACTGGAACAAACTTTTCAAGACTGTGGAACTAAAGGATGCCCTGTTCCAGGAGACCACATCCACTTTGTAATGCCAACTACAACCACCATTGCCACTATCAAATGTTCATTTATCAGTTAACTCTGTTAACTGATTGTTTCCAACCCCCTCATATGAGCAACTAACAGGGTCTCAACCTGCTTCGCTCCCAACCCTGCCTCCCTAGTCCCTCCCGCCCCCAGTGGTCCCACCTTTATGGCACTCACAAACCCCTCCCATCTTTCCAATAGCCAACCACAGCACTAACCCAACACTACCTCCTCCAACTTTCCACTACTATCACACCTCCTCAACTAACATGTACAAGCATACCTTACCTATGCTTACTGCATGCACTCTCCTTGCATATCTTACATCCTACCAAAGCTCCATCATTCCCCCACTCAACCACTACCACTGTACTACTACTCACACCACCACTCATGTCTCACCCTCACTCAGCTCCCCTCCCACCAGCTCAAGAGCCATCCTGATGCACCCCCCACATATTCTACCAACTATATTACTCAAACATAAAGCATCCCTACAACTAAACATAGTAACCCTCTCACCATACCTATTACCCACAGAGCACAATCATAAAGTTTCCCTTATAAACAAACACATTCAAAAACTGAGAAAACTAATAACTTCATGCATATCAAAACTAGCCCTAAGTGGAGACATCCGCCCCAACCCTGGCCCTACCATCTCCAACCCCAATCTTCATAATCAGACTAGAAACCACAACTTCTCCCATATTACAGCCAATAGAAAGCCAAGTGACTTCCTTCTACTAAGCCTAAATATTAGAAGTATATCCAACAAAGTCCATGAACTCCATGCCACCATAGACTTGTACTCCCCAGATATAGTCATCCTGACAGAAACCTGGCTAAAACCTCACATTACCAGTGAGCAAATACTCCCTACAGGTTATGGCATACTAAGAGTAGACCGGATAAACAAAAAAGGAGGTGGTGTAGCTATAATATTTAAACAGCATTTAAACATCCAAATCTTAAAATCATCAGCTCCACAAATAGGCAATGAAGAAATAATATATACCAACATCAAAATAAACCAAAACAAAACCATCAACATAATTGGATGCTACTTCCCACCTGGCCAAAACATCCCTCCACTAGAAAACCTCCTCAACTGGTCTACCCACCATCTCCCCCAAGAAACTATCATTTTAGGTGATTTCAATATTGACTGGCAATCCTGTTCTGGCAACCATCCAACCCATCATGTAAACCTTCATGGCTTCACCCAACTAGTCCAGTCGCCAACCAGGATAAATAAAAACTCCAGCAAGCACACTACCCTGGATTGGATACTAGTCAGTAAGAGCCCCCAGTCATATATAACAGGCTGCTTATCAGATAGCCTCAGTGATCACTCCCCAACATTCCTACTCAAAAAATACCTATACCAAGCTAAACCTGTCATCTACCGTCAAATATGTAAAAAACTAAATTTTAACCCACTCACATTCATCTCATGCCTCAAAGAATGTAACTGGCATCCTCTAAAGTACCTCAGTCTAGATGACGCAGTTGAATTTTTTAATACTACCTTCCTGAACATCCTTAATTACCATGCCCCCATAAGATTTTCCAGAACCAAAGCACAACCCTCCCCATGGCTAGAGAAAACCACAAAGTCAGAAATGAAAAACAGAGATAAAGCCTGAGAGCACTGGCACAAAACCAAAACCCCCTCAACTAGACAGAAATTCCTAGAACTACGCAATAGAGTCAAAAAGCTAATAAAACAGGACAAATTCCAATACTACCAGTCGGTCCTAGACTCCTCACAACACAGCCCCAAACAATTCTGGTCCTCCATTAACTCCATCCTCCACCCAGGTAAAGTCAGTACCCCTCCTCCTAACATCCCTCACTCCTCAGAAAATATTGCTACCTCATTCAACACACACTTCACCCAAATCATACTATCACTAGCTAAACAACACAACCCCCCTCCCCTGAAACCCACACCTTCAACTAGTAATCTCCCCACTGCCTTCTCTTTTTCTCCTGTACCTACCTCCAACATAAAAAAAACTGTTAACTAAACTTAAACCCACCAAATTAGCAGCAGACAACCTCCCAAGTGAATAATTACAAATCGCAGCTGATGCTCTGGCCTACACAGTATCCATCTTGATTAACCAATCTCTGTCAGAAAGTTACATTCCCACACTGTGGAAAGTATCACATATAATTCCCCACCACAAAGGTGGACCCTCCACAGGACTAACCAATTACTGTCCCATAGCTATTCTCTCTCCACTGTCCAAAATACTAGAGAGATGCATACACTCTCAGGTCTCAACCTCCTTTCCAGTACTCAGCATGGTTTCTGACCAAATCATAGCACCACCACTGCCTTACTCTCCTTTACTAACACTATCCTTCAGCATAAAAACAATGGCTATCTCTCCTCTGCTACTTTCCTAGACCTATCTAAAGCATTTGACATGGTCCCACGCAAACAACTTATCTCTGTCCTCAATAACCTATCCTTCTCACAATCAGTCACCAACTGGTTTCAGAGTTACCTGTCTGACCGCCAACAATCCGTTGTATGGCAGAATGAGATATCGCCCCAACTACCTGTCTCCATAGCGGTTCCGCAAGGATCCATCCTTGGACCCCAACTCTTCTCTGTTTACACCAATAATCTAGCTTCTGCCACCAAACATGGCACACTCATACAATACGCAGATGACTCAATCATCATCTGCTCAGCTCAGTCCCTACCAAAACTGCAAAAAGTCACACAGGAAGCCTTTTCCTCTGTTGAAACTTGGTTATCCGATGCCCAATTAATACTTCACCCAAACAAAACTAAACTACTCATCTTCCAACCCACCAAACATACTCAAAACAACTCTCACTTTAACATCACAGCAAAAGACAACACCACTATATACCCAACTGAACACACCAAATTGCTAGGAGTGGAAATAGACAATAAACTAAAATTTGACATTCACATATCCATGACCATAAAAAAAGTCCACAAAAAACTAGGAGCGTTATACAGAAATAAGCAATTTCTCACCAAAGCTGCAAAGATTTCAATAGCAAATTTCCACCTTATCTCCACCCTACTTTATGCCTCTCCAATATATACCAATCTAAGGCAATGCGATCTAAACAAGCTAGAGACCTGCTACAACAAAATTTCCAAATTCGTCACAGGGGCATCCTACCATAGTCACCACTGTCTCTCACTTGCTGAACTGGGCTGGCTTGAACTCCCTCACCTCCTTCAGTGGTATCAACTCTCACTCGCCCACAAACTAGTAAACCATCCACTAAATGTCCCATCCCTCCAGAATCTACTCCAACCCTATTGAACCACCAGACCACTAAGATCTAGCAACAAAAATCACTTGCAGATCACTAAAGCAAATAACTCTGCTGGTGAAGCACTATTCTCTTGCACCATAGCCAGATTATGGAACTCCCTTCCACCCACAATTACCTCTGTACCATCATGCACCCACTTCAAAACTTTACTAAAAGCGCACCTAAAAACATGCTGGCTATGCCCTTGGAACTCCCACTCTAATATCATCCACCCCATCCAACCACTACCTTTCTTTCCACTCCACTAACTACTTTGATTATAGCAAGCTCAGATGCTCATAAGCCTAGTACTTATTATACAACAGGAACTTCTCATTGTAACATTTGTTAATGTCTGTTATGTACTTCACAGATAAAGATTCTAGTTGTCTACTGATGTACTATGTTCTTCATCTGTAAATATGTTGTAAGTAATTTTTATATTAAATTGTTAATCGCTATGTAATCCAATGTAACTACTGTCTGTTTATTTTAACTGTGAAGCTTTTCTCCCCGGGCCTCCGCTGAAAATGGACCTACATCCAATCGGACACTCCCGGTCAACAAATTTAAATAAATAAATAACATAAATAAATAATGAGTGATAAAGTTATGAGGATTTGCCCATGTTGCTGCTGCACAGATTGAATCTAAAGGTATTTTGGCTTGGAAGGCAACTGAGGTAGCCAAGGCCCCGGCTGAGTGTCCTCTGGCTCTCCCTGGAAGCTTCTTGTTAGGCAAATCATAAGTATAGATGATTGTATCTGACAGACATTTTGATAAGATCACTTTTGAAACTGGAGAATCTTGTTTATTGTTAGCAAAGGATACAAACAATTGATCTGATTTTCTAATGTCCTTGGTCCTGTGTAAATAAAAGCGTAATTGTCTATGAACATCCAATTTATGGAGTCTATGCTCTGCCTTGTTGCCATAATTGGGAGAGAATACAGGAAGCACTATGGACTGATTTAAATTATACTCTGAACACACCTTTGGCAAGAAGAAGGGATTGGTTCTGAGAGAAACTCTATCTTTGTGGAAGATGAGATACGGTGGGTGAATAGATAAAGCGTGTAATTCAGAAACACATCTAGCTGAGGTGACGGCAATCAAGAAGGGGGTTTTCCAAGACAAATTTCAGGGGACAAGATGATGCTGGTTCAAAGGGTGGAAGAACAAGAGAGGCTAAAACAAAGTTTAGGTCCCGGGGGGGGTCTCTTACTGGGGGGTGTAAAAGAGTTGTACCTCATAAGAATGCTTTGCACAGCTTATGGCATATGATATAAGAGCCCAACTCTCCCACATGAAAACTGGAGATGGCAGCCAGTTGGACCCTCATGGTAGCTGCAGCTGCTCCTCGTTCGAATGTTTCAGCCAGGAAATCAAGAATCTTGGGAACAGGAGCAGTGAAGGGATCAATATAATTTTTATTTGCCCAATAAGAGAACCTCTTCCATTTCCTAGTGTAAATCTTTCTGGTAGTGGGCTTGTGAGAAGACACCAGGATGTGCTGTACTGCCTGGGAAATGTTGGGGAGCCTGACTAAGACTGGAAGTGGATAAACAAAGCTGCCAGCTTGAGAGTTTGGAGGGAGGGGTAGAGCACGCCCGACTGATGCATCAGGAAGTCCAGAACTGGGTCCAGGTTCCAAGGCTCCACTTGTAGAAAATGGCAGAGAAACAGGAACCATATCTGATGAGGCCAGTAAGGAGCAATGAGAATGAGCTTGCAACCCAGTGACTTTGCTTTCTGAAGTACCTTGGGGATCAGAGGAAAAGGTGGAAAGGCATAAAGTAGTCCTGGAGGCCAATCGTGAACAAGTGCATCCTTGTGTGACTGTCCCGGTGGGAGAACTAAGGTGAAATAGCTGCTGCATTAGTTGTTGAGGAGAGTGGCAAAAAGATCATAGCATGGTTGGCCCCATTTGTGAAAAATCAAGTCCACAACTTCTTACTTCAGGACCACTCATGAGGCATGAGGATAGCTCCACTGATCCTATCCGCTAACACGTTGGATTTCCCGGGAATGTGCATCTCAATCAGAAAATGTTGGGAAGACATCGCCCATTGCCATACTTGAAGGGCCTCCCAACACAAGGGGTAAGATCTGGTCCCGCCTTGTTTGTTGATGTACCAAACCACTGACATATTGTCTGCCTGAATTGCAATAGTTACATTAGGTATAGAGTCTTGAAGTGCTTGCAATGCCAGAAGCACCTCTCTCATCTCTACAGCACTGATGTACAAGTGGTACTCATGTGGCTGCCACATTCCTTGGACAGTCTGTCCCAGATAATGCCCCTCCCACCCTATCTGGTAGGCATCCATGGTCACTGTTGCTACTGGATGGGTGTCTACAAAGGGTCTGCCCAGAGTCACCTGGGGGGAGACAAGCCACCATACTAAGTCCTTTTTGCAGGATTCTGTGATAGAGATCATATGTGACATTGGTAAATCCTGGAACGACCATTGAGCAAAAAGAAGCCACTGCAGAATTCTCATGTGGAAGCAAGCCATAAGGACTAGAGTAATTGCTGCAGCCATTGAGCCCAGGACTTTCAATACCTGTCTTGCCTGAACTTTCTTCTTTTTCATGAGGAATGAAACTTGCTGATGAATGGTTGACACCCTGCCTTGAGGCAGCTTTGCTATCATGCCTCTTGTATCTAAGTCTGTCCCTATGAAAGTAATACGCTGAGAAGGCAACAAGGCAGACTTTTTGTAGTTTATGGTGATGCCTAGCTGGGAACAGGTTTGGATTGTGTAGTCCTGTGCTTTGATCAATTGACGCTTAGTGGTAGCAGTGAGAAGCAAGTCATTTAGATATGGAACTACCTGTAATCCTAGACATCTCAGGTGATCCATGACCACTTCCATACACTTGGTGAACACCCTGGCGGCTGTGATAAGACCAAAGGGCAGAGGTCTGAACTGACAATGACTGGCTCCCAACCAGAAGAGCAGGAATCTTCTGGATCGCCTGTCCATTTTTATGTGGTAGTACGCATCCTGGTGATCGATGGAGTATATCCAATTGTCCTGCCCCAAAAAGGGAATAATAGACTGCAGTGTTACCATCCAGAACTTTGCTTTTTTACTGATTTCTTTAGTTTGCTGAGATCCAAGATGGGTCTCGAGTCCCCTGTCTTTTTTGGGACTAAAAAGAGCCTTGAGTAAGATCAGGATTCAATTTGGTTTGCGGGGACTTCTTATAGGTTCATAGGTAGGTACTAGGCTATCGGCCCAAGGGCCTAAGTAAGCTTAGCCAACAAGGTTCCCTGGCTTATGCCATCCAAGAAAGTTAATTTCCTGTGACCCTGTCGAGCAGAGCCACAGAAGTGATCCCTGGGGTGTATTTCCTATTTCCCATCCACTCATCAAGATTTTTCTTGAAAAGTGCTAATGAGGAACTTTGCTTGACATATATGGGTAGCTTGTTCCAGAGTATAGGAAGTATCTGGGACAGGAATCAATCCCTCCAGCATGTCCTGTTTATTGTGGTGACAAGGTTTAGGTCCCTAGAGCATGTAGCTTGGAGGGATTGTGATTTCTTTAGGTGTAGCATGTCCAACAGCTCTGGGTTTAACATAGCTTTATATGTTAGGCAGAGATCTCCTCAGAGTAGGCGATATACTACAGAGTAAAGCTGGAGTTTTTTGAGATGGTCAGTGTAGGGCAACTGTTTGAGGCCAGTAATCCTCTTTGTGAAGTACTTCTGTGGCCTTTCCAGCTGCTGCAGATGTCTTGTGAGGTATATTCCAAAGGGGGCGTTGTACTCTGTAATGGGTCTAATGAGTGCTAAGTAAAGAAAGAGGAACAATGACCTTAATTTTTCCTGGATGAGAACCCGTTTGTGATGAGGTGTGCCACATAGAAGGATTTCCTGACTACTGTGATGATGTGATTATCAAAGGAGAGATTACTGTCCACCTTGGTCCCAAGGTCTCATCACAAATTTGGTGTTAAGTAGACTGCTGTTTATGTGGTAGATTATGGCTACAAAGTTTTTACCAAAGGGGATGACATTGCACTTTTTGGCATTGTGCTTGAGGCCATGCCTCGGACACCAGGCATCTGTCTCAGTGAGGCCCTTCTGTAGGATGTCCACATCATTTGGGGACTCAGCTATGGCTCCAGAGGCCTTCTGTGTTAGCCTGTACTTCGGAGAAGTAGATACAAAACAGGAGAGGTCCCAGGACTAAACCGTGTGGTACTCCACTTTTCAATAGTTTGAAGTCTTATTTGGAGTCTGCAACTTTTACAGTGTGGGTTCTGTCAGTGAGCCAGTTGGCAGCCCATCTTGTGACGTAGGGATTTATACCTAGTTTAGTGAGTTTAGCTATAATTCCAAAATGGGAGATGGTGTTGAATGCCTTGGCGAGGTCAAGATAGGCTGTGTGAACCACCTTACCCTCGTCTACGGCTTTGGTGACTGCCTCAAAGAAGTCGATCGGGTTCAGAAGGCCTGATCTGCCTTTCACAAACATGAACTGTGTTGGGTCCAGAGTTTTGAGGTTACCAATTTCTATGTTTATGAGTTCCATGATGATATGTTCCATGTTCCATGGCCTTGCAGACCAGGCTCATCAGGCTAATAAGGCAATAGTTTCCAGGATCAGTGGTTTCTCCCCCTTTGTGGAGTGTGTTAACTGTTGCTGTGTGCCATTCAGTGGGCACAAAGCCTGACGTGAGACTATGATTGAACATGGGTGCTTAGGTGGGGAGCCAGATGGTTCTGAAGTTCATGTAAAATGTAGCCTGGGATGTTGTCTGGTCCCATGGATGCTGTGTTTTTGGCTTTAGAGAGTGCAGCTTTTACCTGCATAGATGTGATTACAGGGCTCTGCATTCTTACTGTATAGATATGGGCCCTTTAGTGGGTGAGAGGGGGGTAAAGTTAGCACTAAACCTATCTGCCAGGATGTTGGCAATATCAGTTGGTTCTGTAATTTTCGTGCCATTGTGCTGTAACTCAGAGCAGATCTGGGTGTTGCCATTGAGATTCTTGACATAGCTATAGAATGCTTTCTGGTTGTCCTAAGAAACGGTGGCAATTTTGTTGTCATAGCTAGCTTTGGAGGATCTTGTAAGGGATCTCAGCTTCTTACTGAGGCTGACCAGGGAGCTTTTCCACTCTCTTTTACAACAGTTTCTTCCTTCTGTAGTAGAGTTTGTTTATGGCAGGAGACCACCAGATTGGATTCCTTTTTTTTTGGAGGATAGCGTCTTGGTTCTGTTTGGGATAGCACGATCCATACACTCGTGTAAGTGCTTACAGAGTGCATTTGTGTAGGATTCAGCAGTCATAACTGTATTATCCATCTGCATGGGTGTCACGAAGTTCGCCACTTGTGTCATAAGAAGCATGAAGTTGGCTTTGGAGAAATTTTTCACTGTGGTTTACTTAATGGCGGGTGGGGGCGGGATGCAGATATCTTGGGTGATTAGCTTATGGTCAGATCTGACTAACTAGGACTTGCCTTCACGTGTGAAACACCGGTCATGCATGTTGATAATAACTAGGTCTAGAGTATTGTTGCTCCTGGTGGGGGTGTGGATAAGTTGATCCAGAGCATTGGAATTTATGATTTCCAGAAAGCAGTGAGTGAAGGAGTTGGTACATGAATAATTTTCCCATTTAATGGTGGTGTAGTTGAAATCGCCCATTATTATGGTGTTTGGTTGAACCCTAACATTTCTAGTGTATATCAAGGAAAGAGGAGTGGGAATCCTGGGGCATGGTGGGAGATCTGTAGCAATCTACAATTTGGATTGCAGTTTTGCCCAGAGTTAGTTGCACTTGGATAACCTCAGATGCATTATGCTGAGCAACTAGCCAGGAGGTGTGGATATCCTTAATGAATATGGGCACACCTCCACCTTTAGTGTTCTGGTCCAGGTTAGATGGCCGAAAAGTGTGGTATGAGTTATATCCTGGTAATGCAGGGATGCTCTCTAGAGCCTTGAACTAGGTCTCAGTCACTGCATAGATATCAATGTTCTCCATTTTAAAGAGTGCCTCGAGTGAGTGCATTTTGAGATTTAGACTTCTAGCACTGAGTAACATTACCCTCAGTTTTTGCTTGCCTGTTCCTGTTATAGTGGTGAATTTGTCATTTGAACCTTGCCTAAAAAAGGTACTATAGGGGCAGCAAGACGCTTAGCCAGTATCCAGAATCCCAGGGGTGACAGGTGCCGGCCATCTCTGGCAAAGCATCGTGGTCTATCGACCATGTCGTCCCAGGCAGACAGATACTGGATTTCCTTAGAATGACACCAGAAGCTTATAGGTTCATAGTTTCATACTAGGCTATCTGCCCTAGGGCATTTATAAGCCTAGCCAGAGTGTGTGTGGCTTTCACCACCCCTTAGGATGAGAATACTATACCCATTAGTTTGCTGTGCCTCTGTCCAGCAGTGACTCAGAGATGATTCCCGGGGTAAACATACGATCTCCCATCCACTCGCCAAGATTTCTCTTGAACAAAGTAAGATTATATTACCCCGGATAGGACTCGAACCCACAATCCCTGGCTTAGGAGGCCAATGCCTTATCCATTAGGCCACTGGGGCCTGACAATTGTTGCTTAGCCAATTGCTTAGCCAATTGTTGAAGTCAGTCATTTTGTCCTTGTACTGTGGTATCATTCTGAGCAATGGCTGGAAGCTACTCAGGGCTAAGGTCATACCTGCCTGGGCTACAAGATCAGAGAGCTCTTCCATGTCTCTTTTCATGTAGTCCAAGTAGGTACATCTCAGGTAATTCACACCAACATGGACAATGACAGAGTCATATCTGTAGTTGTTGTGGAGTGACCTGAGTGCATGTGTTATGTGGCAGATCCTGGCAACCAACAGGCAGCTGACAGTAACTTGCTCCTTGTTTAGCCTGATGAGTGGGGCAGCAGTGTGCCTGTCTTTAGAGTCACCTATGACTAGTGTGTTGGGTACATTGTTTTTCCATATGGGCTGTGGTTTATTGGCACTCTAAGTCTGTCAGCTATGTGTCATTTGACTTGTGTTGGGGGGGTGGAGGTTGCTTGCGTTTCTGCTTTGCAGGTCTCTGTTGCTTGAACAGATTATTACTGAGAGCCTCCGCAAATGTTTTTGTGTTTCTATGTGTGGATTTTGGTGGTGTAGGTTTAGTGGGACTATGTGATGAGTGTGGTGTGGTGCAAGTGTTTACCTTCTCCTGCTGACTGTCAAGTTCAGTCCTGGTTGGAGAGAGCTTTACCACCAGTTTGGCTAGATAAGTGCGTCTCTCTCAGGTTGTGTAGTTGGGTGGTAGGAGAAGAAGGTTGTCTGTGTACATGAGGCAATTGCTACATTACCCCAAGATGCCCCAAGATGGCTGGCTTTTTTTTCTAACAACCTTTGTACTTTTAGGTTTGCTTGATCCCAAAGACTGGGTGGAATGTCTGGGATTAATGGTTTTGTTCTCGGGGGGGGGGGGTAATTGGGAAAAGGGAATTTTGTAACCCCTGGATATTACTAGCAGTACCCATGCATCTTTCGTAATAGCTTGCCAGGCTGTCGGGTATAATGATACACTGCCCCCGACTGCCTCCAGAGGCAGACAGTTGGGCCTCCCTTCAGGAGTGCTGGAAGGGTCTAGCAGAGAATGTATCTCTTTCACCCTGCTGTTGTGGACCCCGCTGCTGTGAGGCCGGCGTCTTCTGTTATTGTTTCCCCCTCTGCCCCTGGGGGATAATTCTCCACCTGTGTCAGGCATAGCTCCCTGGGATTTTCG
The DNA here is from genome assembly GCF_019279795.1 of Protopterus annectens. Lineage (NCBI taxonomy): Eukaryota > Metazoa > Chordata > Ceratodontiformes > Protopteridae > Protopterus > Protopterus annectens. The sequence continues at coordinate 684,830,591 of NC_056748.1, forward strand.
AAACCACATTTTTCAACTCTTCTGACCTTTAGGGTAGGGTCTAGATGGAATGGAGAAATGGACTCCCATGGCAGAGAGAGTCTTGCCAACCTTTTCACACACTGTGAGAGTCTCTTTTGCCTGAGGACCAAACAAGAACAAGCCATCAAAAGGGGTACTGGTAAAAGAGGACTTAAAGGACTCTGCAAATTGACAAAGACTCATCCAGGAGTGTCTTCACAAAGCAACTCTAGTACCTGCTACCTTACTCACTCCATCTGCCACATAAGAAATGAGCCTCATGAAGGAGTTAACCACTAAAGTCAAGGTTGCAAGCTGGGAAGCCGCCCTGTTCACAATTCCCTCAGCTGTAGGATCCTGCAGGGTATCTCCCAACTCTTTTAGGAGATCCCTCTGAAGTCGCATGAAGTGTGACAAATAATTCAGTGATGTGAGTGTAAAGGTCACTGAAGAGAACATACCCTTCCCAAACTTGTCCATCGTATGGGACTCCTTGATCGGCGGATGGACAGATGAAGAAGTTTCCCCAAGTTCCTTCTTAGTAGCTGCTGCCACTACCATAGCATCAACAGGAACCACTTTGGAAAGAAAGGACTTGACTTCGGGGGCAGTTATAAATTTATTTGGTCTCCGCAGAACTGGTTCCATGGTCTCTGGAGTGCTCCATACCTTCCTACTCACTAAAGACAAAAGTAGGTCAAAGGGCAGAGAGACCCAGGATGGGTAGGGTCAGGAACCAAATGCATACAGGTCGACCGACTCATCATCAGAAGGGGCTAGGGACTTCCAGCCACCCATCTGTCTAAGGATGTCCAAGATGTCTGAAAAGGAGACATCCTCAGAGGGGTACCGTGGGGACCCTTCTGAGTCATCCAAGTCTGTGTCTGAAGTGATGGACTGAGGGGAGTCCAGATGCTTCCTCTTCCATTTTTTTCTTCCACAGGACCTCCTCCAAATGTTCAAGTGAGGTTACGGAAAAAATGGGATTGGCTAGTGGGGCGTCCTGGGGCATAGGTTCCCTACACTTGGAGGAAGGAGGAGGGTCAAAGGCAGGCACAGGTACCAAGAGAAAATGAGCCAATGGAGACAAGGGTGGAGCAGTCTCAGGGGACAGCATGCTCCTCATCACCTCTAAGGCACCACAGTCTCGTGCCGAAGAAGCCTCCAGCTCCAAAAAGGCTGGAGATCTCCTGAGAACCGAGAGTGACTGCTCTGAGGCTGATGTGGAAGCTGAGCTCACCTGTGCTGAAGCTCTGAGAGGAAGAGCAGAGTCGGACTAGGGTCCAATGCCACTTCCCCCCTCAGAGCTGATGAGAGAGCTTCGGCACCCAGATCCCTCAATGGATTGAGACAACGAGGAGATCGGAGTGGGAGTCGGAACCGATAAAGAAGAAGTAACCGGAGCTGAAGGTTCCACCACCACGATGTCCATGCACTCCGTCTCCGAGCTCAAAAGAATCAGAGGAGGAACCGATATAGAAGCTGGATGGGCCAAAAGAGCTAGTTCCTTATGGGCTGGGCTCGATAGCAATTTGCCAAGTGCCTGTGACTTTAAGAGCCTATTAACCACTCTCTCCACATCATGGTCTGAAAGCCTGGAGGACCGAGAGGAGTGAGATGAGGACCGGTGACTGCCTGCCACAGATTGCAACAAAGGAGACTGTGGAGCAGAGTGCACCAGCTCCAAAGAGGGAGACCTGGTTCTTTTAGGGGTCTGGACTGGCTTGGAAGTCACTGATGGAACTGCCGGAGACATAGCTTTGTCGAAGCTGACATTGGGAACTGACAGAGCTGAAGATTTAACAGCAGATTTGAGTTGCTCCAAAATCGGAACCATTGAGGGTGGTTTGGGAGATTTGTCAGACTGTTTTTTCTGGCTGAGGAACCAGAGACAAAGGATCTTAAGGGTTCTTCAAAAGGCCATGCAGAATCAGTTTATTTTTTCTCTCCTGCAGGACACTAGAACTGAAAGCATGACAGATAGAGCATGAGTCCTGCAGGTGAACAGCCCCTAAACAGTAAACGCAGCTCATGTGCCCATCTGTAAGGGACATTTTTTGGCAGCAAGAGTTGCACTTCTTAAAGCCAGAGGGTTTTGAGTCTTTGGACATACTGGATAACTAGAAAGACACAAACAGCAAAAATAAGGCCGTAACAGCTAGCAATACACAACTACAATCACCACCAACAAGCAAGGAAAAACTTTTTTTGGGGGGGTGAAGAAGAAGAAGGGGGGGCTTCTAAGTAAAATGGTGACTCCCCCAACAGGAGAGCCTCTAACTTAAATGGCTACTCCCAACAGATAGTGAGAAAAGAAGAAAGGAACCCTCTAAGTTAAATGGGCTCAAGGGGAAAGCAAGGCCTAAGAAAAACGATGGCCAAGAAGAACCAAAAAAAACAACAGTAGAGGAAGGTCAGAAGGTTGCTAGACTAAATGAGGACTAATATATAAACCAACAAGGTAATTAAACTAGTAAAACCCTGGTAAAGATGACAGCAAAATACGAAAAACTCTAAATACTTAGCCTGAGCTAGTAGTTACAATCTCGACGCTGCAAGCGGCAAACGAGATCTGGGTAGCTATTGCTAGGCATGTGGAGATAGGGGTTACCCTCGAGCCAGTATAAGCTCTCGAGCTATAGTAAATGGTTGACTCGGAGTTGAGGATCAGCTCCGGACCCAACCAGCAAGAATGAGGGTGAGATGGGAACAACATAACATCACACTTTATAATGTATTCATCAAAGTGAGTTTAATCGGTCAGAATAGTTTCAATACTTGTATGATCCAATACCAATTAAGTTTCCAATCCTATATTCTGAGACTATACTCATGAAGACTTCCCCCAAATTTCTGTTGCTTCATTGAATCTGACGTGAGATAACACAACTATCTTTTTCAGCTGTCTGATCTTAGGTTCTTTAATAGATGTGCTTTTGTTACTTTTCAAGTTAAATTTCTGAAGATGGCTCTGAGGCAGAGAGGTATAAATCTACAACTATGTCTCAGGATATCTAGAAATTAATACTGATTTTAAACACTAGATGAGTCATTTGGGTCAGGGAAGGGGGTTGGGCATCAGTAGCTCTTGACAGCTCGCTCATCTTTTTGGAAGTAAGACAGTAAAGTCCACTGCAAGATAGAATGACACAAAGTACAAGATGCATTCACAGCAAAAAGCATCCCATTTGGGATCTATACAAAGAAAAGTATGCATGCATGCATGGCAACTTACATGTGAGATGTTGGCAGTACTTTGTGATTATCCCTTCCAGGGCTGCTACAGGTATCAAGCAGTTAATGCTCTGATAACTACCTTGCCGAGGACCCACTGTAATCAGTTCTCACCCAAGTAGAAGGAAAGGTATCATTTCTATTGGTAGGGCTGATTATTACTAGGTACAGATCAAAAAGTATTTATAAATAACATTAATGATTTAGGAAAGGTCATTAAACCTGTTGGAGAAAAATAACAATAGAAGCCCTAACTTCAGCTTTTTGTGCATGTACCTGTTATGCGATATGTAAATAGTAATGCTGTCCTGCTGGCATCTTCATAATTGCCACTTTCATGTGCATTAAACAGACATATTGGTGTTTGAATGTTTCATATACAACTTTGCATGCTATAAATCCATAATGTGTGGAAGCATCTGTAGATACATTTGTACTGCTCCTTCTTTTGTATGTATAATGACTAAACAGTGTCCACTTTTGATCAGCACTTTAATATGGCAATAAATAAACAAATACAAAATGCTAGAATATATTTAGCTAGCAAGAATTAATTTAGCAAAATGGAGCACACATACATATATACATATATATATATATATATATATATATATATATATATATATATATATATATATATGGTTCTACCTCACATAACCGAAACACCAAAACACCGACAACGCAATCACCGAAACCACATAACCGACAGTACAAAAACACGAAATTCCACATGCCCGACAACGAAAGTACACAAACACGAAACCTCATACACTTCACACACCACAATCAACAAACAAAACACATTCCCCATCCAAAAACCACATACGCAACACAAGCACACCAAAATCCCTACAAACCCACACTAAACCTCACATACACAACTACCTACAACCCTAACCCAAACCCTAACCCTAAGGTCCGTCACTACCGCACATTTACCTGGCCCGCTCCCTAACCCTAACTCACTTATCCCACCCCTAACCCAAACACAATCACTACCGCACACTTACCTGACCCGCTCCCTAACCCTATCTCACTTATCCCGCCCCTAACCCAAACACAATCAGTACCGCACACTTACCTGACCCGCTCCCTAACCCTAACTCACTTAACCCACCCCTATCCCCACAGACCGTCAATATCCACACTTACCTTACTCGCACCCTAACGTCCGTCACTACCGCATACTTACACAGCCTTTCCCCATGTCGGCATCCTCGGCGTCGGTGCTTTCATCCGTCGGGTCGGTCTTCTCCACTGTCGATCTTCTGGGTCCCGTCGTGTTGGTCTTCTCAGCTTTCGATCTTCTGGTGGTCTCGGTTTTCGTGTCGATGTTCCGGCGTGTCGTTGAAGTGAGGTAGAACCATATATATATATATATATATATATATATATATATATATATATATATATATATATATATATATATATAAGATAGTAGTATATATGTATATGCATGGATATAGGATCATAGGAGATTACTAGACTATCGAGCTGGAGGTCATTTTAAGTCTAGCTGTTTTATCCCAATGTAATATCATAAAAATGCTAGTCAATATGCAAGATTGTATTTATTGAGGACTGTCCATGTCCAGGAGGGTTGTGTGAGCTAACCCTGGTAAGAATTTATGGTGCTCATCCACTTATCCAGGTTTCTCTTGAACAGTGTCAGAGAAGTGCTCTGTTTCACATGAATTGATAGCCTGTTCCAAAAAATGAGGCAGTTGCTGGGAGATGAATCTGTCCCTCCAGCATGTCCTATTTAAGTTGCAGGCCATATTTAGGTCCCTGGAACGGGTAGCCCTAGTCCACTTTGATTTACTGATATGCATCACCTTCATTAGGTTTGGTTCTTGGATTGCTCTGTAGGCTAGGCATAAGTTTCCCTTAAGAAGTCTATATGACACGGGTATAGTGACAATGAGGCACATGCTGGAGCCCCTGATACTTTTAGTGAGAAACCTTTGAGGTCAATCCAGTTGCTATATGGCGTTATAATCAATTATGGGATGGACTATTGCTGAATATAAAGGGGTTATAGATCAATGTGTGTGTATCTACCACTGTATAAATACTGAGCATGTGCAAGTCTGACTGCCATTTTGTAGTAAGCCATTGAGATGTAAGCATGTATGTATATAAGGTCTGTCTGTTAATCAGTTTGTTTATATTTTATGATGCTGCTATCCATCCTGGTGTGTTTCTATGTATTATAGCATCTAAACAAAATACCCCACCTGCTTGTCATCTATGTTAGAGAGGGATGAGAGACATGATGTTAGAAGTGGCATGTCTAAAAGGACTTGAAGCCAGGATGGAATCCAAATTCTTCAGTTTAAGTCCGAGGGGCACCTGTTTGGAACTGGAGGAATTTAAAGAGTGAATCATCCCTACAATATTTATACTTCGCAAAACAGGTCAGAAAAAAAAATTCTGATATTAAACTTGCTCAGCAATATTTCTTTTTCTCAAAATATGAAACAAGGCATACAGAACGCTCTACATAATATTCATATAAACTATGTCCAATATGGATAAAATATTCAAATTATTACAGAAGATGTTTGAAATAAATTCCAAATTGGATAAAAAGAAAATAAGAGGAACAACTGTGTTTTCGCTAATCATGTATTTTTTGTATTAATCAAAGATATCCAAGTTATCAGAAGTGTATAAAGTGCTTGTATGTTTGTGCAGTGTTACAGAAAAGTTATTTCACAGACTACAACCATTTCACAGCATATTTTGCAGAGTATAGTATTTTGAAGAGTTTATTGCACATGTGGATGTTATTAAGAAGCCCACAGAACAGTTTGTTAATACATAATTGCAAAGGCCATATTTTCAGTGTATACAAAAACACATACTTTCTGGGCATGGCAGATGGATTTTGAAAACCCAATACACTTGTATTTGACAGTACTATTGCTGAGAACTGGTGAGTGTTTGAGCAAGAGTATGACACTTTCATATAGGCTGCATTTTCTGACAAAGATGACTGTGCAAAAGCATTTAGTCTACTTAATTTAGCTGGGTCAGATGCCACAGAAAGGGAACATTCATTTGATAGCACCTGCAATCATACTGCTGTACCAGTTGAGTCAAAGGAAGACCCCGAGTGCTTAAATTGTAAATTTAGAGAAATGTGTAACCCGCGACAAATGTTACAATGGAAAGGCACTTATTTTATACAAGGGATCAAAAACCTGATGAAACGTTTGCAGCATAGATAACTGATTTGAGAAATAAAGCTAAAATGTGCAGATTTGATTTAAGAGATGAATTGATAAAGGACAGACTTCTGTATGGTATTAAAGATGATGCTGTGAGAAACATTTTGCTTCGTGACAGTGATTTAACTTTGAATAATGCCATTGAGATTTGCCAGATATACATGCTCACAGCAAAGCACACAAATATGCTTACAAATGAGAACAGCTCTAGAAGGCACAGTGATAAAACTCATGTTGATAGTATGCAGCACATTATTAAAAGAAACAAGCCCAAACACATGGCAACAACTGTAGCCCATGCAGCACTTACTGGTAAACTCCAGAACTTTCCATCAAATTCCAGAGTTCACACAGTCTCAGTGAAGCATAAGAGTGAGTCAGCAAACTCAAAGCATGGGCCCCAACCTAGATTCATTGTCAACTATCTTAATTTTGGTGGAAATCATGAATCTAAAAAAGAAAAATGTTTAGCTTTTGGTCTATAATACCACAAATGCAATAAATAGAATCATTTCAAAAGGTTTTGTAAATCAAAAGGCCCACATTATTTTATTATAATTTAAGAGGGAACATTTTAAGAAATGACTTGATCAATTAGAGAGCTGTAGCCCTACTCTTTATGTTGATAGTGTCTCAGCGCTTCATGAAACAGTCAATGCAATAGATTCAAGTACAAAGAATGAAGTACTGTGTACTGTTCGGATAAATAAAAAAAACATAGAGCTCAAAGATGACACAGAATCCAAGTGCAATGTTATGTCAGAAGAAGCATTTGCTACACTGTGTCATGGTGAAAAACTTGATTTGACAAGGTGTGCAAAGCTTGTTGCTTATGGAGGTGAAGAAATTCAAACCAAAGGCTTAGTAGAGCTTTCATGTTACTCTGTTGAAAAGAAGCTACGACTTGTTATTTTATGTTGTCAAGAGGCACGTCCAGTCATTTTTAAGGCTCAGAAACAGTTTGAAAATGGGACTGTTTTCATTTAATAAGGAAGTCCACCATTTTAGCTTGAAAGACCACTATTCTAATTTCGCCCAGTACATTTTTTTTACATACGCTGATCTTTTCAAAGATAAACTAGGGTAGCTTTCAGCTGTGTACTCCATGAAGTTAGACCCAGATGTCAGTCTAGTTATCATGTGTGCACGTTAAGTTCAAATAGCCATGTAGGATAGAGTCAAAGCCTAGTTAGGTAACATGGTACAACAAGATGTGATTTGTTCAGTTGCAACTCCAACTGAATGGGTATCTTCCATGGTGGTAGCTCATAAAAAAGGCTCAGGTGACATCAGAATATGTATCGATCCATGAGATTTGAACACAGCACTAAAAAGACCTCATCATCCAATGTGCATAGTTGAAGATGTCACAGCCTTGATGTCAAATGCCACTGTTTGTTTGTTTGTTGTCTTTGATGCAAAGAGTTTATTTTGGCAAATTCAGCTTGACAAAAAATTATAATTGCTCACTATGTTCAGTACTCCATTTGGCAGGTACAGATTTTTGAAAATGCCATTTGGGATGAATTCTGCAAGTGAAGTCTTTCAACGTGTAATGGAACAATTTTTTCTGGGTATTCTTGTGCTATTATAGTAGACAACATACTATTATGAGGTCATGGTGAAGCTGAGCTTGACAGAAACCTCAGAAAAGTTCTAGAAAGGGCAAAACAAGTGAATCTTAAACTCAATCCAGAGAAATGCAAGTTGAGGCTACAAGAGCTTACTTATGTTGGTCATGTATTTACTAGTTCAGGCTTACAACCATACCCTTCTAAACAAACATCCATTCTTGAGATGCCAGCTCCAGACAATGTTCAAGCCATGCAACGTTTTCTTGACATGCTTATCTATCTGGGCAAGTTTATTCCATATTTGAGCCAATTTCAGCACTGCTTAGAGAGCTGCCATGTAAAGATGTATCCTAGTCTTGGATAGAGCAACAGCAAAGGGCATCTGATGTCCTGAAACAGAGAATTGCTAGTCCACCATCTCTCAGAAACTATGATGTTCACAAGCCAGTTACTCTTTCATGTTATGCTTCAAAATTTGGTCTTGGTGCAGTCATTCTACAAGAGAATCAACCTGTTGCCTACACATTGAGAACTCTTATGCAAACCTAGATGCCTATGCTTCGAGAACTCTTACCCAAACTGAGATGAAGTATGCCCAGATCGAGAGAGAGCTTTTGGCAATTGTGTTTGCATGTTTGAAGTTCCATGATTATGTTCATGGTAGACCTATCCAGACTGAAGCAGACCACCAACCCTTAGTCAATATCTTGAGAAAGCCCATGCATTCAACTCCAGACAGACTGCAACATATGATGCTGAGATTGCAAAAGTATAATTTCACTCTTGTCTACAAGAAAGGCAAACCTCTTTATCTTGCTGATACATTATAGGTTCATAGGATGATACTAAGCTATTGGCCCAGAGGCCCTTATAAGCCTAGCCAAGAATTTGGCCCATGTTCCTTCAAAGTCAGTACTTGTTTCCCCTGTCCAGCAGGGACACAGGTGGGATCCCAGGAGTGTATTTCTTTTTCCCATCCAGTCATCCAGGTTCCTCTTAAAGAGGGCTAGAGAGAGGTGCTCTACTTGACATGGAGAGGAAGTCTATTCCACAGATGGGGGAGTCTTGGTACACAAATCTATCCTGCCAACAAGTTCTATTAATGTAATAGACCAGATTAAGGCTTTGCATGTGGGTTGCATGAGTCGAGTTTGACTTAAGGATATGCAGAAACTCCAGCAAGGCTGTATGAGACTGAGTACAGGGACAGGGTTTTTAGCCTATCTGTATAGGATAGCTCTTTGAGAACCTGGTTTTCCTAGTCAGGAAACTATGTGGTCTCCATGGCTGCTGCATGTGCTTGGCAAAGTGCATGCCGAAGTGGACACTGTACTTGATAATGGGTCTGATAAGGGAGGAGTAAAGGGATGTTATGACCTCCTTGTTCCTGGACAAAATACCCTTATTTATGAGGTGGGCCATATAGAAAGCCTTCCGTACAATGGAGGCAACATGGTGGTCAAAAGTCAGGTTGATATCAACCTGGGTGCCCAAGTCCCTCATGACTGATCGCATGCTTAGTACATTGCTATTAATTTAATTAGTGGTGATGCCATTTTTCCCCAAAGGGGATAATGATGCATTTCTTGGCATTCAGCTTGAGGCCATGCTTCTTGCACCAGTCATTAGTTTTGGTAAGGCCTTCTTGGAGGATGTTCACATCACTAGAAGAATTTAAAACAGCTCCCTGCAGTCATCTGGAAACCTGGTCAGCCACAAATCACTGGTTTTGGCTTGCACCTCAGAAAACTATATCCTAAACAGTAGAGGTCCCAAGACCGATCTTTGAGGTACACCACTCGTTATGGGTGTACTACTAGAGGTGGCTTCCCCTATTTTGACAGAGTGGGTTCTATCAATAAGCCAATTAGCTATTCATCTGGTAACATACGAGTTGATGCCTAGCCGGGAGCATTTATCTATTATGCCTGAGTGGGGAATAGTTTTGAAGGCTTTGGCTATGTCAAGGTAGGTGGTGTGCACCATCTTCCTTCATCCATGGCTTCGTTGACTGTTTCGAAGAAGTCGACCAAGTTTAACAGGCATGACCTCCCTTTGACAAAACCAAACTGTGTGGGGTCAAGTGTTTGGAGGTTGCCAATGTCTTTGTTTATAAGGTCCATGAAAATGCATTCCATGGCCCTGCAGATCAGGCTAGTTAGGCTGATGGATCTCTAATTGCCTGGGTCACTAGAAGATCCACCTTTGTGTAAAGAGATGACAGTGGTTGTCTTCCATTCAGCTGGGATGAAGCCAGTGCTCAGGCTTTGGTTGAATAAGGGTGCCTAATAGAGGTGAGAGTTCATGCCTGAGTTCATGTAGCATACAGCCAGGGTTGTTATCGGGTCCCATGGAAAACATTTTTTGCCTTTGAGAGGGCATTAAAGACCTGCTCCCTGGTGATTAGGGGAGGGGGGCAGGTGCTGGGGATGTCCTGGTTTACTGTTGGGGGAAACAGGTGGGTGAAGTTTTCACTGAACCTGTCTGTCAGCAGCTTGGCTATATCTATGGTGTTTGTCTATGTGATTTTATTGACCACCAGTTCAGAGCAGATTTGGGTGTTACCTTTGAGATTGTAAACATATGTGAAGAAGGCCTTGTGATTGTCCTTAGTGGATGTGGCCAATTTGGACTCAAAGATAGCCTTAGAGGATTTCATCAATGACCTTATTTGCTTATCCAGATCACCCAGAAACACCACAGAACAGCATGAGAACGTGAACCTTGATTTTGAAGTCTTGGAAGTGAGAAACTTTACTTCCACACACTTTGATGAGTTGAGAGATCACACAGCCAGATATCTAATTTTACAAAGGCTCAACCACTTTATCAGTTATGGATGGCTGTCAAAGCAATCTAGTTTACATAAAGAAGTGCATCCTTATTTTCCATACAGAGATGAAATTTTGTCTGACAAAGGTATCATTATGAAAGGTCTGAAAGTAATGTAATTGTTCCAAAGTCCTTGCAACAGGATTACATTACTATCTTGCATTGCGGTCACCCAGGAGCCGACTCTACCAAAAGAAGGGTGAGAGGACTAGTATTTTGGCCTTCTATGTCACATGTTGTTGAGATAGCACTTTCATCTTGTTCCGTGTGTAATAGTACTAAGCCACATTAACAGAAGGAACCACTTCATTTTAATCAAATTCCTGAACTGCCTTGATTGGTAGTAGCCACTGACATTTTTAAATGGAATGGTCAACATTATTTATTGTTAGTAGACTCTTACTCCAATTGGTACGAGATTGATCTGCTCCCTAATATAGCATCCAGTACTGTCATTACTAAGATGAAGCACCATTTTGCAGTACATGGTAGTCCACACAAAGTTATTTCTGACAATGGCATGCAGTTTACAAGCCAACAGTTTAAAAGATTTGCTGAAGAATGGGACTTTACTCATGTCACGAGTAGCCCTGAGTACCCACAGTCAAATGGTTTGGCAGAATATGCAGTTCAGAGTGCAAAACAGTTACTAGAGAAGTCAAAACAAGATAATAGCGATGTTTTCCTGAATCTCTTGAATCTCAAAAATGACCCTTGTGATAAACATCTTAGTTTACCTGCTCAGAGACTTCTATTGAGACAAACCAGAATGAGCAAGAAAAAAACAAAAACCTGAGATATTAATCCAGGCAAACCAAGTCCAAAATCTAATAGTAAAAACAAGTAGTAGTCCAGAACCAAGAGCTTGAAGTTAAGTTTTAATGCTGCAAGTAAGACCTTCACGTTCACAAACACTTCTTCAGGCAATACACATATAACTTTATCAGTAATGCCTGAATGTGGGATTGTGTTGAATGCCTTTGTCAACTTGAGGTATGCTGTGTGCACAGATGTGCCCTCATCAATGGCCCTGGTCACATTTTCAAAGTCCACCAAATTTAGCAGGCAGGATCTGTCCTTGGTGAAGCCAAACAGGGTAGAATCCAGTGTTTGAAGGTCATCTATGTCTTTATTTATGAGGTCCATAATGATAATTTCCATAGCCTTACAGATGAGGCTGGTCAGGCTTATAGATCTGCAATTCCCTGGGTCTGTTACTAGGCCACCTTTGTGGAGGGGAATAACTGTTGCTGTTGTCTATTCCACAGGAACAAAGCCTGTGGTTAGGCTATGAAAAGGGCACTTAATGGTGATCTACTAGCGAACAGGAAAAGTACAAGCTGATAAACACAAGAACAGCTAGGTAGTACTGAACACCATGCGAAACTGCGGAACTATAAATGCGGCCAAAACTTTACCAAAAATAAATCTTTATTTCACATGAAGCGCTTTTCGTCCTGCTATTAGCAAGACTTCTTCAGACAACACTAACACACACCATTAACCTTTAAGTACATTGGTTACAATTAGTTATAGATTAATTAATTAAACAATTACCCCAAGCACCAATAGAAAACCACTTATGCATTTTTAAAAACATTTTATTTCATTTATATAATATGAACTAAGATGTTTTTTCACTACTATAAACATTGATCCTAACGCTTGTTCATGATCTCACATCTGCTCATCTAACCTGAATGATATAGATACAAATGCACATATCTGACCATATAAATGTTAAAAAATTGGTAGAATTATGTGTATATGTGCATTTATAAAAACCTTTTATGTATGCATATAACTTGTGGTTTTAAAATTCACATCTACTTTTGATACACAGAGAATAACTTATTTGGATGTGGACTTAAGGAAAGATCTAGCAACTAACTCGTATACAGCTCTTATATTTAGGAAAGACACTTATTCGAATACCTTTTTGCATTTTAACAGTTGGCATCCTTTATTCCAGAAACATTCTGTGGTAAAAGGACAACTAGCAAGGGCTGCCCGAATGGTGTAGAAGGATACAGAATTCCTCTCAGAATGTGGAAAATTGGTGGATATGTTTCTTAAAACGGGGTACCCGGCAATATTCATTGGAGAATTGATACAGGAGGTGAAGGAGAAGAGGTTAAAATGTTTTTTATAGACCCATTTTTAGCGATGATTTTGAAGTAGGTACCTCAGAATTCCCTCCCAAATATATTGAGAATTCAAGATAATTAATGATGGGAGTTAGCTTTATTACCACGTTTAGTTTGGATGGACATGGGATTATGGAAATTATCAATAAAAATTGGGACATTATTAAATCGGACCTAACTTTGGTTCCTAAATTCAAAGATCCCCACTAAGTGGTGTTTGAATGAGGAAACAACCTGAAGGCACTATTGGGGATGAAGAAGAAATGTATCGAAGGATGTAATAGAATAGGAATGTATAAATGTGGCAGGAGTTCCTATTGTCCATACATGGACATGGGTGAAAAGTTTTCTGTCAGAGAAACCAAGTATAAGTCTACTCAAAAGTTTGACTGCAACTTAAAGGGAGTCATTTACCTGGCACAGTGCCAGGGTTGCCCTGCTTTTTATATCAGAAAAAATTATAGGAAGTTTAAGGAAAGGGTATAGGAGCACTTGTATAGTATACGAACTAGCAAACAGGATAGTGCATTAGCTGAACATATAGAAGAATATCCTACCCATTCCTTTAAGTTCAGAGTTATCGATAGTGTGTTGTTAGACATGAGGGGAGGCCCAGCAACATTATTGCTAGAAATATTAGAAGTAAAATAGCATTTAAGATCTAGAACCTGCCACTGTCTGGGACTGAATGAAATCTATTCAATTATGTATATTCTAAAATTAAGAAGCCTTGCAAGGTAACATTATAGGAGTTGCAGAAATGAGGGGGGGGGGTGTAGAATATGAACTTTATGATTTTTTTTAACTCAAGCAGTATTTATTAATTTATGAATTCATTAATTTCTTCAAATATGAATTTTAAAAGGGTTGGAGTCATTAAGTATTATTATCGTATCATGAATAAATGCATGGTAGTCATGGAAATGAAGTAGTGCAAAGCTGTATGTATGTATTATATTTTATCATTTTAATATTTTAATATTTTATAACTTTCCTTTTACTAGTTGTAGATGTACAAGTTATATTCATACATAAAAGTTTTTTATAAATGTACATATACACATAATTCTACCCATTTTTTAACATTTATATGGTCAGATAAGTGTATTTGTATCTATATCATTCAGGTTAGATGAGCTGATGTGACATCATGAACAAACGTTAGGATCAATGTTTATAGTAGTGAAAAAACATCTTAGTTCATATTATATAAATGAATTCAAATGTTTTTAAAAACAGATAAGTGATTTTCTATTGGTGCTTGGGGTAATTGTTTAATTGATTAATCTATAACTAATTGTAACCATTGTATTTAAAGGTTAACGGTGTGTGTTAGTGTTGTCTGAAGAAGTTTTGCAAATAGCGGGACGAAAATCGCTTCATGTGAAATAAAGGTTTATTTTTGGTAAAGTTTTGGCCACATTTATAGTTCCACAGTTTCGCATGGTGTTCAGTACTCCCGAGCTGTTCTTGCACTTAATGGTGATGCTAGTTCATGCTTTAGCCTATTTAGAAGGCAGCCAGTAGTGTCATCTGGTACCATAGAGGCTGTGTTTTTCACTTGGACAAGGCTTTGAGGACCTGCTCTTCAGATATGTAGGTAGGGGGGACTTTTATATATACATATATGTGTGTGTGTGTGTGTGTGTGTGTGTGTGTGTGTGTGTGTGTGTGTATATATATATATAGATCACACACACACAACACACACATACACATTTAGAATATTAAACAGTTTCCCTGATTCATTTAAAAATGAGTTGATAGAGATTAAATCTATAAAAGATGCACCATTGAATTAGTGCACTGATGGTGAGGAAAACAAAATAAAGAGAGGGAGAGAAAACTGGACTGTAATTTACAGTAGAAGACATGCAAATATGCAGTTAATAGGAGTTAAGAAAAAACACTGTTGAGGGATGCTAAGATGCATGCACAGACCATTATCCTTTTATACAGGTATTTGCTGTGGACATTTTTTGAAATACAATGAAAGTTTTGACTATCATCTATTTTTATGAAAACATGCTGCAAAAAATTCAAAATTAAGCATTTTGCATAATATGCACTCAAAATTGATTAATCATTACATTTTTTTAAATATAATGAATATTTCTGACTACAATCTATTTTTATAAAAAACACACAGCAAAAAAATCAAAATTAAGAATTGTGCATACTATTCACTCATAATCTAATACATAAGTATGTTTCCTTAATGAAACAAAAAAAATATGGGTATTACTGCATTTTAAAATAGCTATTGAGAATCACTGCAGGCTAAGAAAGTAACTTATTTCACAAAAATGAATGTGCAGGAGCACAGAACGTATTAAAAGCATGCTTACTTGAAAGCCAATTTAAGGAAAGTTTCTGCATTTGCGCTTGCACTGGACAACCTTCCTGGTGTATTATTCATACTTAACATGACTAGCTTCATAAATGCATGGGATGAATGTGGGGAGAATTTTAACCCAAGGAATGGATAAGGGAGGAAAAAATACTTTTTAATAGAATAAGTAAAAACATGCAGCAATTAACTGCTGTAATTAATAGATTAAGTTGGACAATAATTTTATCTGTGGTCAACATTTAAGTATACATGAGTTTCCCACAAAAGCACAGAGCTGCATATATGAAGGTGAGAAAAATTATTAAAAAATGTATAAAACATAAGAAAGTTGTCAATGTAAATCATTCAGTGTCTGTATCACACTGCACTGACTGCAAAACTTAACTTTGCTCAAGTAAAGAAGATGCATGCATCAGATAGGTAAAGACGCACAGACAAAAGCAATTTCTTATTTCTTGCATGAAGAAAAAAACATGTTTTTTTTTTTTCTCTGAAGCTCCACTCAGTTTTAACAATCATAAATTCTGGCATTTGTCAAGAAACTTCACATTGTCTGCAAAGAAGGAATGACAGGATACTCAAATGCAAATGACAGTGTTTTCTCTGCTTGTCTGTCTAGCATGCATAAATTAAGCACTTTCTAATCTGAACAGAAATGTTTATGCAATTTGAACAACTAATTCTTCAGGTAAACATTTCAGGCTCATCAGTAACTGCAGACATCTTGCCAAATGAAATATCAAAATAAAAGAGAACTTGACTTTATCTTAGCCAAAGAATTTCAAACACTATCTGTTCCAAGTAATTCAAAATAATAACTGTTCCCCACAGCACCGCTTTGAAGCTTGTGGTAGAAAACGCATGCGTGTGTGTGTGTGTGTGTGTGTGTGTGTGTGTGTGTGTGTGTGTGTGTGTGTGTGTGTGTGTGTGTGTGTGTGTGTGTGTGTGTGTGTGTGTGTGTGTGTGTGTGTGTGTGTGTGTGTGTGTGTGTGTGTGTGTGTGTGTGTGTGTGTGTGTGTGTGTGTGTGTGTGTGTGTGTGTGTGTGTGTGTGTGTCTGCGTGTGTGGGTATGGGTGTGTGTGCTTGTGTGCTCATGCTTGTACGCGTGTGTTGTGGAAATTTTTGCATTAAGATTTGTCATTTTCATTCTCCTTTTGGCCTTCTGATCCAAATGTAACTATCAGTCCCCCATTCACCAGTGACCTGTGTCTCCTCTCTCTCTTCCTAGCATCACAGACACTGGAATAAAAAGGAAAATGTCAGGGATCACCAGCCAAAGTGTTTTAGGAAGGAAGAAGATTTTATGTTCCTAACCCTTCAATGTTTTCTGCCAACAACAGAGCAATGCTTCCTGTAATAGTCTCTAAAGCAGCATATGCTTCAGCATAGCCATTATACCTAGCCAGATAGTAATGCTCTTTGGCATACTGTCCTGTCTACTTGAATGAAGTGTATGAAGGTGCAATATGTTTCACAAATGTCACTCCGACAATAGGATGAGTAGCACATATGTTAAATGTATACCAGTCCCTCTAGCTAGAAAGAGTGAGTTAACAAGTCAACGGCATGGATTTACAAAATGGAATGGTACAGATATAGCTCTTAGTTTTCTATCAGTTGCACATTAGAAGGTAGGGCAATGAAAACCATGCTGTTAAAATCATATTGTGCTTTTCTAGGCTTTTGGCCTTGTGGACCATTATCCGCCACTTAACTCACATTCTATTGCCTTAACCAGATCTCCATGAATTTGTACAAAACTATATGTGTTTCAAATTGCATAAAAGTTCTTTTCACCATATTCAGTTGTAAACCCTTCTAGTTTTCCCAAGAGTTTTTCAAACTTTAATCCTAAGACCGTCTATATCATTATATCCTTCTATATCAACTTCCATAGGTTCACAGGTGGTTACTGGGCTATAGACCCAAGGGTCATTTTAAGCCTAGTCTATTACACCCATTATATTTCAAGGGAAAAAGTCTAGTCAATGCCTAAGATTATTATTAGGAATGACTGCCTATGTCCAAGATGGATGTGGGAGCTTTTTCTGAAAGAATATGTGTTTTCCCATCTATTCATAAAGGTTCCATTTGAACAGAGTTATAGAGTTGCTTTACTTAACATGAATTGGTAGTCTATTCCGGAGAAGTGGCAACGTCTGTGACATGAATTTGTCTCTCCAGCATGTTCTATTTTATTCACAGGCCAGATTTAGGGCACTGCAGTATGTGATTCTAGTCCCATTTGACTTACGGATCTGCAGCAACCTCATCGGGTTGGGGTAACAGACTGCTCTGTAAGCCAGGCACAAATATCTCCTAAGTAGCCTCTATGTTACTGAGTACAGTGACAGAGACTTCAGTCTGTCTGTGTAAGATATGTGCTGAAAACTCTGAATCTTCTTAGTTAAAAATCTCTGTGGTCTCTCCGGTTGCTTCAGGTATCTGGTATGGTATATACCAAATTGGGAGTTATACTCAATTATGGGCCTGATAGAAGATGAGTATAGTGAGGTTATAACCCTTTTTTCACTTGAGGCTATGCCTTTGCTAATCAAATGTGTGACATAGAATGCCTTTTTTACTACAGCGGGCACATGGTGGTCAAAGTTTAGTTCCCAGTTTACTTGTGTGCTTAAATACCTCACTACAGAATTCATACTTAAGGTATTGTTGTTTATTTGAAAGGTAGCAGGGACATTTCTTTTACCAAAGGGGATAATGATGCATTTAGTCTGAGTTCATGGCTTTGGCACCAATCTTTGACCTGTGTAAGCCCCTCTTGAAGTACACTGACATCATTTGGGGAGTCAACTACTGTGCAAAGTTTGTAGTTAAAAGCAAACTCGGTTAGCCATAGCCACTTTGTTTTGGCCTGAAAATCCGAAAAGTAAATATTAAACAAAAGGGGGCCCAGTACTGACCCTTGTGGAACCCCATTGATGTCAGGTCTACTGGGTGAGGTGGAGTCACCCACTTTGATAGCATGTGTACTGTTAGTCAGCCAGTTTGACACCTACCTAACAACAAGGGGGTTGACATTTAGATGGGTGAGCTTGTCAACAATGCCTGAATGAAGAATTGTGTCAAAGGCAATCACCAAATCTAGATATGCTGTGTGCACAAATTTGACCTCATCTATGGCCATGGTCACATTTTTGAAGAAGTCTACTAGGTTTAACAGGCAAGTTAGACCCTTTACAAAGCTGAACTGGATTGGATCAAGGGTTTAGAGGTCACCTATACCTTTACTTATAAGGTTCATGCTCATCTGTTGCTAAGCTGCCCTTGTGGAGGAGGACAACAGTTGCAGTTTTCCATTCAGCTGACAGAGATCCTGTATTCAGGCTCTGGTTAAATAGGGTGACCAAGGGGGTTGCTAATTCCTGTTTTAGTTTGTTCAGAATGCAGCCTGGGATACCATCAGGACCCACAGAGGCTGTGTTTTTTGCCTTAGACAGAGCTTTGATGACCTGTTCTTTAGATATATCTATAGGGTGGGAGAGCTGTTGAAGGCATGGTTTGTGATATGTCTGGAGGAGATAAAGGGAGAAATTTTAAACAAACCTGTCCACTAGTAGGTTAGCAATATCTGCAGGAACAGTGTGTGTTATATAATTTGTAATTGTTCAGCACACAACTGGGTCCTACCTATTGGGTAACGTATGTAGCTAAAGAAAGCCTTATGGTTATCCTTAGCCGTGGTTGCTAATTTTTTCTTGAAGTTGCTCTTAGAGGATTTTCTAAGTTATTTTATTTGTTTATTTAGGCTTAGGAGGGTACTTTTCCAGTGCTGGGACCTTCCTTTGGTATTCTTAGACATGAGCTTCTTACTCTTGTTGCATAATTTATAGGGTCATAGGAGGTAACTAGGCTAATGGCCCTGGGGCCCTTACAAGACTAGCCAAGAGTTTATCCCCAAAAAAGAAACCTCAGTCCAAACCTGTCAACACTGACAATGAAGAACAAAGGTGGAACTCCTAGGACAAATTTGTGGTTTCCAATCCACTCATCAAGGTTGCGCTTGAAGATGGGTAAAGAGGTGCTCTGTTTGACATGTATTAGAAGTCTATTCCAGAGACAGAGCAGCCTGTGGGAGACAAACCTGTCTGTCCAGCAGCTTTAGTTGATGTCACATGCTAGATTTAGGCCTATCAAGCGGGTAATGCGTGAGGAGTTAGACTTATGGATACGGATCATCTCTAGTAGGGGAGGGTCAGATATTGCCTTGTAGGCGACATACAGATCACCTCTGAGCAAGCTGTATGATACAGAGTAAAGTGATAGTGATTTGAGCCTGTCCACATAGGACAGGTGTTGGAGGCCATGTATTCTCTTTGTGAGGTATTTCTGTGGCCTTTCCTGTTGGTGTAGGTGTTTGGAGATGTACATACCAAACGGGGTAGTATACTCAATTATGGGTCTAATGAGGGAGGAGTACAGAGAGGTAATAATCTCCTTTTTTCTAGATGCAATCCCTTTCCTTATTAGATGAACCGAGTAAAAGGCTTTTCCAACCACTGCCGCCGCATGATGATCGAATGTGAGATTGTCAACCTGAGTACCCAGGTCTCTCACCACAGGTTGTGTGCTTAGGTAACTGCCGTTGATGTTGTAATCAGCAGGGGCCATGCTTTTGCCGAATGGTATGATAGTACATTTTTTTGCGTTTAACTTAAGGCCATGACTTTGGCACCAGTTATTTGTAGCTGTGAGACCCTCTTGCAGTATATTAGCATAATTTGGGGAGTCAATGACAGCATCCAACTTAGTCAGCCACAGGCCCTTTGTCTTTGCCTGGACCTCTGAAAAGTAGATGCCAAACAGTAGGGGTCCCAGGACAGATCCCTGGGGAACACCACTAGTGACAGGTCTGCTGTTGGAGGTGGTGGCACCTATTTTGATCTTGTGGGTCCTATCTGTGAGCCTGTTGGCCACCCATCTGATGAGATGGGATTAACATCCAGTTGTGTTAGCTTTCGATGATGCATGAGTGGGGGATTGTGTCAAAGGCTTTGGCCAGGTCAAGGTAAGCTGTATGTACTGACCTTCCCTCATCCAGGGCCTTGGTGCCAGTCTCAAAGAAGTCATCTACGTTCAATGGGCAAGATCTACTGCTGACAAATCCGAATTGTGTGGGGTCAGTTGTTTGGAGATTGCCTATGTCCTTGTTTATGAGATCCATAATAATATGCTCTATGACTTTACAGATCAGACTTGTCAAGCTAATGGGGCGATAGTTTCCCGGGTCAGTAGTGGCACCACTTTTGTGCAAGGGGATGACAATGGTGGTTCTCCACTCTGCTGGAATGAAGCCTGTAATTAGGCTGTGGTTGAATAGGGTGCTTAATGGCAAAGCTAGTTATTGCTGGTGATGGTGCAGAATACAGCCTGGGATATTATCAGGTCCCATGGAAACTGTGTTCTTTGCTTTGGATAGGGCCTTTAACACTTGATCTATGGAGATGTGAGGTGTGGGAGAAGTATAGACGATGAAGTTTGCACTGAACCTATCAGCCAGCAGGTCGGCTAAGTCAGCAGGATCAGTACATGTGGTACCATTAAGTATTAATTCAGAACAAACTTGGGCTTTGCCATGGAGGTTCCTAACGCAACTGAAGAAGGACTTGTGGTTTCCCTTTGTTTCAGAGGCAAGTTTCAACTCATAATTGGCTTTGGAGTTTTTCACTAGTGATCTAATTTGCTTGTTGAGGCAGAAGAAGGAGATTTTCCGATTTGGGATTTTTCCTTTTTACCCTTGGACAACAGTTTCTTCCTTTTGTTGTAAAGCCTGTTGATAGACGATGTCACCAGAAAAGTTTGTGTTTCCTTGAATAGCAGGTTTTAGTTCTGTTGGGTATGGCTGAGTCCAGGCAGTTGTACAGGTGCTTGTACACTGCACTGGCATACTGTTCAGCATAGTTGTCTGCATCGTCTGAGGGGGGGGGGGGTGTGTGAAGCTGCTGATACCTTCCCTTAGGAGGGTGTAGTCTGTTTTTGAGACATTTTTTAGCTTGGTTATTGCTGGGGAGGGGTTGGGTGGGATAGAAACTTCAAATCAGACAGACTGATGATCTAATCTTACCAGGGAAGAACATACTATGGGAGTGGTGTAGTAGTCACCCATGTTGGTGAGAACCAAGTCCAGTATGTTATCTCCCATTGTGGGGGTTGAGAACAGCTGGTCTAGTGCATTAGAGTTAATGAAGTCAAGGAATCATTAGGTGAGTAAATTAATGCAGGAATAGTTCACCCAATCTATGGTGGGGTAGTTGATGTTACCAAGGATCAGCTTACTACGGGGTACCTTGATGGAGTCAAGTAGGTCCAGGTAGGAGGAGTGGGTGTCATAAGACATGGAGGGAGGTCTATAGCTGGCTATAACTTGGACGGATGTCTTGCCAACTGTCAGTTGCACCTGCAGTAATTCCAGTGCGTCATGTTGGTAAACCATCCTGGAGGTGTGCCAGGAATGCTAGATGTCCACCAGGGTGGCTTGTTTATTTTTTTTTGAGACTCTTAATTTCATCCTATCTGACACAGTTGAGTATATACATTTGTATAAATGTTGGTACAGGGCATCAGAGTATACTTTAGTATAGTTGCCAAGACCATCTCTGGGGACTGGGGCTTGGAAATCATTTACGCCAACCCCTAGGAGGGTATAGTTGGCTTTGTTGAAGTTTTTTAATCTGACCACCTCTGATGGGTTCTAGTGTTATTGCTACTTCAAAAGTGACTGACTTGTGATCAGATTTTACTAACCTTCACTTACGGTATCGCAATGGTCTCTCATGTTGGTGAGAAACAGGTCAAGTACATTTGAGCTTCTTGTAGGATTTTGTAGAATTTATTCCGGGGCATTTGATCTAACAAAGTCAAGGAACGTTTGTGCAAGTAAGCTGGGGCTCATATAGGTTTCCCAGTTGAATATAGAATAGTTAAAATCCCCCATGACAAGAGTGTTAGGTTGTATTTTAACCGACTTAAGTAAAGCCAAATAATCCCCATGAGCATCCTGATTCGTAGAGGGGGACCAGTAACTAGCAATGAGTTATCATAAATTTAAGAACCGATGACAATCTGAAATGCAGATAATATTTTTGTCTGTGATGTCATCGTGTTAAATGTAGATAATATTGCCATCACTGAAATTAATATTTTTTACAAATTAAATTGCAGCTCAATTAACTTTACTTCAAAGTATGCATATGAGTTTTTTAAGGAAAGTGATACTAATAAGGATGATCTATATAGTATTTGTAACAAATAAGTGCCTGAGTCTATGTAAAGATGAATGGAGCATAATAGGTCTTACTCTTCGGGAGTTTAGCTTGATACAGCATCATCCTCCTCAATGTGTATTCAAAAGATTATAAATAAAATAAGTGGTGTATTATAAATGCACAATAGCACTGCCAGCTCCCTAAGAAATGATGGAACCCAGTTGGAAAGGGGTTTCGTCTAAAAGGTTCGAAGTACTCATTTCCCATTATTGTTGCAGAATCTAGCGGAAACGTTCATACTTTATTGATGGCATAATATCACATTTGCCAGTGTGTTATTGGTTTAGGAAAGATGTTTCACACCTGCATTGTCATCATTTAGGCAGTTACCTTCCAATTAATTCAAGAATAAACATTATCAGTACACATCTGTATAACCTCATTTATACAGATCACTGTAAATCCCTTTATTGTCTTATTTCCACGAGAAAGCTCTTTAGACCACGTAGATGACCAGACTCTTCCATCATGACACAGAATATCCTGCATTACTGACTTGGACTAAAAACAATTCCTTGCCTGTGTCCTACTAGATGGAATATACTGTAATGCACCATTTGACATCTTCCAGCTCTCAACTACTTTAAAATAAGAGAATTTGGAACAAGAAAATCAAACACAAATATAGTAGGTTTGTAGCAGGGCAGTTTTGTTAACTGCCGTTTTCCTTTTTTTTTTTTTTTTAAATTTGCTCAGTCGCATCTTAAATGTTTTATGTTTGCTTTATAACATTTCAAAAGTTTCCATGCTTTTGTGAATCTACTGTCAAGTTCACATCCATCTGACCAATGATCAGAATGTAGTCACAGCCCTCTAGTAACCACTGTAAGACTCAGAGACCGGTGAGAAGGCAAGTGTTGCACTTTTTATCACTGTCTCTTTGTCTCTCCCTTTCAAACTTGTGCAGCCTTGAAGTTAATCTGTGTGGATGGGGGTGGGGTGCATGTTAGAAATTACTGCTGGTAGAATTTTGCATGACTGGAGTCAAATATCAGAGGTGAATCTAGTCAGAAAAATTGTTACTTTTAGGGTTTGGGAGGCAATCTGGGTAAGAAAATCACTTTTTTTTGCTGTCACGTGATAAAATTTAAATGATCATAAGTCGGGTTTCCCCAGAAAGTATATGAATGTTGTGAAAATTTTTAACTGGGATAAATACTGTTGTGACAAATAAGCAATAATAATAGATTTTATTTACAGAGTATTTATGAGCTGTACAGTAAAAAACAAAAAAACCCCACAAAATTAAGAAGGGGTGATTGATAAATGATTACACAGCATAGTAGAAATTAAGATGGGACGTGAGCAGTTTGACTTCAGATCAGGTTGAAGCACAACTGACCCAAAGTTTGCAGAGAATTTGATAGTTGAGAAGAAGCTAGAGATGAGGAAAGAGTTCAATTTGGCATTCCTAGATTTAGAGAAAGAATATGACAAGATCTGAAGGATGATCTGGGCAGTTCTGCAGTTGTTTGAAGTCTCAGAAACATTGGACAAATTAGTGCAGGTTCTGGACAAGGACCCAATAATTCTAGTACAGACAGTGTTTAAACTTTCAGAGGTGTTCTCAGTGGATGTGCATCAGAGTCCAACTCAGAGCCCACTGTTGTTCATACTAGTGATGGACAAACAGGTTAGAGGGTACAGATCAACAGATTTGCTCTATACAAATGATGTAGCAATACCGACAGGCACTGAGCAAGAACATCAGCAAAGGATAGGGGACTGGAATGTAAAAGTAGAGGCACATTGGATGAAACTGAGTACAGATAAGACAGCTGTTATGGCAACAAATGTGGGAAATCAGCAGAAGCTGAGAATTGAGATAGAAGGATAATAGTGGAACAGGTTAATAGCTTTAAGTGGACATACTACAAAAGGGCCTCACTGAGACAGACAGATGGCTGGTGTCAAAGCCATGGCCTGAAGCTCAATGCCAAAAAGTTTATTGTCATCCCCTTTGGTAAAATCTCTGCACCCATGAACTACCACATAGCTGATAGTCTACTTAATGCCAAAAATGTGATAAGAGACCTTGGGACACAGGTGGACAGTAGTCTCTCCTTTGATAATCACATCACCAGAGTGGTCAGGAAATCCTTCTATGTGGCTCACCTCATCACAAAAGGTTTCTCATGCAGAAAAAAAGAGGTCATTGTTCCCCTCTACTCATCACTCATTAGACCCATTATAGAGTACAATGCCCCTTTTGGTATGTACCTCACAAGACATCTACAACAACTGGAAAGGCCACAGAAATACCTTACAAAGAGGATTACTAGCCTCAAACCGATGCCTTGATTAGGTAAGCTCTTAATATCTGCTAATTTGCATGTTTCTTGAACTGTAGTTACTACCAAAATATGCAGATCATGATTGACCTACACATTGCAGTAGCAGACCTTTGATCATATAGACAGTGGTATCTGCCCAACAGTCAGTCTCTCACACGCGCACACACACACACACACACACACACACACACACACACACACACACACACACACACACATGCACACACATGCACACACACGCACACACACACACACACACACACACACACACACACACACACACACACACACACACACACACCACAATCCCTGTACCTGCCCCTACCCTTTCTACCCTCCTGTGGTTCCCCTAATGCATTAGTGTCATTACAGCAAGTATGTATTAGGCTCTGGTGGGTTAGTGTATCCCCCTACACACACATACACAATCCCTATTATGATTTCTGTGCTGGTATAGCACTTTAGATAATCATACCTGGTGTCCAGAGTATCATCCACCCTCCCCAGACCCATAGTAATGTTGACGTCATTATGAAACTTTAAAGTGTGTATCCTCCCCACTCCTGGTCCCTGGACCAGAGCAATCACGCCCTCAAACCCAGTAAAAAAAAAACTATTTATATTTACCCGCAGAAAATCTAGCTCCGTTGACAAGTCATTATTCTCCATCATACTTCTCAACCTATAAACATCAAAAATCTGGACAAGGCCCCTGAAAAATAGGTACAAATTTGTATGCTGATTAACATCTAATTTGCATACATAATTATGTAACCCCCACCCACTGCAATGGAATTGCGGGATACCAACTTTCAAACGCAAACTGAAGAACAGACAACCAGTCCCCCTGGAGCCATTCCAATGTCCCATTACCTGGCAATTTATCCCCATTTACCATAAACACTAATGTGTGCATACTGCTTTATTTCTACAATGATTATTTGGATTTTATTTTTACATTTTGCAGCACAACAATGCACAAAACTAGCAGACATCTCCTAAACAAAGCAATACTGTCTCACAATGAAAATAGACTTGGCATTAAAACTTCTATGCCCTTGAAACTCACATTCATTAAAATAGCACTGAAACCCACATACCACATCCAAAGAAAATGCATCTGGCCAGTGGTGGATAAAGATTACTTTTGGGCTGTTTTCATATCATTGGCCCCTTGCACACAAAACAAGGAAACATACATATGTTCTTTTCTTTGATACACCTTCCTGACTTTAAGTTATATTCCTTGTATAATACAGCACACTTGTTAGAGTGCATTTTAAATTTATTGTTTGAATATTTTTCCAGTAGGCTGTACTGTAGGCAATGAAACAAAATGCATGAACCAATAATGAATCAACTGCCCAATTCAGAACATTTCCATCATAAAAGTTTACTTCCACGTCCACACTATAAATAGAATGACAGTAGTGTAAGCCATAGGCATCTTGCACAGCTTTATGCACTTATTTTCAACTTCAGTTTTTTTTGGTGGGGCAAAAGGTCAAAAACCAGGGACACATTTTAAACATTGCATGTATAATTTTGGAAAGTTGCTAAAATAAAATGTTGTTACCACCATGCATTTCACTGGCAAGACTTGAACCCAGGACCCTATGCACTACAGTCAGAGCAACATACCACTATGCCATATCAACAGTCACCTAAAAAATAGGAAGACTGAAACTTAATGGCTATCATGTAGTGAATTCAGTTCTCACTTCTCACAATAGCTCTCAACCTCTTAGCACAAAAAAACCTGGACAAAGCCAATAATGGGGGAATACAAAGTCAGTTATCACTTCTCATTCACCATAGCTCTCAACTCTTAGCACAAAAAACTTGGACAAACAACAAAGCCAATAATGGGGGAATACAAATTGTGTTCACTTCTCACCACAGGCTTATCTCACAACTATCAGCAGAAAAAATCTAGACAAAGCTCAGAAATGATGGCAGCTAGGGACTTTATGCTCTTTTTACCCTGTACCAAAGGTACAGGGTTTGAGCCTGAATATGTCTATCCACCAGGTGTATTAGATGGGGGCATTTACACACACACACACACACACACACACCTTGAGCCAAACCTGTTACTTCCATCACCGGCTGCTGCTAATATGTTATTCCATTCCCGAATCTTGCTCTTGAAATAACGAGTGCATTGCCCCAAACATGTCCTGCTCTAAACGCTAACATTTCCTGCTTGCTCTTGGCTGCTGCTGTTTCCCGCTCGCATTTGCAGACGGAAATGATGACATGAGCTCAAGGAGCTCAATTCCGACTGGCTGATGACGTCAGCTCTGACAGAGCGATATTCGAAAAAATAAAGAAAAAAACTGTAAATGAATGGGTGCCACACGGGAGTCGTGGCACCCATTCATTTGGACCCCAAAACTCGGTAAAAACTGAATAATTCAGTATGGTTGAGAGGTCTGTTCTCTGTTCATTCCAAAACAACACTATCATTGAAGTTGTCCCAAGTACCAAACTGCTAGCTGCATAACTGATGACAAATTAACTTTTGACCTTCACATCTACAGCAACATCAAAATGAAAAAACATCAACAGCTAGGTGCCCTTTATAGGCACGACTATTTTCTTAGCTTCTCTGCTAAAAAGGCCTGGTCTCATCCTTCCTTCTTCCAACTCTTCTATATGGCACTCCCATCCTCACCAATCTACAGTCCTCCCTGAAAACAAAACTAGACTCTTGCTACAACAAAGTCACTAAATTTGTTACAAATGCAAATTTTTCTTCCCACCACTGTTCCTCTCTGCATCAACTAAACTGGCTAGAATCCCCTCATTATCTCACTTATCTACAATTAACTATGGCCCACAAGCTTATCTACCACCCAGAAACTTGCCCTTCCCTCTCCTCCATACTGACCATGTACCATCCTAATTGACGCCTCAGGTCCGAAAACAAAATGTTACTGACTATCGAGAAACCTAAGTTCTCAGCCATCTCTAAGTCATGGAATAATCTCCCTCCTTCACTCAGGACTATCAGCAATCCTGCCTCCTTTAAAAAATCCCTCAAACTACATCTCTGCTCTCACTGGTTATATTCCTGTACCCCAACAAATAACCCCAACACCTGACTTCTCTCCCTGGTGTCTCACCTTTAATTATTCAATTGCTATATTTTCCTTCCCTTCTCTCTGACATACTTACTGCTTTGCTTTCAATTTAGCTTGACTTTTCCCTCCTTTAGCCCTTCTGTCTCATCCTATTCTTATCCTGAATTTAACTCCCCTCTACTATGAATTCTGCAGATATATTTATACTTGTGTTATTTGAATGCATGCCATTTATTACTTCTTTATTTCACCATGACTGTAAGCATTTTCACTGCTGTTTTTACTATTTTCATTCAGTACTGCTCAACATTGTTCTGTGTGTTAATATTTCTTTGTATGTAATTTTTATGAAGCTTTTGTCCCTAGGCCTCCAGTGAAAATGGGCTCATTCTAGGCCCAGTGGACTTTCTTGGTTAACAAATAGAATGAATAAATAGATAAATAAATAGTAACACTGGTGCCATTAACTTACTTTAAACATTAATTCCTGGTGTCTGGTGGTACCCCATAACCCTGATCCCCATTTTCATGTTGGCTCCATTATAGTAGTAGTAAACTATTGCCATCAAGTATAATATGATTTTCCTTTAAATAATCTTTAAAAAAAAGTTTTACTTGATGTTGCTCATGCTCTGAGACATACCTTTAGACCATGAAATAAGAAAAAAAACATTGTTCTTTGCAGGGAGAAAGACCCCTGCAGCCTCCTTGTTGGAAGGCTGCACCCCCAACCACACACCTCCTGTTAATTTTATATTCTCATACCAAAACTGCACAATACCAGGGAAAAGGGACTATTCCCAACTCAGGTAATGCAATGATCTGGCATAATTACTGACTGTCTATCTTGTCAGCAAAACTTACATTGTCTTGATGACATTAGTGATTTAGTGCATCCCTATATATTAATATTATCTATCTATCTATCTATCTATCTATCTATCTATCTATCTATCTATGTATCTATCTATGTTATG
>NC_056748.1:684864606-684894606 GCF_019279795.1 Protopterus annectens
ATCTAAACATGCTGTTCAACCTCAGCCTCTCCACAGGCTACATGCCCATAGAATGGCGCACAGCAACGGCTATTCCTCTCCACAAAGGATGTGCCACAACTGACCCTGGTAACTATTGCCCCATAAGCCTGACTAGCCTGGTCAAAGAAGGCTATGGAGCACATCATCATGGAACTCATTAACAAAGACATTGGCAACCTCCAAACACTTGACCCAACCCAGTTTGGCTTTGTTAAGGGCAGATCATGCCTAGTAAACCTGGTTGACTTCTTTGAGACAGTCACCAAGGCCATAGACAAGGGAAAGGTGGTTCACACAGCCTACCTTGACTTCGCCAAGGCTTTCAACACTCGGGTATTACAGAAAAACTCACCAGCCTAAACATAAACCCCTACATCATGAGATGGGTTGCCAACTGGCTTTCAGACAGAACTCACACAGTAAGAATAGCTGGCTTCAGGTCCGACTCTAAACCAGTCACAAGTGGTGTCCCGCAAGGCTTGGTCCTGGGACCCCTACTGTTCGGCATATACTTCTCAGAAGTACATGCAAACACAGGAGGACTATGGCTAACCAAGTTCACCAATGACTGCAAACCGGGAGCCATAATTGACTCTCCGGCTGACACAGATATCCTCCAAAAGGGCCTTACTGAGAGAGACACCTGGTGTCAAAGTCATGGCCTCAAGCTAAATGCCAAAAAATGCATACACATCCTGTTTGGGAAAAACAAAAATCCCACGAATTACCACATAGGTGGCAGCCCCCTTAATACAGAAGAGGTAATAAGAGATCTGGGGACCCAGGTAGATAGTAATCTCTCCTTTGACAATCATATTGCCAAAGTAGTTAGGAAATCCTTCTATGTGGCCCATCTAATTACTAAAGGGTTTGCATCTAGAAATAAAGAGGTTATAGTGCCCCTCTACTCATCACTCATTAGACCCATCATAGAGTACAATGCCAAATTTGGGATGTACCTCACAAGACACTTCCAAGAGCTGGAAAGACCAGAAAAGTACCTCACCAAGAGGATTACTGGTCTCAAACATATTTCCTATGCAGCCTGACTGAAAAATCTCTGGCTGTATTCAGTGACATATCGCTTACTCAGAGGTGATCTTTGCCTGTCTTACAAAGCCATGTCCAACTCAGAATTGATGGACGTGCTCCACCTAAAGAAACCCAAGTCACTGCGAGCCACAAGCTCTAGTGAGCTAAACCTCACCACAACAATAAACAGAACATGCTGGAGGGATAGATTCCAGTCACAGAGACTCCTCATGCTTTGGAACAAAATTTCAAATTACATCAGGCAGAGCTCCTCACTAACACTCTTCATGAGAAACCTTGACGAGTGGATGGATAATAGAAAATACACCCCTGGGATGACTTCATTGGCTCTGCTTGACAGAGGATCAGTTAATTAATTAATGGGGCGGCTAAAGCCGACACAGTCTGGCTAGGCTTATAAATGCCCTCAGGCAAATAGCCTAGTACCTACCTATGAACCTATGAATTGCTTAATTTCTACCTTCACTTAAACTTCATTTTGCATATAATGTTCCCACAAATACCATTTATTTCTATATAATTAACTCATCCCCTTTTCAAATATCCCAGCTCTTTTATTGCTTTAACAATATTCAATATGTCAAAGTACAGCTGGCTTAGATTTTGATTTCTATTTTCTAGTAATTGCTTTTTTGGCAGGCAATAAAATTAAACTTACTGAGGCCATACTATGTCTAGACATTTCAGATCCTATGCCCTAGCTAAAAAGAAGTGCTTCCTTAGTTATAGCCATTTGCTCCTGCAATACTTCTGACAAAGTATTCTGTATGGAATTTTTAAAATCTGCCATCTCACTTCATTCTCCAAAAATCATATTTTCAGTTATCACATTCTTCCCCATCATACCTCCAACATTTGTTATCAATCTGAGGAAAAAAAAGCTTTGAAGTCTTCTTTGGGTATAAAAAAATCTATGCAAATGTTCTCATGCAAAAACTCCTACATCTGCTGGACGTTGTTGCATACTTCTCCTCAAATGAGTCTTTCTAACCTCCTCTAATTCTCATATTTAACATGCAATATTTTACATGGCCTAATAATTATCCAATGTTTAACACCAGCTTCTGTTCTAAATTTATCTAAAAACATTACCAGAGCAAGTCTTTTACTTAGGACTCCTCTCTCATTTTATTTTTGCCTGTACTCTGATATTAATCCCTGGTAGCCATCTGTAACCTGCAGTCCAGATTTCTTCTTGGCCTCATCTCACTGTAAAACCTTTCCTTCTCTAGTTATTTTCTGGCAATACCTTGGTTCCTTTACTAGTTTTCTTCAGTAAATTCCAGCCTCTCTCCCTATTTTCTGTATCCTTAGTCACAGTATTCCCTACTGAAAAAAAAATTCTTTCTGCATTCCTGTGCCTGTGTTGGCTTAGTTCTCAGAATACTTTTTGCAACTACACACACACACACACACATATATATATATATATATATATATATATATATATATATATATATATATATATATATATATATATATATATATATATATATATATATATATATATATAAATCATTCTGTATAGTTGTTATTTTCCTCAAGGTTCTACATCCAGAATCCCAGTCTCTCCACAATCTCTTCATATTTCTTGAACTCCCCCTGCCTTATCACTATCCCTTTCCGCTTTATATTATAACTTTCTGCTTGTGTTACACATATGAACCTTAAGATAATTTTAAATCAGGTAATCTTAGACCACTTTGTTCTATTTGGAGGATCATCTTGTCCCACCTCTTAACCTCTTCCCCTCACTCTTTATTAACTGTTGTCCACAACTTCTCTGGTTAATAAAAATATGCCTGACCTGCATATAAAACAGAAGGCACTAAAAACATGTTCGCTGCTTGCATCTCACTATCCATATCCATAAATGAGGGATTCTAATTTCTTTGTTTTTTAAAAATCTTTTTAGTCTCTCCCCACATATCCTTAGCTGCCAAAAAAGAAGTATTTTTAATTCATACTCCTAAATACTTGATATTTTTATGTCTCCATACATATTTGTATCACTGAACCAATTCCTGCATGAGTAATTTTTGAAAACTTTAAACCTTATACATTTTTCTCTGTGAATTATTAATAATCAATCAGATGTTGGCTTACAATTTAAAAGCTGCATTGCCTTTTACTAAATAAGAATATCTGGATAGATTGTCAGACCTTCAATGAAATCAATGCACATACCTATTCCCTTACAGATGAAAACATTTTCACAACTGGCATAGTTTTTCACTAAAGTAGATGAGTGCCATTTGTGACAAAAATGTTTCTGAGGAAGAGGCAAAGGGAAAAGCAGAAGTTTGACTTTTATTACTTTAAGGTGCAGGTAGGTCTTCTTCCTGGTCTTTTGCTTCTGAACTTAATGAGATGATCAGCCTTACTAATGTACTTTCTGCAGAGGTGTCTCTCTCTCTCTCTCTCTCTCTCTCTCCCTCTCATTTTTGAGATGTTTTTTATTTATTTTATTTATGCTTCCATACTGTATAAAATAACTCAAAAACTGGTATCTGTCTTCTTAAAATAAGTGTTGCTTTTGGCAATAGACATGTTATCATTTGAGAAGTAATGGCATAAATGAACAGCTATGATAATTTTGTTTCCAGAATATTACTTGATATACTCGTCCTCTCTTTCTGTGTCAAAGACTGTATAGCTCTGTTTAGTAGGTCATCAGATGATGCATATCATTTTATAAGGTTTTCAAATTCCACACCTGTGAAACAATTCACATTATCTGTTACTACAATTTCCAAAGAAACAGGTGTGCCAAATATTTAAGTTTTTTCAGTGGTATATGTGAAGCATGAATGTTCATCATGTGCATCAGGTTGTTTTAATTAAGTATTTTTCAAAACCAGAAACAATTTCTCAAAAAGAAGCATTACAGTTACATGCAGTCTAGACTATTGTTTTTTTTGGATCATTCACTATATTATAAAGGTGAGTCATCTGTTGATTTACGCTTTTCATGCTAATCATCTCACAGATTTTTTTTCGATATCCTCGTACATAGCACTCCACCATTTCTCAGTCTTTCCATCTCAGAAATAAACCTCCATTGCTTGTCAAACAGATTACTACCACTGACTAATTTAAAGTAAATCATGAAAACTGGGTAAGAGTAAACACATTTTCCCCAGGTCTATTCTATATTGTTATACTGGGGGCTGAAGAAAACTTGTGAAAATGGGTCATTAGCTAGTTGCAAGTTATCTGTGAACTAATTGACTTGGGAACCCATGAAAATTAAAAATGCAATGTTCATGTGTACAGGATAGGGTTGGGAGGATGGCCTAATGGTTAAGGTGTTTGCCTTACAAACACAAGGTGCAGGGTTTGAACCTCACAAGGGATAATGGGCTAGGCTTAAAATGGCTTGCAAGGGGAGTTAGCCTAGTACTAATCTATGAACCTATCTATAAGCAAGTGTAAAAGTCCAAAACGCAAAAGTGTTCCCACAGAAGAGCAGTGTTCCTGTGAATATATAAAAAAACCAATAACCAAAGTCTCATGAACAGGAATGTAGCGGCTTCAAAGTACACAATCCCAAACAGGAAACGTAGTAGCTTCAAAGTTCTAAAAACGAAAAATGCACACTCCCAAACGAATCAGTAAAATTGAACATTCTTTATTATGCACAGTAAGCGCTTTCACCAGGATGGCTTCATCAGACATCACGAGTTAGTGAGGGCTCTTCTGTTTAGATTCTTCTATTCTACAGCTACCAGGTGGTGAAGCCAAAGCTCTTCTGTTCAGACATTTCCTCTCTTCAGGTTACAGGTGGTGAACTTAGTGCAAGAGAGGGC
Organism: Protopterus annectens; assembly: GCF_019279795.1. Classification (NCBI taxonomy): domain Eukaryota; kingdom Metazoa; phylum Chordata; order Ceratodontiformes; family Protopteridae; genus Protopterus; species Protopterus annectens. The sequence continues at coordinate 684,869,490 of NC_056748.1, forward strand.
TAAATAGCTCTGTGCCTGGCTAGAAAACTGTGAGGGACCAGGTGGAAGAACAATTAACCAATCTCCTGAGAAAAGTGGTGGTTCAGTGGGGCCCAAGGTGAGGCTAGATGATATAAGAGGCTGATGTAATCAGTATGGGTGTGGGTTGTCAATCAAACTAGAAAAATATGTTTGGCGTCCCTTTTTACACTCCAAATAACAAAAGGAAAGTCCAACTCCTAAATGTATAGTAGAAAACATTTTCAAATAATTGAAATTTGTTGTTTAAGTTTGTTCGCATCATGAGGTAAAAAGCATTTTCAAACTCATGACTATTACTGTTTAGATTTGTACACATCCAGAAATCATAAAACAAAACAAAATAAAATAAATAGAATAGCTTGTTGCCCATGCTACTAGTTCACCAAATAAGGTAGATGCAGTGATTTGCATATCTAACTAATTGAGTGGCTTTTTAGTATTAACAGCAGTAATTAGAGTTATTTTAACAGTTTGTGTCAAAATCCTGCATTAAACAGCACAGGTGTTTTAGCTGTATGTTTTTTGGTTTAGTTTACTGAGTGTAAGCACAGTTTTAATGGAAAAACTTTTTTATTTCCTACACAAGGGCAAAGATGGGTCAACCAAACTCTAAGAAAACCATTGTATGTTGGTTGTCTTCTGGTATTGTTCTTTGTTACACTCACCATGGCAAGATGACTCTAGGCAAGGTAAAGGCATATTCCACTATGGCCTTTTCTTCTTTAGTGGTTTATTGGAAAGGCATGGACTTTAGAAGTATTCTAGAGGCAGCAACTTGGTCCTCTTTCCATACCTTTATAAAGGACTACAAGCTAGATTCTCTGTCTAGATACAGAGCAGGCTTCAGTAAGACCATTCACCATGGACTTAGCAACCAAGTGTTCTGGATCATGTGGAATGTGCCTCATTTAACACTGAAGTTGCACATTGTTCCACTGTTCCAAATTGAACAATGTTGGCTATGCTACTCAAGTTTTGATTGGTTCATATATCTCAATTACAGCCAATCAGCATTGTGGTATATGAACAAATCAGCTAACCTCTCCTAAGGCAAAGGAAGCCTATGACAAACACCACAATTTGTCGAATTGTGCACGTGCACCAGCAATACTTTTCACTCTACTGCAAATCCTTTAAAAAGGCACTGCAGGACATAGGAAGATCACTTTTCTTTACTGGGCAAGGGGAGGATATTTATGGTGTTTGCTGTCAAATTATTCATGGAGTGAAAGAATTGAATTCATGTTTGGCGAGATGAGTACAGAATCAGATAATCACTGAAGGACCAGGCAGCACTGAATGGGAGTCAAATTCTGCAGCATGTCAGGAACAGAGATCAGGCATCCTAAAACTAACTATATCAAAAGGCTGAGATTTGTTTCTGTGAGCTGTCTGTCTTTGGTTAGAAGGAATGGCCCTGGTGGTGATGCTGCTGCTGGGCTACTGACTGCAGCTGCTTTCTGGAGGTTTTATCCTAACCATGGATTGATGATGTCTAAATTTTACTGTGGACTATGTTGCAGCTGCTTTGTATTCTGTATTAGACAGGGAGAAGTAGCTAAATATGTACAGTGTATTGTTCAGACAGGAGAAGGGCTTGCAATATTTAGTTATTTCATGTTTTCTTTTGTGTATTGACTAGTCCTTATTCTTAAGTCCATTTTTAGTTCTGTCCCTCTTACTCCCTAATAAGATTGTTGTATTTTGGAGAAAGGGAGATAAAGTATAACTTTGTTTCAGAAAAATGTTTAATTGAACTTCTCTTAGTTTGTTAATGTCTCAAATTAATAGTAGTGTAAGTATCTCTGTCCCTGATTATTTCTGTATTTGATCCTGATATGTTGATCTGTGAGACTGTTTAGTTTAGGCAGGAGTAGGGTTTGCAAAAGTCAGTGCTTGGGCATTTGTGTATGGACTAGTCCCTGCTTTGAACTCTGAAAAGTTACCTCTGTCCCTTTAACTCTGTCATAAAGCTGGTACAGTAAAGTTGTTTCAGAAAATGCTTATTAATTCAGATTCTCTTATGCTGTCAATGTCTCAAGTTAATAGTAATAAGCATTTCTATCCCTGATTTGTTGACAGCTAATTATGCATTTTATATGGCTGCTTCCTGGGATGAATACTGTTGAAACTCTTTTTTTTTTGTTAATTCAGCTAATCTTATTTTTTTAAAGATACACTCAATGTATAGTTCAGGCAAGAGTAGTCAGTATTAGCCATATGTGTATTGACTAGTCCCTGCTTTTGTTTACAAAAGGTTAGCTCTGTTCTGTTTATTACTGATTTTTTTTTTTGAGAAAATATGTTGAATTATAACCTTGTAGTTTCAGAAAATATGTACTCATTCAGTCTCTTATTCAATCAATGTCTCGGGTTAATAGTAATATTCTTTTTGTGTATTGACTAGACCCTACTTTTGACTCCAGTGTTAGCTATGTCCATTTTGCTCCCTACCAAATTTTTTTTTTTTTTGAGAAAAAGTGGTGAAGTATTCCATGCTGTTTCAGAAAATGTTTATTAATTCAGTCTCATTTCATCAATGTCTCAGGTTACTAGTAATATTTTAAGTCTCTCTGATTGGCCCTGTTACTAAGACTTTAGTTAGTCTTGTCACAACTACTAATTTAATGACCAAAGGATGTATGTAGGTTGCTGTAAGATGTGTTTAGTAGCTACAATGCAGTTAGCAATACCTCATGGTGACATGCTGCTAAGAAAGCCACAGTAGTGCACGATAAGTGTACATCTGAAGCATCTAAAGAATGATAGGGTGCAATTTGTTCATGCACTTAGTGTATACATGGAATCAGTTATGTGATATGTAACAGATCTGTTTAGAAAATGTAAATATAGAAAGTGGTATTAATGAGCATGTGATTTTAATTTTGTGTGCTGTTTCGTATTTGTTTATGCCGTGGTTATGTTGCGTAGGTTATTAAATAAGTTTTGAATATGACTCACAAGTATGTTTTATTTTACAAATATTCAACTCCATGGCAATGGCATGTTTTTTGCACAGTGCAAAAATAAAGTGTTCCACATTTTGTTTGTCACATACTGCTAGGGTTTGTGTTACACATTGGCCTATTAAGAGGTTGAGCCCAACGTCCAGGGACTCCTAAATCTTAATTCTTCCTCCTCCCAAGTTGGTAAATTTTGAGAATCTATCCATATGCCGAAAGGCCAATGTGTTTTTTGAACACAGTACAATTGCATTATGACCTACTTACCTACATACCTCTCAATCTCTTAATGCACAAACTCTGGACAAAGCTTGACAACATGGGGGTACAAATAGGGACATATTTTGAATATTGCTCTTATAAACTTAGAGAGTTGCTAGAGTTACAGGATTTGTTTTAATATACATTTTCTGAAGGATTAGAAGTCTGAAAATCAAATGTATGTCATTATTTAGTGACTACAATTCTGAGATCATCCCAGTGATTTGCCAGGGAGAAAGAGGAACAGGCCAAAAATATGAGCCAATTATCTGGACATTCTGCAAAAATCTGTACAGTTGAGAGGTATGCTTATCTATAACAGTAAATTTTCATAAAACACACTGCCTTCTTGGTAGTACACATAGCCCCCTCCTATCTGAATGCACATAATTTGGTGTCTCTGTTGCTGCTGAGTGCTGCATCATGTCCTTTATTGTGCATGTGCATGAGCATGCACATGTGAGTGTGTGTGTATACACGTGCGTGCATGTGCATGTGTGTTTGTGCTTTGTTTTTGATGGTATTGGAATAGTAGATGTTCACATAGCTTCTGTTTCCATTTTCTCTTCCTGATGGACCCTAGAAAACTAAAAGGGTTTTGTTTGTGGGTTTGTAAGGCAGTCCCTGTACTGTCAGGTCACTGGGCCATCACACCCTACAAACAAGCAGCGGGATGGACTCTGAGCTTTATTAGACTGCCAACAAGATGGTAGCAGAGCACCGCCATCTATAAATTAGTAAGGCAGTGTGTACTCTACAAACATCTACTGTAGCAGGTAGTAGGACTTGTGCAACTGTACTTCCTCATATGTATATCCTAGTATTAGTCATATGTATGAGTTTTTAGTGCAAGGCCAGTACATTACAAACCACTGTTAATTATTTTTCTATATTTTCTTTTATCATCTATGTTCAGTTAGTTCTAGTGCATAATTCAAAACTCACAGACAAGTTTTCTCTGTTTATATGTACCCAGGGCACCATAACCATAGAGCGAGAGGTTGGGAGCACCCCCCACACACACTTTTACAGCCAGCTGGTCATGAGGCTTCAACAATTTAAAAAACACAACTTCAAACACCATGGCGGCAGGTTCTTTAAAGACCCATGTGCAACATGAAAGTCTGTTCCACACTGCAGCTTCTTTAAGGTCCCATGTGCAACGTGAAATTCCACTCCACAATTATGCTCACATGGAATTTAAACTAGCATTCCATGAGTGTTTTTGCTGATCATTGCTGCCAGAGAGTTATGCTGACCCCCAAGAGTTGGAGTTGTGCTTTGCTTCCAGGTAAGGGGAGTTTTGGTTTTGTTGTTGCCTAAGTGTTTTTGCAATATTTCAGGTACAGTTTTAAGGAGTGTGTGTGTGTATGTATGTGTGGGTGTGTGTGTGTGTGTGTGTGTGTGTGTGTGTGTGTGTGTGTGTGTGTGTGCGCCTGTGTGTGCGCGTGTCTATGCGTGTGTGTGTGTGCGTGTGTGTGTGTGTGTGTGTGTGTGTGTGTGTGTGTGTGTGTGTGTGTGTGTGTGTGTGTGTGTGTGTGTGTGTGTGTGTGTGTGTGTGCTAGGGTTGCCACCTTTTCAAATGGCCAAAGTGGGACATTTTCAGTACAAACATCAGATTTTACAGGCCGACACATACCCACGGTCAGTACAAAGGATATAACTTAACTTTTCTGCCTAAATAAAAGCTTATTCTTGTAGCATTTTTGCTGCTTATTCTGTTTCTTATAACATTTAGGTATTTTAGATGCAGAATAACATTTTTATGTAACTATTACATAAAATATAGGAAATAATTTTGTCCTAAAATCTAAGGGCATTTGCCATTTTTTAAATTTTTTGTCAGGACACAACTGCCCAAAGAGGGACTGTCCTTCGCAAAGTGGGACAGGTGGTAACCCTAGTGTGTGTGTGTGTGTGTGTGTGTGTGTGTGTGTGTGTGTGTGTGTGTGTGTGTATGTGTGTGTGTGTGTGTGTGTGTTTGTAAAATGCCCCAGTTAGGTATGTCAACCCTGAACCTTAGGTACAAGAAACAAGAACCTGAATTCTCTACCCACACCACCACTTGCGATTCAAGGAGTTGAACCCATACAGACTTTTACAGAATATTTGTCTCATACATTTGGACTGTGGTTTTCTGGCAACTGGCAAATCAGTGAAAACTGAATTCCCTAAATAATGACAGTCCTTTAAGTTTTAGTCTTCCTATCTTTCAGGAAACATATGGTAACAAACAACACTTTATTTTAGCAACTTTCTCAGATTATACAAAGCAATGTTTAAAATGTGTCCCTAGTTTGGGCCTTTGCTCCCCCAAATAAATGTTGTCTTTTTCCAGATTTCATGTGCTGTAAAGCTGAGAGATTTAGTTGAGTGTCAAGTGGATTTTACAAGGAGCTGAAAGAGCTTTAGGGGAAGAGAAGTTTAATGCTGCTTATGCCAAGTCTGTTTGCATTGTTAATAGCACAACAGGTAGTATACTTAATTTTGATGCAGAAGGCTGTGGGTTCTACTCCCACAGTAGGCAGATGGATAGCTGATACTGTACTGTGTTGTACTTTTAAAGGAGTGGATGCTGCAGTCCTGTGAATGTCCTATTTTGAAGGAGTTACTTATTAACTATTAACCTGTTATCAGTTTGCCATCCATTCCTTATTGCAATATTACTAGCTTATCATTTTTTAATGTAACATAGGCAATTTATTCTTCAAGGGCAACAGGCACTTTATTTGTAGATGAAACAATGAAATATAAACTTGTTTGCTAGCAGCAACCTCTTCATTGGTTACAGATCCCTTTAATGTGGAATTATTTAAATGACTTTTACTTCTGCAGAGATTTTGCATATTTACTGATATTGGTGGATTGTAATGATAAGGGTTGCCATGGTGGTGCAACAGTTAGCAGTGCCACCTCCCAGCAAGAGGTTCTCTGGTTCAGTTCTCGGATGGGGTGCCTTCTGTGTGGAATCTTCATGTCTTCCCTGTGGTTGTGTGGGTTTACTCCAGGTACTCCAGTTTCCTCCCACATCCCAAAGACATGCTGTAGGTGGATTGGACACTCTCAATTGGTCCTAGGTGTGAGTGTGTGCATGTGTGTACCTTCTGTGGAAAGTTGGGTGCCAGTCTGGCAACTCAACACCATAAAACTCCACTGCCAATAGTTCTGCAGAACGTTGTTCCACTGTGGCGACCCCTAACTGGGAAAAGCCAGAAGAAGAAGGCGGATTGTAATGACAGAAGTTTGAGTGGACTCTTAGGGATGAAATTTTCTGAAATGGGTAGTTTTGTCATTATTGGTTCATACATTTTGTTTCATTGCTTACTAAAAGACTGTTCAAAACTACACAACACATTCTAACAAGTGGTGCTGTATTATACAAGGAATATAATTTAATACAATCAGGAAGGTGAATCAAAGAACGCATACATGCATGCATGGCCATAAAAACGTGTAAGGAGCATATGGTTTGAAAACAGCCCAGAGATAAGTTTAGTCCTTCATTGGCCAGATGCAAAAAGAATGTGAGTTTTCATACCATTTCAACGAATCTGAGTTTCAAGGGCAGAGAAATTTATTGCTCATGCCAACTCTGTTTTCACTGCAAGACTGTATTGTTTGTTTAGTAAATGGCTCAGTGTTGGTGCTATTGTATTTCAATTTCTGTAGTCATTGTAGAAGTAAATAAAAAAACAGTATGCACGTTGACAGGTTTGAACAGTATTTGTGGTAACTGAGGAGAAATAGTCAAGTAATGGAACACTGGAGTGGCTGGGGAGGGGGCTGCTCGGGGGGGGGCAATTTATTACCTTCCCTAGGGCCCCATTTAACCATGATCTAGCTCTGGTATTTTGCACTATTTACTATAAATGATCAGATGTTGGAATGAAACAATGAAGTGTCAGCTGTAAAAAAATCAACACTTTTGGTCTGTGTTTGACAATAAAGGAAAAAAAGCGCTTATTTTTTTTACAAGTGACACCTTGTTGTTTCATTCCAATGTCTGATAGTTTATGGTTTTCACTGTTATTTAATAATTAATAATAATTATTAGCAGTCATATTGTTATACATGTCAGTGCAGTTCTGTGGATTATGGACTTCAACTGAAGTGGCACCATCCCACCCAGGTAAATTCTAGGTAGTCAGTTATGAAGTAATAACATTAAAAATAATGATAATTATGCTAAAATAAGACTTAATGCAGAAAAGAAACTGGCATAACATTGCTGTTACTATGTTTTCAGAAGTTTATACAGTTTCTTCCTTGTCTTAACTAATTTTTTTCATTAGCGCAAGTTGGCTCCAGTTTTGTTAGATTTTTAGTTATGCCAGAAACAATTTATTTAAAAGAACAATAAAAATACTGTGTGATTTTTATTCTGCTTATAAAAGTTATTAAAGCTTCTTGCCTGACTTTAAGCCTTCAGTTAGATTATTTATCATTACTGTTATTTTTCAAGTTGCGCTGTTTTTGATGCACTTTTTTATTTAACTGAACAGATGAAAAAAATGCAACAGCTCGAGCGTGAAAGTGGTTCTTATTTAAACTTCAAAACCTCATAGCTGAAGGGATAAAGCCAAAAACTTAATGTGTCAGGATAAATAACAAAGGTCCAGAATCAGGGACATATTTTAAATATAACATTGTTCTTTTTTGCTTTGTTGCTAGAAAAATAGTTGTTGCATTAGCCTGCAAATTTTGAAGTGTATGAAGTCCAGAAGTCTGAAACTCAAGTGTCTATCATTATTTAAGTTCTGCAATCCTCATAACCTTGCCAGAAAATCACATGAGGAACAGACCAAAAATATTACACAAAATCAGGGATAGTAAAACATATGTTCTGATCTCTTAACCTCTTATGGCAAGAACCGGGAGAAAGTGTGAAAGGCTCAAAATCATGGGCAAATTTTAAGCTTTACTTTGTCATCATCGAGCAATGGATGAAGGCAAAACAGTTCACACCACATTACCTTGACATGGCCAAGCATTTTGACACAATCCCCTACTCAGGTGTAGTACAAAAGATGAATAATCTATGAGCAAACACTTACATCACTATCTGGATTGCCAACTTGCTCACAGGATGCAGGAGATCAAAATAAGGGAAGAGACCAGTCGCCAATGGAGTCACCCAGGGTTTGGTGTTGAGACATTTTCTGTTTGGTATATACATCTCAAAAGTAAAAGGAAATACCAAAGGGCTTTAGCCAACTAAGTCTGAGATAACTGCAAGCTCGGAGCAGTTACTGAATCCCCAAATGACTTAATCATGCAGGAAGGTTTGTCCCAAACAATAACTGGTGCCGGAATCATGAATTGAAACTAAACTCCAAAAAATACATTATCATATTCTTTGGGAAGTCATCTACTTCAGGGAACTGCCTAATTGACAATACCCTCTGAGAATTGAATGACTTGTTTGGCATTTAGGAATGTGTGTGTACAGTGACCTAACTTTTGACCAACATGTGCCCAGAGTCATAAAGTCTTTTTATATTGCACAGCTTATAAACAAACTGATTGTGACTAGATCTAGAGATGTTATTCTCCTCCTTTACAAAGCCCTCATTAGGTCAGTCATTTTGTATAATGCACACTTTGGCATGTATCTGTCCAGACCAATGCAACGATTGGAATACTCACAGAGATACCTTACTAAAAGGATACAAGTCATAAACCAACAGATCTTGCATGGACCACCTCAAAGATTTATCACTATACTCATTATCCTACAGATTGCTTAGAGTTGACTTGTGTCTGGCATACAAGGCATCCTCTGACCTAATACTGACAGACCTACTGAACATCAGCAAGTCAAATAGCATCAGAAATACTCAGTCCAGGTATTTAAATTGAATGTTGGGGAGAGACGGATATATATCACAGAGGCTACCATTGTTCCAGAACAGACAATCCATTAAAGTAAAACAAAGCTCAACCTTGTCCATATTCAAATGCAACTTGGATCTAAGGATGGGTAATAGAAAATGTACTCCAAGATTGCACCTCATGCTACTAAAGGATAGAGAGATTTCCTAAATGCTGCATCCCTTACATGGGTCCCGTCAAATTATCTATAGTATGATCAATTATTCTTATTAGGGCTAATATACAATTATCAGCCATGGGATAGGTAAGACCAATCAGGAAATGTTAATTTAAGAACCAAAAGGGAAATTGGATAAGCTTAAAATGTCCTCCAAGTGAGCCTATGTTGTGGTAGTAAATAGTTTTAAAAAATACCCTTTTTTACATTACTAAGTGCCCTTTCCACCCCCCACCCCCACCCCCCAGCCTTCAACAGCTTCTGGTGCTTCTGTATATGCATCAGAAATAGGATGAATTTCTGCAAATCATGGCATCTGGAATATACCCAGAAATGTGTCATGAGGATACACTGTTTACTTTTCTTTTTTATTTAAACATTTTTATTGATTTAACAAAAGCAAAATATATGATCAGAAAGGAAGACATCTATTTAATTTAATAACAAGCAAAAAGTAAAATACAATGCATTAATTCAAACAGTCTTAAAAAAATAACTATTAATATAGGTTGCAAATAGCATTTCAAGTTTATCACAGCAGCTTGACTTCTTCATATTACAACCAGAACATAGTTTTATAACTCGTTTTTCATTTTTACAGACCAGAGTGTCAGGCTTCAGAAATTATTGAAACAAAGGAGGCTTAATGAATTTATATTTTCTTGTTATGGTATACCTATCTACTATAAGAAGATGACAAAATATTCTGTAATGTTTACACTAATGACTGTTGGCCCAAGAACATTTGTTAAAATTTTTATTCTAGTGAGTATACAATGATCTGAACAAAGACCTAAAAAGGTTTCCAATATCTTTAGAAAACTATTCATGTTTGTTACAGTTTAAGAACATATGTACCCAACCAGCTTTAATTACTATATTACATCTCTAACATGGTTGATATTCTTTCACTAAATTTAGAAATCTTATGTGGTGTAATTAAAAAAAACCCTCTATGTACATATGATATGTCCACAATAAACCCTTCCTATACAGACCAGATGTTGTTTGCCAATAGACTTCAGTAATAACATATCATCATTTAACTGGGTCTATATCATATGAGTGAATCGCACAAATTGCGAACGCTCATAATATTAAACATACCGGACGGACCTCAAGGTGCTTCTTCTGAGATCACGGTACAGTGAAGAATGGGCTATTTGTCCTTTCCTCACTGTAGTGTGATCTCAGAGTTGGAATATATATTTAGCGGGGGGAAGTTCGAGGTCCGATACATTCGATATTATGAGCGTTCGCAATTTGTGCGATTCGCTCATATGATATAAACCCCATTTAACTGCATATCATCATCAATGGAATCAAGACATATCCAGTAGTTCTCATGCAAATTATTACTGTTGATCAAGATTAATAACTATAACTTAAAAATGTATCCTTTAGAAGGCAAGTTCATCTTAATAAACAAAATCATATATTCCTATAATGTTGCCATTTTTTTCTTTTTATCTTCATATAAATAATCATTTAATTTGTCAAAAATAGCACTAATCATTAATAATTATAAAGTATTAAGATTACATATCCTCAATAAGTCATTTGAAGAATTTGATATACCTTTAACAAAGCAATTTACCAGAACAGTTTACTATTATTTCTAATGACTGCATTTTTTTTGCAGGGTGTCTTTTTTTCAAACACCTTTTTGAATTATAACTTGTGACATAAGTAAATTTACATTCATAAAAAAGTAATCAAACTATACTAACATGACAAACATTATACTTCACATGTATTGCTATATATCATATAACCTAAGCAATATTACGTACATTATTCAATTCCTGCCTTAACATCTTTATTAAACCATTGCTTATTACAGAGGCAATCATACATTTATATACATAAAAACAAAACACACCGAATCAGTAGTGTTTTGGCTCTCAGTTAAATCAAATGTATATGCTATTGGGTAAAAGATACTTTTTTTGATCTGTAAATCCATCCATCCCTCAATCCATTGGTAAATATAGTTGCTAAATGATTTCAAAAACTTTTCTATATATACAAAATGACCAGTCTTTTTAAAACAAGTTTTTCTTTTCTTTTTTTTTTGTTTTGTTTTTTTTTTTTTGTTTTGCTTTTTTAGTCAGAATACCTGGCAAATCTGTACAAGTGGGATCATATTTTTTAGCCCATGTTTCTGACTACTGTTTTACTTATAAATCTTGTATATTGTTTTACTGTTTTCATTGGCAACACAATAATGAATTAACAATTCCAAAACTGAAGAAAAACAAACTGTCAAAAAACAAACCAAAAGGTTCCGAACCAGCAGGTGTAAAACTCCAAAGGTGTTGCGTTTCTTTCTTTCTTTTGTCTTCTGCTACTTTATTTATTACCTTTTTCGCACACAGTATAAACTCATTTGCAGAACAATGTGCCGTATTCATGGGCACGATTGTGAACTGATTTTTCATTTGTTTAGCTATCCGCCTTTTTCGCATGCTTAGCACCTGCATGGTTTTTGAATGAAGTACCATCTTGTGAATCCGACGGTTTGTTTGTTTTGATTTAGACGTGTCTTCCACGCAATGCCTTGCCATATTTTTTCTGAAACAGCTGCATTTTGACTTGTTTTGGCTGCTACAACTGTGCATACTAAAAGCTTTGAAAGTGTTCTCATCGCAGCTTGGTGCTTTACCCATTGCTCAAGGAACATTTAAAAAAAAAAATTATTTTTCATATACTGTCGTTGCATTCTGTTGGCGTTGAAATGACAAGCAATTTCTGTGTTAGATTTTTAACACAGAAATAAATATATTCGGTTATTTAACATTAGAAATAACATTTCTTTTATTAGAAACGCCTTTGAAATTCCAGTTATTGCAGACTCCTAGTTGAGTTGCACTGTTTATTTATTCATTGATTCTTCATTATGCATTAGAGATGTGTACTCCTTACTACCTTTTCTGTTAAGGAATGGATATTATATTTGTATATACTTAGTTACAAGCATTACTTCATTTTATTTTCTTTTTAATGACAAGATTCTGTATGAGTTTTGTTTTACCCTATGAAAAGTTGTTTGCTAAAATGTATTTTAAAGGAAACAAACAGTATTTACACTTGATTAGGTTCATGAATCTTCTCTAAGACATGCTTGGTTACTTTTATCAAGTTCATGTTTCTTTTTTGAAAACTTTTTTATGTTTGACACCCTGTCTACACTAAGTGGACATTTATTTATGCTTTTAATGTAATACAACTTTAAATGTGAATGTATGTCAGTGGGTTCAATTAAGGCAGCTGTTTGTAATTTTGTAACACACACACCTTTTTTTGGGTTTTAAATTGTGTTTGATGATTTTTTCCTTTGTCTGAAGAAGTCTTCCTACTAAGGGAGACGAAAAGCGCTTTACTTTTACATTTCCTAATAAACCTTTGGAGTTTTACACCTGCTGGTTCGAAACCTTTTGGTTTGTTTTTTGACAGTTTGTTTTTCTTCATTTTTGGAATTGTTAGTTGTGCTCATGGCTACCGAACCCAGCTTGGGTTGCTCTGGAGATATTATCACTCAACCTTCTTTGCTGCCTGACTCTGGATCGAATGAAATGATGAACTTAACCCAATTAATCCAGCTTATGAATGAAAAACTTGAAAATCTTTCTACAAGGGTGGATAGCTTGTCACAAACAAACACTTCAGTGAGACCTAAAATCATGGCTAACTGTGCTCCCAGCACACAACTACAAGGGTGTTCGACTACCTGTAATTGTTCTGGAAACGGAGCTACTAATGAAGGAGCGAACCACACTGGTGTACTACACCCACGACAGAATGAAACTAGTGGTGAAGTTTCCACTTTTTTTAATTCTACAAATGAAGCCTCTTCAGGGCTTATAGGGCTTCCTAATATGACTGAATGGTTAAAGTTACAACCAGTTTTTGGTTCCAATCACAACGAAAGGGTTGGTAGAGGCTCGGCTGGAGGAGGTGAGTCCTTACCTTTTAAATTAATGGAAGTTGACAAAAAAATGTTGAAACTTAAAAAAACTACAACTGGAAGTGAGTTACTTTGCAGAATGTAAGAAACAGGGAGTAGTACTGAAAGGTTTACGATCTTGGCAGTACCCATCAGGTTTGGAAGCTGGAACAGAATTTTACAATTAACTTCTTTCTTTATTTGACAGACATGGTACTGAACTTATGGACACGATGTGTAAGCATTATGCCATATCCATAGAAAAATTGACAAATGAGGTCACTGGGTTGAATAATGACATAAGGACACACCCAGACTTTATGAGGTACCATTACGATTACAAGAGAGTGTTTTCATCAATTGACCAACAATTAGTTAAGAACTCTGAGGTGAAATTAAAGAAACTAAGAAGGGACATTAATGACTACAAAAATGGATCTGCTTACCCTAAACCACCTCCCTCTCAGGGTAAAGGCATTTTTGGTCATCAAACCCAATGCAATAACTTTGTGTGTCCTTATGGTAGTAAAGACCCTGAGCCTGCAATGCGAGTAGGAACAGATGTTGGAGAATTAGATGCATTTGAGGGAGATTGGAGAAATGATGACCCTGACTTGTGCCCAGCCAACAATTTGGCTAATAACAACCATTTTAACACTAATGACAGTAATGATTTTTTTTCCAACAGGGGCCAGAACCATCAATGGAGATACAATATGAGGGGCAGGAAAGAGAACATCAATTACAACAGATAACTTCAGCACCCGTCATTTTATCAAACAATACTGGAGACTTCAAAGTGTACAATTACTCTAGTTTTAACATTAGACACGAACTTTGTAACCTTTTTAGCAAAGGACTGACCTTTGTACCTGATGAGCACTTTGACCTACCAGCAACTTTGATTGACTTGAAGTTATACATCCGAAAACTTAACCTGTCCTTGATTTTTGGAGACAAGCCTTTTTGTAGAAGACCCTTTGAGGGTATCTAGTACTTACAATCCACCAATTTGCCCCCCTTTATCTTTGTTTGAACACATGTGTGAGGCCGATTTCAGGACACTCTACATGACTAGAAAGAGGAATACCATTAGGAATGTTTCAGACAATGAAGTAGAAGCCTTGAACCTAGTCAGAACTTTACCAGTCAGAGTTTTGAAACCAGACAAAGGTGGTGGTTTGGTGATAATGGACAAAGAGGAATATGATAAGAAAATGTTGGACATTTTGAACAGTAACACCTATGTTAGATCAAGTATCAACGAAATGAATATTGCATATAAAAAATGGTTTTCCTTCTTTAGGGACTTATTGATTGAAGGCTTGATCAGCATTGATATTTACAACTATATAGTGGTTCCTAACCCAAAAACACCTAACTTATTTGGTTTACCCAAGATTCATAAAAACCTTCAAAACCCCCCTATGAGGGCTTTAGTCAATGCTAGCTCTTCTATTACTTATGCTTGTGCCAAGTTCGTTGATGAGTTATTAAAGAAATATGTGTCCCAAGAGTTACAAATAGTTAAGGACTCCTGGGCTTTTTTAGAAAATGTAGACAAATTTAAATACTGTGACAACATTCATTTTCTTACAATAGATGTAGTCAACCTTTACTTCTCCATACCCCATGACATAGGGATTGAATATGTCACCAGAAACCTAATAGCACATGGAGCGGAGAGTGATGAGATCCGTCTAATTCAAGAACTATTAGACATGATCCTGAACAATAATTATGTTGGATTTAATGGGGGCATACATAAACAAATAATTGTAGTAGCTATGGGTTCCCCTTGTGGAACCAGCTACGCCAATTTAGTACTGGCCCAGTGGGAACACAACTATGTATTTAAGGACAACAGTTTTCAGAAAGTCAAACTATATAACAGGTTTTTGGATGACATTTTCATTATGTTTCAAGGTAACGTAGGGGATGCAAGCAACTTTGTTGAGGTTTTAAATAACAGTACTCCATTTTTGAAATTCACATTTACCTTTGGTGAAGACACCATGAACTATTTGGATGTTGAATTGAAGAGAGACGACATCCACAGCGGTTATGTTGCTAAAACCTACAGGAAACCCACTCACTCTAACACTATGTTACATTTTTCTAGTTGCCACCCGCTACACCAGAAAAAATCTGTTTTAAAGGGCCAACTAGTTAGAGCGGCAAGAATGACTACTGAAGACTCCGCCTTCAACGAGGAATGCACCTTGTTGAAATGCATGTTTATGAGTCATGGGTACCTCGAATCACTGGTGAATGACACAATAGGAGAAGTTTGTAGGAAAAGGGGTTTGGGTTCTTTCAATCCCATTCTCACTTTGAAACAAACCAACATGAACCTGGCAGAGTCAGATGAAGTCACATATCAGATTCTTGGTGTCCACTCTTCTAGCATGGGTCAAACCACTTTTTCCCAAGAGAAGTACAATAAAAAAAGTTTAATTACTTCTTTTTCATTAGAAGCTAAATATATTAGCAATGTACTTAGAAAGAATTGGCAGTTGTTATCTTTTGAAAAAGAACTCACGGAGAAAATAGGGGACAAACCTGTTATCATTTTTAGAAAGGGCAGAAACCTCAAAAACATTATGGAAAGACCTTCAATAAAGAATACTAGAACTGAAGGCACATACAAATGTGAGACATGCAACTACTGTAAATTTATATGTACAGGGTCCACATGTATAGTGAAGCAACGTCTGTTTAAAGCAAAGGGTCGTTACAATTGTAACTCAAAATCAGTGGTGTATTTAGCTGTGTGCCAGTCATGCCCTGCCTTTTATATAGGGAAGACTGACAGAAAACTTAAAGAGAGAATTTACGAACACACGTACCACATTAGGAGGAAGAGCAAGACTAACGCCCTTGCAAGACATTGTAATAACAACCCTTCTCACGCTTTCCTTTTTAAAGTTATAGACCAGGTACTTACAGATGAAAGTGGAGGACCCCAACAATTGTTATTAGAAAAAAAAGAATTCATTTGGCAACTTAAAATGAACACTTACACGTCACCAGGGTTGAACGAAGTTACTTCTTTGACTTGTGTTTTAAAGTTAAGAAACCTGTTAAGATAAGACTTCTTTCATCATTACTTAAACCTCAAGTCTGGTTTTTAAACCTTAATTCACAAATGTTTAACTTGAGAAACATTACTTTTCTGACCTCTGCAGCGCTTCGCTGTACTTTGACCCATACCTTATTTTATTTTATTATTTTTATTTGTATTTTCATTTTGCATAGTTTCGTTCAGGATTTGTATGTTTTATTTTTGTCAGGTTCTGCATTGTGGTCTGACTTGATTTTTGCTTACTTCTAGACACACACACCTTTTTGCGTAAGTAACAATGAGATCTTAATGTTTAGACCCACGGTATTTTGAAGTGCTATGTTTACCTATTGTCATTGAACACCAACAGCTGTGGATTTACTTAGGTGTTGCATTTCTTTCTTTCTTTTGTCTTCTGCTACTTTATTTATTATCTTGCACAAGCAAAAATAACAAGTTATGCTGAAGACCTGTTGTACCAAACCAAATAAATACGAAAAAATGAAGTACAGGTCACTGCTGAAATCTTCTTTGTTGAATCTCCTTTATTAAAAGTAAGCGCTTTCGGAATAATCCTTCATCAGACATAATTCAAAGTAACAAAAGCAGCCATATTTAAAACACAGATCATCCAATCACTTACTCCTAAAAGCCCGCCTTTTTTGTAAAGCAGGTTTAATTGGTAAAACATCATTAAGACCAGGTGGTCTATGTGCTCTTAAATCTACTATCCACTTAGATTCAGCTAATGCTGTTCTATGCTGAATGCCCCCCCCCCTCTCATTGGTAGCAATATTTACAATGCATCTAAACTTAAAAGTGTGTGTGGGATTAGTCTCTATATGTCTGAATAAAGCATTGCTCACTTGGCATGTTCTAATATTACTAATATGCTGTAAAATCCGAACCTTCAGCATGTTATTTGTCATACCTACATAAAAACTTTCACATTGTTCACAATTGGCCATATATACTAAGTGTTTTGTCCTGCAAGTAGCCCTCCCTTTAAATATAAAAGTTTGTGTCTTATCTTAGTGACATTGAATATAAACACCCCGATAAGACACAAACTTTTATATTTAAAGGGAGGGCTACTTGCAGGACAATGTGAAAGTTTTTATGTAGGTATGACAAATAACATGCTGAAGGTTCGGATTTTACAGACATATAGAGACTAATCCCACACACACTTTTAAGTTTAGATGCATTGTAAATATTTCTACCAATGAGAGGGGGGGGGACAATTAAATCTGCTTTACAAAAAAGGCGGGCTTTTAGGAGTAAGTGATTGGATGATCTGTGTTTTAAATATGGCTGCTTTTGTTACTTTGAATTATGTCTGATGAAGGATTATTCCGAAAGCGCTTACTTTTAATAAAGGAGATTCAACAAAGAAGATTTCAGCAGTGACCTGTACTTCATTATTTATTATCTTTTTTGCACACAGTATAAACTCATTTGCAGAACAAAGTGCCGTATTCATGGGCACGATTGTGAACTGATTTTTCATTTGTTTAGCTATCCGCCTTTTTCGCATGGTTAGCACCTGCATGGTTCTTGAATGAAGTACCATCTTGTGAATCCGGCGGTTTGTTTGTTTTGATTTAGACGTGTCTTCCACGCAATGCCTTGCCATATTTTTTCTGAAACAGCTGCATTTTTACTTGTTTTGGCTGCTACAACTGTGCATACTAAAAGCTTAGAAAGTGTTCTCATCGCAGCTTGGTGCTTTACCCATTGCTCAAGGAACATTTAAAATTAAAAAAAAAATTATTTTTCATATACTGTCATTGCATTCTGTTGGCGTTGAAATGACAAGCAATTTCTGTGTTAGATTTTTAACACAGAAATAAACATATTCGGTTATTTAACATTAGAAATAACATTTCTTTTATTAGAAATGCCTTTGAAATTCCGGTTATTGCAGACTCCTAGTTGAGTTGCACTGTTTATTTTTTCATTGATTCTTCATTATGCATTAGAGATGTATACTCCTTACTACCTTTCCTGTTAAGGAATGGGTATTATATTTGTATATACTTAGTTGCAAGCATTACTTCATTTTATTTTCTTTTTAATGACAAGATTCTGTATGAGTTTTGTTTTACCCTATGAAAAGTTGTTTGCTAAAATGTATTTTAAGGGAAACAAACAGTATTTACACTTGATTAGGTTCGTGAATCTTCACTAAGACATTCTTGGTTACTTTTATCAAGTTCATGTTTCTTTTTTGAAAACTTTTTTATGTTTAACACCCTGTCTACACTAAGTGGACATTTATTTATGCTTTTAATGTAATACAACTTTAAATGTCAAGGTATGTCAGTGGGTTCAATTAAGGCAGCTGTTTGTAATTTTGTAACACACACCCCGTTTTTTTTTGGGTTTTAAATTGTGTTTGATGATTTTTTCCTTTGTCTGAAGAAGTCTTCCTACAAAGGGAGACGAAAAGCGCTTTACTTTTACATTTCCTAATAAACCTTTGGAGTTTTACACCTGCTGGTTCGGAACCTTTTGGTTTGTTTTTTGACAATAATGAATTAAATTTAAATGTCAGGTTATGTTTGTGATACTAATCTTTTTATGTACATTCAGGTTCTTCTTTACATAAAGATATATCTCCCAACATTTCCTAAAATTTTACCAGAGTTAGCAATGCGGTAGCTTTACCAAAGCATCTGCATATTCTGAGACTGACTGATTAACCTTTTTTTTCTAATATAAGACTGAAAGTATATCTCACTAGATGTGTGATACAAGCAATTTGCAATATCCTTACTAGCTTCATGCATTTCCCTTTAAAGTGCTAAGTATTAGGATGTTTTTCATTAAACTACAGCTTTAAATGCAGTGAGTACAATGGAGTATGGCTTATACATACACACACACACACACACACACATATATATATATATATATATATGTATATATATATAGATATATATATATATATATATATATATATATATATATTCACTTTAGAACATCAAAAGCCCATAACATTGAAATTCAAAACATTGAGACCAAAATCTTGAAAATTCAAAACACTGAAAACTCAAAACATTGAATCCCATAACATTGAAAAAACCTAGGAAAGCAACATGTACTATACTCCAGCAAAACTACATACAGAAACAAATACAAAATAAACCATAGTATACTTCTTCAAATATAAGCAGGGGGAATGCCCCCTGCACCCACCACACCCCCTGCTACTTAAATATATCAACTCTGAGATCACACTACACTACACTGAGATGTGTTATATTGTAGTATAGCAATTAAGAAGGGAACATGACTGAGGTTAACTATGATACTCCGGTAAGTATCACTGAGATATATAGTAATGTGTAATGTTTTAACAGTGAAGTAATGTTTATAAGAGAAGGTTGAGGATAGCATTTTACAATTTAAACAGGCCGTCATGAAGTCTGGAATAGTATGTTTGCCATTATGTTCTGCGTAGTGCGATCTCAGAGTTGATATATTTAAGTAGCAGGGGGTGGGGGGCACATGGGTGAGTACATATTTGGAGATGTGAAATATGTTTTTTTTTTAATTTGTTTCTGTATACACACACACACACACACACACACACACACACACACACAAATAAATGCGTGTGTGTGTGTGTGTGTGTGTATCACAGCACTGCACCAGAACAGGATTTTTACAGCAGTGTACATGAAGGTTGAACGTCGAGCTGGCACCTCGACGTTCGTGAAAATCTACTGCAAAGCATTAGCGGATTGGAGTTCCGCCGTGGCTACCCTTAACTGGGAAAAGCCGAAAGACAACAACAACATGCAGATAACACTTTAGTTTTTACACTGATTGGGTCAACAGATTATGAATTGTTTAAATGTGCTCATCTCATTGTAAATAAATCTTGCTATTAAAACCTCAAAATGATTTAATAACTTCAGCAAAAGAATCCAAACTTCAGGAGAAACTGAGGAATAACAAATCAGTATTCACGGCTTAGTAACTTAGAAAGTTCTTTCTAGAGCTATCTTTGTAAAAGCAGCTGAGATAACTAAGCAGAGAATCTCAGAATTACTTACCTATGAATTACCTAAATGTCTTTTATAGTATAATGTCTACTTATGCACAAATGTGTTTGTGTTTGAAGTTACTCTTCTTTAGATGTAAATGCATAACTTGAACTGAGGGTGAGAAGAGGTGCATTGGGATAAAAATCTGCCTGCAAAAAAAATAAATAAATAAAACAAATGTTTCTTAGTATGATTTCTTCTATTCAATTTGACGTCTTCCAATACATACTTGTTTATGTAAATCTACAATACACAGGATATCAATAACTGCATTACAAGATTAACTAATTTTAGCAACATATATTAATCCTTTTACTCACTCAATGACACAAAACAGAAAAGTAATAAAAGTAGATAACATACGTGTCAACTGTCCAGATTTTTGCCTATTTTTGGCCTATTCCCCATAAAATTTGTGGTTTTCTGGCAAATCACTGAGGATCAAAATAATTAAATAATGTCATACATTTGAGTTTCAGACTAATTTCCTTCAGAAAAGGCATGCTAACACAAATGCTGTTATTTTAGCAACTTTCTATGTATGTAAGAGCAATATTTAAAATATGCCCCTATTTTGGGGCCTTTGCCCCCAGGCTATGTGCAGATTTCTTGTGCTAAGAAGTTGACAGGTATGGCAGATGACTTAAAACCTGAATTTTTTTGAAGGATATTGGCATTTAGTTAGGAAAAAACATACTATAACGTCCTCACTTTTCAAATGTACCAAAATACTGTTCTTATACTCACAGACCATCACGCAGTCTAGATAAGATCTTTGTATAAGTTAAATTGAGTATTCCCAAACAGTAGTTGCATACCCCTACCTCAACCAAAGACTATGTGAGCAAGTCATTATGCACCATTTCTAAGGGGGGTGCTAATACTCATTACTTTAAGTAAATAAGTATGTAAAGGGTGTCAATAAGCACAGGTGAGGTGTGATTCTGGGACAATAGGTGCACCAAAGTGAAGCTGTTAGAAGTCCTTTGAGAAAATCTTATCCAAAAGATGGAATGATGAGATGCAAAGTATGGACAATCTATGACTTTCTTATGCAAATGAATCTCTTTTCCTACTTTTTGTAATTCACAGTCACTATTGGATGGCTAGATGCACTGTGAACAGATAGATTAAAAAAAGGCAAATTCATGCCTTTTCACTTGTGGGTTATGCTTTGTGGTGCATGGTCAGCTTATGCTGTACATTAGCAAGTTCTCCATGTATTATAAATAAAAGCTTGTTTTCATAAGTTATTAGCCATCATCATTTGTGCAGAGGTTGGCAGTCACTGGCAGAAGAACTAGTTATACTGGAAGACTTTGCATGAAGTGCAGAAGAAAAACAGAACAAGATGTTTAGGGCAATGCAATGTGAATTTTACGGTAGTGTTCCTTATTGAATTTGCATTGACTCACTAAAAGAAAGGTAGCTGGTCTACCTTCATGAAGTATATCATAGCCACTGTTGCCCTTTTTATTTTTGCTTTGTCATTGTCTGTTTCGGTTTTGACTGTACAGGAAATAACAACTATATTTCTTCTCTGTGCAGAGTATCTTCTGAATGTGTTCTGTGTTATTGATGGTAAAAGCATACATTGCATTTTGGAAGGTGTTATACATATTGTCCTCCAAAGACAGTGTGAGTGATGATCACAGAGAATGTGAGAAAGTGGTAGCATGTGAGCCTGATACTCAGTTACTCCAGTCACAGGATCACCTTGAAAGAGGGAACCTCTTCATACTGTCTTAACAGTCCTGCAGGACAAGTGGTAGCATGTGAGCCTGATGCTCAGTTACTCCAGTCACAGGATCACCTTGAAAGAGGGAACCTCTTCATAATGTCTTAACAGTCCTGCAGGACTTAGACCTTAACTGAGACCTTCTACTGCATGTTGTGGAAGTCTGACAAGGCTGGACTGCCTTTTTCTTCTGGGAGTCCGTATGAATTTCTCCAGCACATTTTTTGGATACATGCATGTGTGTGTGTGTGTGTGTGTGTGTGTGTGTATATATATATATATATATATATATATATATATATATATATATATATATAGGTTTACTATCATTTCACTGGAAACTCGAAGTGTGGTGGCTGAAAATGTCAACTTCGACATTTTGCTGTACCCATCACACACCCCCTGCTACTTATATATACAAACTCTGGGATCACACTACAGTGATGGAAAGGGTACATTTCGCGATCCCCACTAAAGTGTGATCTGCATCACACTGTAGAAACTCACAACAGCGAATGCAAAACAGCATTCGCTGTTGCAGGTTTCGACATTGTGACATTCGTTTTTTACATAGTGTGAAAGTGCTATTTCACACTAGTGAAAATTGACAAAAGTCACATCGGTGAAATCATAGTAAACCTATATATATAGATATAGATATCATTTGACACAATGCCCTATCTTGGCATTGTAGACAAACTCTTAAAACTAGGCATAGACCCCCTTCATCACCCACTGGATAGCAAGTTAACTCACAGGCAGGACATAAAAATTCAGGATAAGTGAGTTTACCTCCATAAAAAGGCCATTCAAAAATGGACTCACTCAGGTTTTGGTGCTGGGGCTGCTTCTGTTTGGTAACTTTTCCTCTGAAATCAAGGCTAACATCAATGGTCTCTAGCTATGCAGGTTCACAGACATTCACAACTAGGCATAGTCACAGAATCCACTAAAGACACAAGCATCCACAAAGATGGCCTGATACAGACAAATAACTGGTACCTGTGTCATTGCCTAAAACTGAGTACCAAAGAATGTACAATAGTATCTTTCAGGAAGACAACTACTCCAGGAAATTAGTGCATTGATAATACAGCCCTAAGAGCTGACTCTGTGGTCAAGTATTTGGGAATGCATGTAAACAATGACTTGGCCTATAAATGTCATGTCTCTACTGTAGTAACTAAATCATTCTAACTGCATAGCTTATAAACAAGAGTATTGTTATCCAGGTCAAAAGAAGTCCTTGTTCAGTTGTTCTCAGCTTTAATCAGACCAGTCATTGAGTATAATGTCCCCTTTGCTATGTACCTGACAAGGCATATACAACAACTGGAGAGTGCTCAGAAGTTTCTAATAAAAAGACTAAATGGTGTGCAACACCTGTCGTGTACAGACCACCTTGTAACCTTATCCTTCTGTTTGGTCTCCAGCAGCTTGTTGAAAGGTGATCTATTCCTATCTTCACATCAGCGTCTGATCCAGCCTTTATGGACCTGTAAGACATCTTCAGATCAGCTTCTGATCCAGCCTTTATGGACCTGTAAGACATCTACAGATCAGCTTCTGATCCAGCCTTTATGGACCTGTAAGACATCTTCAGATCAGCTTCTGATCCAGCCTTTATGGACCTGTAAGACATCTTCAGATCAGCTTCTGATCCAGCCTTTATGGACCTGTAAGACATCTTCAGATCAGCTTCTGATCCAGCCTTTATGGACCTGTAAGACATCTTCAGATCAGCTTCTGATCCAGCCTTTATGGGCCTGTAAGACATCTTCAGATCAGCTTCTGATCCAGCCTTTATGGACCTGTAAGACATCTTCGGATCAGCTTCTGATCCAGCCTTTATGGACCTGTAAGACATCTTCGGATCAGCTTCTGATCCAGCCTTTATGGACCTGTAAGACATCTTCGGATCAGCTTCTGATCCAGCCTTTATGGACCTGTAAGACATCTTCAGATCAGCTTCTGATCCAACCTTTATGGACCTGTAAGACATCTTCAGATCAGCTTCTGATCCAGCATTTATGGACCTGTAAGACATCTTCAGATCAGCTTCTGATCCAGCCTTTATGGACCTGTAAGACATCTTCAGATCAGCTTCTGATCCAGCCTTTATGGACCTGTAAGACATCTTCAGATCAGCTTCTGATCCAGCCTTTATGGACCTGTAAGACATCTTCATATCAGCTTCTGATCCAGCCTTTATGGACCTGTAAGACATCTCTAAAACAAATACCATTGGAAACACCCAATCTGTGAACCTGCACTTCATCTGCAACATAATAAGACATGTCGGTGGGACAGGTATGTGTCTCAGCTACTACCTTTTCTCTGGATAAGTCTTCCCATCCAGGTGAACTGGAGTTCCTGCCTGCACATAATCAAGTGAAACTTCGATCATTGTATGGGTAATTGTATGTTTACCCCTGGGTTTGCCACTTATGTCATTAGTAGAAAGAGGAAGTTTGTAAATTCTTAAGTACTCATTCATCGACAAGATATTTCCCCTATGAAATGAATGGTATCATAACCTTTCAGGTAGGGCTGGGAAGTATAGCTAGGCTTAAAATGGTCCTTCCTTTAGGGTCATTACACAGTAATCTCCAATGAATATATAAAACTCTTAGCTACTCTGACAGTCTAAAAGCTCCATCATAAACAGTACTGAGGGTGATATCTACTTAGCCATCTGCGTTATGCATGACCCTGTACTCTTTGAAATCCTTCTACTAAACAAAACCAATGGTAAATCAAACATAAATTATACAGGCAGAAACCTATACTTACACATCAGTAACAACAGGTGGCATGACATATACCTAATCCAGCATATCCCCCATTTCGGGTATAGCCTGCCTTTATCTATCAAGCAGAATACTTCCCTAGCAAATTTTCAAACTAGCAAGGATAACTGGATGGGTGAAAATTCTCTCTTGGGTTATGTGCAGAAATTCTCCTTAATGTGGAGACATTGTTAGTCTCTGGTTGACGTGGTTTAGCTTCTCTATGGACTC
>NC_056748.1:684899606-685137106 GCF_019279795.1 Protopterus annectens
GAGGGAAGTAGAAAGCACAAAGTTAGTTTGCTGCAGCACTAAATAAGTAAAATAATTTCATTTAGGCCTTCCAACCCTTTGCAGATATATGGGGAATATGTAGAGACAGTAACAGATTTTTTTTTCCCATGAGTTGAAAGATCTCTACAAATGGTGACTGCAGTAAATGAATTTAAATGACACATGCTTCTGTTAAGGAAAGCTGTTTGAAAAGATGATAAAGAGCAAAGATGTCATATTGTCAGAAATGGTCACTACAGTAAAAGTAATTGATTTGTCCAGCAATAATAATATATGACTGTCATACTTAGGCTAGAAGTAAAGTTGTTCTCTGGAAAATTGATGTCTTAAACTGTGCTATTAGAGAAAGCTTTTGAAATTGCCATGTACTTTAAGATCAAATCAGTCAGTGTTCACTGAAAGAAGCAAATACAGACTCTCCATT
The DNA here is from genome assembly GCF_019279795.1 of Protopterus annectens. Lineage (NCBI taxonomy): Eukaryota > Metazoa > Chordata > Ceratodontiformes > Protopteridae > Protopterus > Protopterus annectens. The sequence continues at coordinate 684,900,052 of NC_056748.1, forward strand.
GGAAGGTCTGATAGCAAAGCTACACCTCAAATATTACGGAATCATAGGAAGTTACTAGGCTATTGGCCCTAGGCTCCTTATAAGACTAGACATGTTATACTTTTTTCCCCTTATTGAGCAAGATGAATGGTTTATATTTGCAGTACACACCTGTGATCAGCACCGACTGCCCTTATCCAAGATGGACATAGGTGACACCCCCCCAGGATATTACTTAAATTGGGAGTTTACTCCAGAGGAGTGCCAGTCTCTGGGAGACATATCTGTCTCTCCATCATGTCCTGGTAATGTATCAGGATAGGTTACGATCCCTAGAGTAAGTGAATCTTGTCTTATTTGACTTGTGGATGTGCAGCATTTCCATTAGCGGAGGGTCAGAGACTGCTCTGGAGGCCAGGCACAAGTCACCTCTCAGCAGCCTATAAGATACAGAGTACAGTAGCAGGGCCTTCAGTCTGTTCATGTAGGTCTTGTGTTGAAGGCCCTGGATTTTCTTGGTGAGAAAGTTCTGAGGTCTCTCCAGCTGCTGCAGGTGTCTGGTGAGGTACATAGAGAAGGGAGCTTTGTACTTTATTAATGTTCTGATGAGGGATGAGTACAGGGGAGTTGTAACATTCTTAGCTCTGGATGCGATGCCCTTATTTATGAGATATACAATACAGAAGGCCTTCTTTAGTACTGTGGACACATGGTGATCAAAGTTAAAGTTGCTATCAACCTGTGTTCCCAAATCTCTCACGACAAGGTTTGAGGAAAGGGGGGTACTTTTAATACTGTAATTTGCAGGGACTTCCCTTTTGCTGAAAGGGATGATAATATATTTTTATTTTATTTATTTATTTATTTGCATTTAGTTTAAGTCTGTGATCTGGCATCAATCATTTGTCTGTGTAAGCCCTTTTTGTAGTATGTCAACATTGTTGGGTGGTGACTTAATGATTGCACCCAGTCTGCAGTCATCAGTGAACTTGGTAAGCCACAGGCCATCATTTTTCACCTGGACTTCTGAGAAATAGATTCCAAACAGCAGGGGGCCCAGCACAGATCCTTGTGGTATGCCACTGGTAACTGGACTGCTGGTAGAGGTGGAATCCCCATCTTTGACTATATGCATTCGGTCGGTGAGCCAGTTGGCTAGCCATCTAGTGATATATGGGTTACTAGATGGTTAGCCAACTGGCTCACTGACGGAACACCACACAGTCAAAGTTGGGGATGCCACCTCTACCAACAGATCAGTTATCAGCTGCATTATCACCCTGCTAGAAATAACATGACCTTAGAATTTTTGCATACCAAAGTTCAAATTCATGAAGCATATATTGGTGAGCTTAAATGCTTTTACAGCATTTAAGCATGAAGCAGTCACCAAAGCCATAGACAAGGGTAAGGTGGTTCACACAGCCTATCTAGGTCTTGACAAGTCTTTCAATGCCATCCCCCACTCTGGAATTATAGATAACTCACTAAAGTAGGTATAAATCCCTATCTCACAAGATGGGTTGCCAACTGGCTCACTGACAGAACCCACACTGTGAAAGTAGCAGACTCCAAATCCGACTTCAGACCAATGACAAGTGGAGTACCACAGGGTTCAGTCCTAGGTCCTCTCCTGTTTGGTATCTACTTCTCTGAAGTACAGGCTAACACAGAAGGTCTTTGGCTAATGGAGTTTTCAGATGACTGCAAACTAGGAGCCATAATCGAAACTCCTAATGATGTGGACATCCTACAAAAGGGCCTCACTGAGACAGATGCCTGGTGTCAAAGCCATGGCCTCAAGCTAAATGCCAAAAAGTGCATTGTCATCCCCATTGGTAAAAACTCTGTACCCATGAACTACAACATAGGCGGTAATATACTTAACAGCGAAAGTGTGATAAGAGACCTAGGGACACAGGTGGACAGTAGTCTCTCCTTTGATAATCACATCGCCACAGTAGTCAGGAAATCCTTCTATGTGGCACACCTCATCAGAAAAGGTTTCTCATCCAGAAAAAAACAGGTCATTGTTCCCCTCTACTCATCACTCATTAGACACATTATAGAGTACAATGCCCGTTTTGGTATGTACCTCACAAGACATCTACAACAACTGGAAAGGCCGCAGAAATACCTCACAAAGAGGATTACCGGCCTCAAACAGATGTCCTACGCAGACCGTCTCAAAAAACTCCAGCTTTACTCCATCGCATATCGCCTACTCAGAGGTGATCTCTGCCTAACATATAAAGCTATGTCAAACCCAGAGCTGCTGGACATACTCCACTTAAAGAAATCCCAATCCCTCCAAGCTACACACTCTAGGGACCTAAACCTTGTCACCACAATAAACAGAACATGTCGGAGGGATAGATTCCTGTCCCAGAGACTTCCCATACTCTGGCATAAACTACCTATCTATATCAAACAAAGCTCCTCATTAGTACTCTTCAAGAAAAATCTTGAGGACTGGGTGGGAAATAAGAAATTCACTCCAGGGATCACCTCTGTGGCTCTGCTCGACAGTGGCACAGGAAAATAATTTTCTTGGGTAGCAAAAGCCAGGGTACCTTTTTGGCTGGGCCTGTACAGGCCACAGGGCCAATAGCTTAGTACCTACCTATGAACCTATGTTACCAAATAATGGTAAAATGAATGCATTCATTCTAAAGTAATTAAGTGTATACATTAAAAAAAAACACTAACAAGACCTGTATCCATATATTTTCACTGAGTATCCATTCAGATTGCTGCAAATGTTGTGTTGAATGCTTCTATCACAGAACATACTGAGGCAAAGGATAAACTATCTCTAGCAACTATATTTGTATTCAAGATTGCAGTGGCCTAGAGACAATAATTTAAATGGTGAGTGTAAGATAATTTTCTTAATATTGTCCGTTATTAATCATTATTTGATTTTGTTCACAGTGCAAATTATGCATGGATGGTTAACTGAACATTTTGCAGTTGTACAGGATATTTTTAGGACTTTTATCACAGGTATAGCTGCAGTGATTTAGGTGACATCAGCATAAAATTCATCTAGTACAAACCTCCATTTAGCTCATATGAAAGTTATTTGCTTAGGACCATTATTCAGACTACAGTCCCCCATTATTAGGGATTGGAACACATGAAAAATTGTCTGTTTTGAGTGTACATTGATATTAAAGGTATTTCAATAATTAGGCTTTGTGACATTTTTAATTTGTATGCATTTAGAACGTGCATTAAAGATATCATGTGCCATCAGCAAATGAAAATGGTTTTAGTATTTAAATGGACTTTAGTTTTTTTTTTGTTGTTGTTCTTTTTTTTGTCTTCATTGTCTGATGTCTCTGTTATCAGTGGTTGTAGGAAGATGAAAGTACATATTTTTCATTTTTTAACTTGGTTTAGATATGTTTACTGTAGTTCCCTTTAGTCATCTGTATTTGTTAAACTTATTCATGCCTCTCTAATGACAGATGAGTATTTTAAAGTCTGTTGTCTTGTGTGTTGTAGATACCATCATATGTTTTCTTTATATGGTCATTAAAGAGCTTGACAAGCCAAGGATCACACCTCTCAACATCTTAGAGCAAGAAATTTGGACAAAGCCATAAAACTGGGGGTACAAGGGCAGAAAAATATGGATAATTTTTAAATATTGCTCTTACAAACTTAGAAAGTTGATAGAATAGCAGGTTTTCCACAGGCATACATTTTAGTGTATGAAGTCTGAAACTGAAATTCTTGTCATTATTTTCTGATTTACATCCTCAATGATTTGCCACTCATTTCCCAGAAAAACAGAAAAGTATGAAGAATAAACAAAAAATATGAAGCAAAAATCTGGACATTCTGTGAAGATCTGTACACTTGAGAGGTATGCCTAGGACAGAATGCAACATACCCTGGAAGACCATATTCTGAGTATGAGCCTGAGTTTGTGCTTATCATGTAAAGTGATTTGTTTTAACTCAAAGGAAGATATGATGGTGTGTGGGCTATATAGTATTTTCAGTGAAGAAGTAAGTATTTGTGGTAGCTTCAACAATACAAGCAGAAAGCCTTCAGGGTAGGTGGAGCACTTTGATGTACTGTCAATGTCGAAATCTTTAAGAATGCATTTTTGGGATTTTGACAGTGGTGATGTTTTTTCAGATATTCACTGGTTTGTTATGAAATGTGGCATGTCTGCTACAAAATAAATGGCCATGTAGTGCCTAATGTTACTGCTTGCAATCTCTAAGGAAAATAAACCATTTTGAGAAGTTAAGGAGGTTTTTCTTTTACTCCATGCTTTGTTTTTCCCCCTACAATACCTTCTCATGCATGCTAACCTTAAATATGACCATAACCCTGTCCTTAACCTAACCATACATATTAGGTTACCATGTGCCCTTTCTGTAACAGTGTCACTAAACAGGACACACACGCACACAGACGAATACACAAATACCTCACAAATTCCAATATGCAAGCACACCAAAACATGTATCCCCTTGTGTATCCCTTATTCTAACCTTAACTCACAGACATGCATGCCAAAAGACCCAATGATGAAACTTGATAAAACATTCAGTATAAATGAATATTTTGTCATTACTACCCACTCCCACTTACCATGTTCTGCAGTCATTTTATTTATTTATTTATTTGACATTTGTTGACCGGGATTAGTCCATCTGTGACAAAGCCCTTTTTTAATGGAGGCCTGGGGGGAAAAGCTCCAACTGTACAAATATAACTGAGGGATGCATGTTACAATAAATGTATAATACAATAAGAATAGCAATATATGAGATGACAATAAAGAAAGCTAGACTATAGTTAAGGAGATAAACGTATAGAAGGCACAGACATGTAGAAAAGTAAATAATGGGACTAAGTATATTGATCAGTTACAAATAGTCGACAACTGGAGGAGTGGATATTAGTAGAAGGTTAAGAGAGAGTACGGTGGACGTCAGGAACAGAGAAGTAGAAGAAGAGAATCATGTGCTTAATAGGTAGAAGAAGCAGGTTAATCGGAGAAGAAACAGAGTAAAAGAAGGTAATTATAGTAGGGGAGGAAATAGGAATAAAGAGTAAGAGGAGAGATGGACAAACAACTGGATTCAGGTGTTGTGGTTACAGTGACATATCCAGGTGTGGTTTGGGTATTCTTAGAGAGATCTCTTGAATTTGTAGACCTGAGGTATGCTTCATTGGAAGCTTATTCAATTGAATGGTGGGTGAATAGCTGTATAAGTTCTGCCCTACTTTTATTTTTAGGTTTTTGAATCTGTAACAAGAATTTATCAGAGCTCCATAGTGGTCGGGGAGGGATATAAAGTGAGACTAGTGAGGAAATGCTAGGGCAGAAAGAGACTTTATTGATGATGGAGTGGATTATGAGTATTTAAGAAACTTTGAGTTGATTAGGAAAATATAGCCAATTGAGTGACCTAAGGGCATGACAGTGGTGAGATCTGGATGCCAGATTGGCAGTAAATCTAGCTACTTTATTATAGATTGTTTCAGGTTTAGTGAGAAGAGAAGACTAAAGGGTTGTAAAGATTTGCAAGTTGTAGAAAAGGTAGGGAAGAAGGTAAGTGTTAGCTAGTGATATTCTGGAGTCAGGGTTAGACACCTTTTGTTTCTATACAGGAGGCCAATATTTTGGTGGGTCTTCTTAAAACAGAGATGTATATGAAGGTCAGATTTCAGTTGGTCATCTAGGATTACTCCAAGGAGCTTAGTCTGGTTTTCAGGGATAATGTTAGTGTTATTTAGTGAAAAGATGGCAAAAGAGGATTTAATGTGATAGAGGGGTATTGGGAGGAATAGTAGGGGTTTTGCATTTTTAGGGTTGAGTAATAGTTGGTTATTAGTAAGCCCTGTTTCTGTATGTTTGAATGATGTTTGCATGAGGGTGAGTAGTTCTGTTGAATTGTCAGCTATGGATATAATAGTAGCATCATCAGCATACTACATGAGGGAAGACTGGGGACAGGATCTGTATAGCTCATTAGTGAAGATGTTAAAAAGGAGAGGTCCAAGAACAGAACCTTGCGGGATGCCAGTTTTGATGGGGAGAAAAGGAGAAAGAACAGATAGCCATTTGACGGATTGCTGCTTATCAGAAAGGTAGCTGATAAACCAGGATAAAGTTGCTGAGGAAAGGTTGAGTTGGGATAATTTTGAGAGGAGGACAGGGTGGGAGACAGTATCAAAGGCTTTTGACAGATCTAAGAAAAGACAGGACACATGTTTATTATTATCTCTAGCAAGAGAAATGGCATTGGTAAAGGAAATTAGGGCAGTAGAAGTGCTATTGTGTTGGTGGAAGCCATGTTGGGTAGGGGTGATACGATTCCCTTGAGAGAGGTGGGCCATAAATTGTTTGTGTATGCAGTGTTCGAGAATTTTTGAGAGTGGAGAACGTATGGCAATAGGTCAAAAGTTAGAAAGCTCTGTCGAATTTCCACCTTTCTGGATGGGTATAGTAAATAATTTTTTCCAAAGAGTAGGAGCAGTTGATTCAGTGATAGAGCAGTTAATGAGAATGGAAACAGGGTAGGCTTCTGATGAGGTGGCAACTTTTAGGAAGAAAGATGGGACTGTCAGCTGATGGGGAGCAAATTTTAAATCTGAGGAGTTTTTTTAATGTAGCCTATGGGAACTGACCTTAGTGCGAAGGGGGAATTTTGTTGTTGGATAGATGTAGGTGGTGAGAGACTGGATAGGTTAGAAGACTGCATAAGTTTGCTAACAGTATCAGTGAAGTAGGAATTGAAAATGGAAGCAGTTGTAAGGGGTGTATTGTCAGGGCAAGGACTGGGTGTAGATGGATTACCTGAAGAGAGTATTTGATTAATAGCATTCCAAAACTATTTAGGGTTTCTATATGGTATAGTCAGAAGTTGGTGGTAGAAATTTATTTTATCATTATTGTTTTTTTAGTGAGATTATGGAGTTCCCTATATGTTTGGAAATGTGAGGGAGATTTAGTCTTAGACCAAAGTTTCCAGGCAGAGTCTCTTTTTTGTATAAGCGACCAATTAGAGTTGGTTATCCAGGGTGGAGTTGTAGGATTTGACTCCAATAGTTCTAGGAGTGGCAAGGGATTTGAGTGGGTTAAGGAAGATGGAGTTAAAGTGTAAGACAACTTCATCAAGAGGTAAGGTAAAGAGGATGGGCCAGTCTTTAGCTGAGAGAGAATTATTGAATATCTCAGAGTTAAAGGTAGATAATTTCCAGCATACTTTAAATTTGTGGGGTCTGGAAATGTGGGGGCAGAGTTGGAGGATTCATACTGGTCAATGGTCACTTTCTGGGCTGTGATAAGGTTAAGGTTAGAAACTGAGATCCAGTCAATGATAAACTAGAATTGGTAGGTTTATGATGGAAATAGGAGATAAAATAAGTTGTGTGTAGCCAAAAAGGTTATACAATTGGTAGGGGGGTTAGAGCAGAGGGAAGACCAGTTGATATTAACATCACCTAGTATTATGAACTCATTGGGTATGTGGTCTGACATCCAATTTAGAGGTATGTTATCACCTGGTGGTATATAGATGGTGACTATTGTTATTGTTATTGTTTTGTGATTGTTGGGTTTAAAGTTGGCAATCAGATATTCAGCAGGGTAAAAGGATGGAGGAGGGTTAGGAAGGGGATTAAGGGTAATGAGATCTAAGTACAGAATAACAACTCCACCTCATTTTTGTGTGTTCTCTCAAGATGTAGGATGTTGTATCCTGGGGGAAGAAGTTCATTATCAGTGCTGTGTGGTTTAAGTCAAGTCTCAGGAGGAGTAATAATGTTAGGGCAGTATTGAGCTAGCCATGAATGAAATTCTGTTATCTTGTTAAGGATACTGTGGATGCTGATAAAGAAGAAGGAGAGATGCTTAGGAATCAGGTTAGGAGTATACAGAGGGATTTGGGTTGTAGTGGAAGGAGCAGGTTGGTTATTTAATGGACCAGGATTAGGATGAACATCACGAGAGAATTGGAGAGTGTTGAGGGGGTGGAAGAGAAGTGATATAAATGAGTAAAGAGAGAGAGATTTTTGTTTTGTTCTGTAAAGCGTATATATAGGCAGTTTAATTCTGGGGAGATTATAGTGAGGGAGATATAGAAGAGCAGTAGTGGGTGTTGAAGTGTGAGATGACATGAGTAGATGTTGGAGAACAGGGACGTTGGATTAGTTGACTGTGGTATGAAGTTAGGTTACAGAAGAGTAGAAATAGAAGAAGAATAGAAATACAGTCGATAAGATGAAGAGGTGAAAAGAGGATGAGAGAAGAGCAGTGGGCATTTTGGTAGTATGAGAGAGAAGAGAAAAGAGCAAGTGTGAATTACAGAAAGACAGTAGTAGTAAGGGGGGATATGGGGAGCATAGATTGGTGAAGTGAAAAATAAAAGAGTTAAGAGAGGTGGGAGGGGCTAAGAGAGGTGGGAGGGGGCTAAGGTAGGTGGAGTGGGTTCTGATAGGCTAGGGTGTGAAGAGGTTGGATGTGACAGAGGGTGGGATTAATGGGGTTAGCTATAAAGGTAACTGATCTGGGGGTGTGTGAGAAAGGGGGTAGGGTAGAGGAGCAGAGTGAGCCTGGGGAAAGTGAAGACAAACGGAACGGGTTGATCCAGGAAACAGCAGAAAAGAAGGAAAACAATATGCAAAGCAGAAAAGGTTGGCTGACAATGCAGTCACTAGTGAATGGAAATGGAATAAAGAGAAGGTGAGTAACTGAGCAGGCTAACTTAACTAGAAAGGGAGGGCAAGGTAAAAAGATCAAAGGCATTTAAAAGTTACCCAATGAGCACAGGGATAGGCTTTTTCAGTAGATGGCATATGAACAGGTTAGTGGAAGTGAGGAGGCAGGCTAGAAGTATTGAAGTGTAGGGAGAAACAAGAGATAAAAAAGAGAATAAAGAAAAATGTCATAGAGAACTATGAGGACATCAGAGAGAATAAAGGAGGAAGGGTGGGCAGAGGTCAAGGTTGGAGTCATACTAGTGACCCTACAGAGGCAAATAAGAAAGCAGGGTGAGATTAAATAGTACACATACTTTAAGTAGTTTTAATAAAATGTAGAGCTGAAGCTGTCAGTTTGTGCAAGGAATGTACTGCTTGGAGGAAGGAAGATGAAAAATCTTGTGTTCAAGCAGTGTAAACCTCTGGGCTTTCTACCTACAAATAAAAAATGGAGAGGCATACATGAGTAAATGAGGGAAACAAGATAGTGAGCAAACAATAACAGCATGTAATGATACACTTCACTGCTTCACAGTGATTCATCACTGCCAACTATAACCACACAGAAAGTAACATTGGGTTTGCAAGATTTGTGCATGCCGGTATTTAGCTAGTAGTACAGTCAACAATTTCTTATACCAGAAATGGCATGTAATGCCTTGGCATACAAACAATTGTGTCAAAACATCTCATGCCTCCCTCTTAAATCCTTCCATTTAAAATGCATTTCATGAAAATGAAGTCAATTTACTTGTTTAACTTATTCACCTTTTATCTATTACATTTGATAACTGTGTAGGTGGGCTGATCTTCAGACCCTTTTCAGCTGCATCCCAGTGTCATAAGGCAGCAGTTGTAACAGTGCAAAACAGAACAGAACAACAACTAGCAAGAAACTTCAAAACTTCTAAGATGATAAGCAAATGCTAATGAAAACAATGTTCAAACATATACCACCTAGAACAAGTTATATATATATATATATATATATATATATATATATATATATATATATATATATATATATATATATATATATATATATATATATATATATATATATATATATATATATATATATATATGCAGGTATTCACATTCTCAAAATATGGTGTATAATATGACAATTGCAACATAAATTATATAAATAGAACATGAAAGCGTTTTGTACATGATATTTACAATATGTACATGTAGGACACTATTTTGCATCACATGATAACAGATGGAGAGAGAGCAATAACATTTTAATTTATACATTACACCATGATGTAAACAGAACTTTAGTAGAGACTTTATTTACTTTGCTAACTGCCACCCCTTGGCTTAGTTTTCTAACTATTCAATGTGCAATATACTTAGACGACCCTTTTTCTTTGTAACAGTATCACAATACTTCTTTGAACCAGCTCTTTTTCAATATATTTATGAAACTGACTAGTGCGCCTTATTGACTGGGTTTAGAAACCAGATGATTCCATACTGCTAGTGCCAACTTATAGAAGACCCATTCATCAGTAGTCATTTTGAGTCTGGGTATAAGAAGAGATATTATATCATTGGCAACATCTCTTAGGGATAACTTTGCTCTGGGTTTTGTAGTTTGAACCTCAGTGGTAGGCAATGTCCTTGACTGAGAATTTTGAAATGTAACCATTTTAATTTCTCAGCTGCAGTATTCCCAAAGCCATACCTCTACAGAATTGGGGCTGTGTAACTGAAATCTACTATTTTCTCTGTATTATGTTTCTGTGCTTTGCTGTTCTTTATTTTTTAAGTTATTCTGTTATCTGTGTATTACTTTATTGTGCGATATTTACATCCACACACATATCACTTAGAACATTACCATGGCAGATACTTTATTTTGCCTCTCTGATTCTTCATGAATCCAATCCACTTACATCTTTGCTAAAACAATCATGGCCTGCTAAGTAATACTGTTTTACTATAAAATATATATGCTAAAAAGTGAAAACAATTTTTTGCAAAAATGTGAAGTTCTTTGCATATTAATCAAATTAGCATGCAGTAGCACACATCTAATTTAGAGACTAGGCAAATATGATTTAACTAACAAAATCTAGAATGAGGAATCATTCTTTTACTGAATGGAATTTTTGTTAGCTCAGCAATCAAGTAAATTAGTAGATAGGACAGAATTTCAGGCTAAGGGCCATCAATCCTCACTGGTTAATAACCAATATAGCACGACTGTGTGGATTATTTAAAACAGATTGAGTATGTGGTGAAAGAGGTGTGTAGGACATAATAAAAAATTCTCCACAGCTATTGTGATGGCAACATACTGGGACACCTTGATCTCCTCTCTGCTTATTTTGCAATCACTTGCATGTAAACGATTTCCACTTGCGGAGCTCAACTCAGGTAATCTCATTCCAAAGGTAATTTAACCGATGAATTGCAAGAACTCATGAATCCTATAGACAACACATATCTTACTGTACATTACACTACTGGATATTGCTTAGGTTCATTCCCTTTGACAAATATGATAAGTATATGCCAAAGGTCATATGCCTCTAGCTTACAAATACCGATGAGATTCTAATATGCAACATCATTATTTTATCAATGATAAAATCAATTTGAGCACTGACTTTCTGAATGGAACCAAAATGTTTATGTTCTCATTGTCAGGGAACAGAAAAAAAAGCATCCACTCCACTGTCCTTCATAAAAATGGAGTTCAGATGAAGTTGAAGTAAGAGAATATTAAGGTCTTAAACTTTTTAAAAGGAAGCATACTGAAAAAATGTTTCTGACATCTATTACAATCTCATTAAATAGCTTATAGACATATTCAGTGGTATGGGTAAATGTCTCAAATTACTATTTGCAGCATCTGTGCCACAGGACTAAACACTGCTGTTAATGTCAAAAAACAGCTATACACCAGCCTTCAAAAAGCATAAGGATTATTCCAAAGAAAGATGGGATATTTGTAGGAGGTGTCAGTCACTCAGAAACATGAAAAGGCACCAAGAATAGTAAGTTCCTGAGGAAGGAACTTGAAGGATGAGATGCTGTAGAATTATGCTATTACAGAAATGTGCAAACATAATTTTGTCATCGGAGAGATTATTTATGAAAATAACAATTCATCTTAAAAAAACATTGAAATACACCCAAGTCAAATAAATGACATCTAATTCTTGAGTACCCAATTCAATTGTGATTTAATGTAGCAGGAGACTTTCTCTTCTCATATCACTTCTCAAAAATATGGAATGCTATTCCGTACCCTATAAGGTAGAACCTTTACACAGATCCTTTAAAATGTCCTAAAATGCATCTCATGGATAATTGGACTTGATCTTGCTCCACCTCTAGCTAACATACTATTTCTTTTCCCTTAATCCTGTATTAATCTTAATTATTTCTTCGGCTTTTCATTGATTTTATCCCCAGATGATATTCTATGCTTTCTTTCTCATTGCTACATCATCTCCTTTCAGATATTTTACCCATGCTCCTACCACCTACCTACCTAACACTTGGTTCAAATGAAAATCTAATGTTTCTAGGCAAGACTGATAAACATGCAAGCAGCCAAAAATGATATTGATCTTTACAGGATAGGCTTAAGTCTTCTTCTCTTTCAGCCTTTGCTGACCCCATTTTATATGCCACCCACAGGACTTTTGCAGGCTTGTTGAAGTCTACCTTGCAATACATGCCCTCCTGATTTAGAAAATATCTCATTACAGATGACAAGATAGATATTTATACTTTACTGATCGACATACCTCTCAACCTGGAAACATAAAAAATCTAGACACAGGCCCATGAAAAATATGTATAAATCTGCACGCTAAATAACATAACATTTACATACATAATTATGTATGCCTACCCACTCCATTGGAATTGTGGGATACCAACTTTCAAATGCAAACTGAAGAACAGACAACCAAAATATGGCCATAGAGTCCCCCTGCAGCCATTCCAATGCCCAAGTACATGGCTATTTCACTCCATTTACCATAAACACTGTAATGTGCATACTGCTTTACTTCTGCAATGAATATTTGGATTTCATTTAAAACTTTTATTTTACATTTTATAGCACAAACACTAAGACATCTGCTAAACAAAGCAATACAGTCTCACAATGAAAATAGACTTAGCATTAAAACTTCTCTGCCCTTGAAACTCACATTCATTGAAATAGCATTGAAACCTACATTCAAAGAAAATGCATCTGGCCAGTGGTGGATAAAGATTACTTTTGGGCTATTTTCAAATCATAGGCTCCTTGCGCATGAAACATACATGTGTTCTTTGATACACCTTCCTAACTGTATTAAATTATATTCCTTGTATAATACAGCACACTTGTTACAGCGCACTTTAAATTTATTGTTTTGAACATTTTTCCAGTAAGTAATGGAACAAAATGTATGAACCAATAATGACAAAACTACCCAGTTCAATAACATTTCCATCATAAAAGTCTACTCAAACTTCTACAATCCACCAGTATCAGTAAATATGCACAATTTCTGCAGAAGTAAAAAAGTCATCTAAATAATTCCACATTGGAAACAAAATCACACATACCCACACACCTAAACCTGCTGGAAAGACATACAAATCACACACTCCTAAATCTGCTAGAAAGCCATACAAATCACACACACCTAAATCTGCTGGAAAGCAATACAAATCACCCATGCCTAAATCTGCTGGAAAGCAATACAAATCACCCACGCCTAAATCTGCTGGAAAGCAATACAAATCACCCACGCCTAAATCTGCTGGAAAGCCATACAAATCACACACACCTAAATCTGCTGGAAAGCCATACAAATCACCCATGCCTAAATCTGCTGGAAAGCCATGCAAATCACCCACGCTTAAATCTGCTGGAAAGTCGTACAAATCACCCACGCCTAAATCTGCTGGAAAGCAATTCCCATTTCCATTCCAGTACAAATGCTGTGCATACAAATAAAATGGAGCTTTTCTCCTTGGGTCTCTGCTGAAAAAGGGCACCTGCCCAGCCAGACCAACCCAGTTTATAAATGGCAAATAAAATAAATAAATATAGAAAAATGCCTTTCAGAAATGCATACAAAGCTGTTCAGCTTAAAAGAGCTAATTGCGGACTGCCAAGCCAAGTTCTAAGTACAAAATGCTGCCTTTCCACCTTAAATGAACTAACTTAACTAAGCACAATGCTGCCGTTACAAATAAATCTTCATTCAGAAATGCCTACAGACCCGTTCAGCTTAAAAGAGCTAATTGTGGACTCCCAAGCCGAGTTCTAAGTACAAAATGCTGTCATTCAGCTTAAAAGAACTAACTTAACTAAGTGCAATGCTGCCATTACAAATAAATCTGGAAATCTCTTGCACGTAAGACAATCTTTTATCTGGAATAGAAGAAAGATGTTATGGCTTGGACAGAAGTACAAATGCTGTGCAATGCCGAATGCTGCTGATAAGACAAATGCAGACTGCCAAGACTGCTGATAAGACAAATGCAGACTGCCAAGACGAGTGCTAAGTACAAATGCTGCCATTCAGCTTAATAAATCTCAATAAATCTGCTGAAACACAAATGAATTTACAAATGCCAAAAGCTTGCCAAAATGCAAGTATAAGTGCCGTGCATTGAACAAAAGCAATGGATGCATCCATGACACACATGCAAACAGTTCCTGGCTAGAAATGCAGATAAACACACAGTCACACACTTGTGAGCAGCAGATTGATTAACGCAGATAAACACACACTTGCGAGCAGCAAATTGATTAATGTAGATAAACACACTTGCAAGCAGCAGATTGAGTGGTGAACAATGTAGATAAACACAGCTATGGGTAAACACACAAGCAAACAGTTCTTGGCTGGAAATGCAGATAAATACAACTATGGGTAAGCTAGCAGCACAGTTCTTTTTTGCCAGACAAATACAACTATGGGTAAACAGTACAGTTCTTTCTTGCCAGCATTTAAAATAAACAAACCACAGAGTTCTTGGCATAATGCACAACAGTTCAGAGAGTTGTTTTCTTACCTGGAGGTTGGGACACATGTGGGCTGACTCTGCAAAATTTAAATTATGTCGTGATTGCTTTTATATTCCCTACTTCCCTCTGAGTCCAAAAGGCAAAAGCTAATGTTATCAGGCACACCTATGTAGGCTGGTGATGCTGGTGATATCAGCCAAAAACTTAAAGTGGTAAAACCGGTAATAAAAAAAAAAAAAAAAAAAAAAAAAGACCAGCAAATTCAGAAATTAAGGGGGCCACTCAGGAATTCATGGCACCTCAATATTTTGCCCTCAAAACCGGTAAATACCAAGGAATTCAGTATGGTTGAGAGGTCCACTGATCAACACTTTGCCCACAAATTACTTCACAAGCAATGATTTATGAATGGTAAACTTGTTAAATACAGTTAGTTGAATAAATTCGGGGAACAGTAAACGAGGAGATAATACAAAAGAAGAAAAACACTGGGGATAACAGGTAAAACATTCTACATTTCCATTTAATTTTACATTAGTCAGTTATGTAATGGAAATTAATGCAGTTCAATGAATTATGTATCACTGAACAGCTGACAGTGAAATTACTTTTGGTTATTTCATTGTTTTATTTCTTTGTTGGCAGCTAATTTGGACATTCACTGTACAGAGAAAATAAGATGTGACTATGTGTTGACAAAGTGCTTCTGGTCAGAAAAGCCATTTATGACCTAAATTGTGATGGCCCAATTTTCCTTCTCTGTCTCAAGATAACCTGCCATTACTAAAGGGAATTTAGGCTACTCAAGCTAAATGGTACTTACACTTTCAAACAGTGCTGGAATGTGAGCCTTGAATAAGACATAAGACTGTTAAATATGTTCTTTAACAGCTTTCAATTAAATTTTCTGCAGCTTTCCTTGCCATTAAAGAAATAAGCTGTGTCATCAAAAAGGCAAATGGCAGTAGTGCTGGAAATCCAAAGGGTCTACTGGCCAAACTGTTTTAAGTGCCAGAAGATTAACTGATACCAAAGTTGTTGCAGCTCTTCCCAAGAAAATGGAATAATAAAGATACACCACAGAGACTGAGGAAAGTCAGGATAATATATATTTAAAGAAGGAATCCGGAGAGAAAAGTTGAAGGATAGGTATAGATGGTAGGAAAATTAGTGGGGGTGTAAAATAAGACAACAGGAAGTAAGAAAAGTAATCAGCATTCAATGAAAGATGCAAACAGTGAGAAAAAAACAACAAAGAGTAGGGGCAGGTTTGTGATAAGCTATTGCACTGGCTTGATTCAAATAGACAATTAATGCTTTATAAAACAGCAGTCTTATTAGGTTGCAGCTATCATGAGAGACTAGAGTTTCATACTGCTCCTTCCAGCTTATAGATTTATTGTTATACAGAGGAAAGATGACTGAGTGTTTTGGCTTCTGTAATATAAGGGAGCCTTGGAGATTATTTCTATGGAGATAGTGTTTGAAGGTAGAAAATAATTTACAGGTCAGAGGGGGTAGAAATCAAGATACATGCAGCCAGTAACAATTTCTCTCTTTAAGTGTCCTAACCCCACCCTTGGTGGCTGACATGGTGATCTGCATTAACACAGAGGGCTTCTCTTTTGTTGGAGTGTTCATGCTACTAAACACATACCCTCTAAGTGAGACCATTACCTGCTGTGAATTGCTGGACATGTCTCTCAGTGGATCTATATTATGTGATCAAGCAATCAAATGTTTGAACATGTAATAATCAACCCCTAAACATCGAACCATCAGAAACCGTTCAATGGAGATCTCAGTACAGTGCAGACATGGAAGTTTTCCATTGTCTGCACTGTGGTCCGATCTCAGAGTTACTATATTTAAGTAGTGGGGGGCACTGGGGGGCTTGCCCCCTGCTTACAGCATTTTAATGGTTTGTTTGGGTGTTTTTTTGTGTTTTTTTTGCCGTTCAACATTACAGCGTTTCGATATTTAGGGGTCGATTATTACGTGTTCGAACATTTCACTGTTCGGTCACATAATATAAATGCCTCTCAGTCCTACATCCACTGTATATGTGCAAGTCTCCCCTTACTTGAGAGCAATCAGACAAATGGGACCACCCACACCTTCCCTTCAGGATGAACAAACCAGTGTAAGCCACTGGCTTCCCTCCACCATTGCCTGACCTCTGCCTGAGTCACTGATCAGTCTCAGGAGATCTCAGTCACAGTCATGGCTTCAGCTCTCTATGCCACATAGCCAGAGACTCAAAAGGAAAGTAGTTAGTAGACATTTACAGCTGTCAGTAACAAATGCAAATACCTGGTAGATGAAATAATGCCTACCAGCAATGATTCAATATGGACAACTTTAGAAGCTGAAATGGAGCTTACCAAGAATCAGACCACTTCTATACCTTCTTTGTTGACTTCTTCTTATTCACTAATAATGTAGATCATAGACTCATCCATAATAGGCATCAGATTTCAATAATAGAAAATTCTAATACATCTCTATTTGTTTTTTCAGTATTTCAAGGAGTGCATTTTACTACATGTATACGGGGAACACAAAGATGCACTGCATAGACTTATAGAAACATTTCCAAGAGTACAAAATGTGCTTAAGTTAAAGAGGATTTCCAAGAGTACAAAATGTGCTTAAGTTAAAGAGGACAAGGGGATTATACGTGTTTGATGAAGGTCTTGCAGGATATCTCTCTAGAACTTGCCACCAAAAGACAGATTCCGCAGACAGTGAAACACTTCTTCAACTCTGGTTGCAACCTCTCTTTAACAGTATATGCAATAAGAGTCTTAGAATGACTCATTTGAAAAATGCTTTTTTGTATCTTCAGCAAGTATGACCAATGGGTGGACAACAAAAGACGAGTGTTAATCTTAATTATAATCCCAAACCTGCCTTATGGATGTGAACTTAGGGTGAATTGCTAAAAGTATCTAAAACACCTTGGGGAGTTTCCAGTAACAGTGTCACCACAAAATCATATGTGTCAGCTGGAAAGTCTGTTATGCTAAAATAAATACTTCTGCTGAACCCATTGTCACCATGACTGAATTAGTGACTCTCAGATTCTGCTATGCTCATTCAATGTCTTCGGAAGTATTAATTCCAAAGTTCAGTGAGGGCTCGAAACCTGTCAAGCTTAAAGAAATGTTATAAATATATATCAAGGTGTTAAAAAGACAGATTTGAACAAGTGAGAGATGATGGTTATCAGCCAATCACATTTATACCACAATGTCTGCTATAAAACCAAAAAGCAAAAGTACGTAAAGGAAAAGGTAAGATACAGTCAAAAATGGTCTGCTGTACTCATGAAAATATCTACATAAATTGCAGATAGATCTGTAGGCACAATATATTATTTTCATAGTTGAGATACCCCTAGTGAACCAGGTCAGAGATTAGTGTTTAATTAAAAGCCTATCTAAAATGAGTTTTGTGAAGTTTAATTTCTACTATCATGACAAATGACAACTAGTTATTCAAAGTAATGTTTTTAAAAGGGGTAAATACTTTGCAACCAGTACTATTAAAAGAATCTTACAGTGTACCCTTAGCCCCACAACATCTTTTCCACTAGTCTTCAAAGTGATCATATTCAATGAATAACAAAGAGGTGTTGCTGTATGCAAAAATAAATGGAATTCATTTTCATTCACAGAGTTTATGTTGTTTATTGTTACATGAATTGAAAGAAATATCTTTGGGAAGTTTATATATATATATATATATATATATATATATATATATATATATATATATATATAGACATTAAACTGTTCTATGCATTTCTTGCACTATGAAATGCCTGGTAACATCTGGAAAAAGCTACAATTGGAAAAATAACCTCCATGATTACAAAATGCAGAGAAAAGTAAAACAGTGAATTATTGGTAGTGCTGTGAGAATCAGTGCTAGCACTGATATTGTATAAGAAACACAAAATGATGAGGTGCAAGTTCATTGTATGGCATTCATTCCTCAAAAAGCCAATAGACTATTCATAGATAGTTTTCAAAAAACATATACTGTGAGAGATCCAGCAAGTGAATACGTTTCTTATTATTTACTGACAGAAGTATCAGACCTTTTGAATTGTTTTCTGTTATTGAAGTAAAGTAATTAATGAATGGTTGACGTCTGCTCCTTTCTTCCACTTTTATCATATACACAATCAAACTTCTGGTAACACAGCATCTTTCTGATTCATGTGAAATAATAGAGGACATAGATAACAAAAGAGAGTCTGAAGTCATTCGGGTCTATGTTAAAACAATGAAAAGTGTAAATATCAAATGCTCAGATGAGCGAAAACACATATAGTCGAAATCGCTATTATACCTCCCCTTAAAAATATATTCCAACTCTGAGATTGCACTACAGTGAGGGAAGGGCAAATTTTCTGATCTTCACTGTACCATAATTTCACAATATCGATGTCGCTTACCTGCATTTTCACTCATCCGAGCATTCGATATTTAAACTTTTCATTGTTTTAGCATAGACCCAGTTATTCTATTAAAAAATCTTGTGAATGTTGCCTGGTGCAATAGATGCCATTGACCATTTTTTCTATTTATTGTAAAAATATATGTGTGTGTGTGTGTGTGTGTGTGTGTGTGTGTGTGTGTGTGTGTGTGTGTGTGTGTGTGTGAGTGAGTGTGTGTGTGTGTGTGTGTGTGTGTGTGTGTGTGTGTGTGTGTGTGCGTGTGTGTGTATGTACAATTAATTCCAAATCAGGGTATATTGTGATAAATACTACCCTAGGCCTAGAGAAGATATGGTTTACTTATTATTGCAGGAACTCAAGGCTTTTATTATCTGTCATACTATTTAAATCATATTCATTGTTGTTTTACCCATCTGAATCAATGTTTATTTCCAGATATATATTCTGTGATTAGCATTGTCACCTCCTGTTCAATTCTCAGCTGATGTTCCTTCTCTGTGCATGTACTAAACATTACAAAAACAAGAATTAGTATTCCAGACTAGTAACCAAAAAGAAACAGTTCCTTATACCAAACCAGCAGCTACTTTATTATAATAAAAAAAAAAAAAGAAAAAAAAAACAATAAACGAGAATGACACACTGGATAAGCACTTCCATCCTAAAATTACACTGGGACATCTTCAAAACACTGCAGTTAAAATAACACAAGTTTAAATACTATACATTGCTGAGGTCATACATTAATTCTAGCTACTTCTTAAAGCTATTTTGACCCCTGCATTAACACATTCCATATCTAGATCTGTAAAACTTTGAATACAGTTTGATGGTACTGTTAACTCTTAGTTAACATGGTTTTATAATAGTTTATAACGCTCTGCAAGAATAGCGAAAACAAATGACAATCATACATAATTGCGCAGAAAACCCAGCATAAGACAGAACAAAATATTATTCACATTACTGGTCTGTAACCTTGTACAATCATATAGAACTGACATTAGCAAAGTAGAAAAAAACAGAATAACATTTGGAGAATAAAACTAGCTTTAATAAAAATTAAATTGATAAAACTGAATAAAACTTCAGATATGCTGAATAAATCTTCAAATACTCTAGTTTCAGTCTTGAAACTAATAGTACTACATGATACTTAGCCTTTAAATCTATGAATACCATGCATAAGCATTAGTTTACATACTCTAAACTCTTTGGATTACTCAAAAGGCAAAAAAACAAAACAAAACAGTCAAGCCACTGCAAAAAATCCTGATCATTGGCAACACTCACAGCTTAGTAAAGCATTTTCTCATTCCATGCACTATCATTTACATGAATCGGATTCAGATCATAAAATTCAAAATGTAGACAACCATCATATTCCTATAGAAACATCCTATATTACTTATTAATAAATTAATAAGTACTGGAGTTTGTTAACAGCTCACGCTACTATTCAGTGATGCAAGACATGGTGTATTATTGTTAGTAAAGCAAAACAATTCGAATTATAATTGAAATGTTAAGTAGTAAAATGCTTTTATTAAAATTAATTGAGGTCAAATAGTCCTGGGTCAAATTGACATTCTCAAACTGTTCAATATTCTCATAGACAATAAATGTGAATTTTAATATGAAAGTGTATCCAATTGAATTGGGGTCAAATCTTCTAGTGTCAAACTGTCCTGCTTCCCTCATAATATATATAGTTCATTCTACCAATTAGCTAAAAATACATACAATTGCTAAACCACAAAAACACATGATTATTAAAAAACTGCTCCCGTAACATAATATATATTTGTACATAATTGCATCTTTAACTGTTTCAATTTCAAAATACTCTCAGTGGATACAGTCTTATTTAACCCTGGAACCCCATCTGTTGCAGTAATCAATTGCCATCTTAATTCCAGTACTTCTAATTTAAGGGCCTCCCTACTTATATCTACATAGATAGCATCCAAAATCCAAAATTTAAAATGGTGTTCTGGAAATTCGGTGACATGTCTAGCCAGGGCATTAAGCAAATTAATTTTGTCAATGTCATACATATGTTCATATATTTGTTCTTTGAACATTCTTTTGGTCTTACTGACATAAAAAGCCAGGCAGACTTGGCAAGTGCCACATGGACTACCCTCCTAGAAGTACAGTTATAATATACTTTTTGATTAATTCACTCCCTTCTATTTATATTTATCTTACCACCCTCCATAATATATTTGCATTGTGTACATGTACCACATCTATACATGCCATTTTTGTTAACCGTGTGGTATCCCAAGTTTGCTGTTTGTCCTTCCAACCTTTTTTTTCTATCTCTTCTATTTACAATATTGCATATCCTGTCTGTCTTTATGTGGGCCTTCTTCAGGTACTCCAGTTTACAACCTCCTGCAAAGACATGTAGTAGATTTATAAGTGAATCTATGGCTGACGGAGGCTTTTCATGGAGTCACACTAAAGGTCAGACATGAGCCTGGATGTGCTGTGTATGTACTGATATGTATATATGGATCACCTTCAGAAGCTCAAAGTTTCAAAATTTCAAACTTCAAATGGTCAAGACCATAAGATCAAAGTTTTCAATCTTTGAAAATTTAATAAAAAAATAAAAAATATTTTTTTTTTTACATTTTTGCAGGGGAGTAAGCCTCACTGCCCCCCCCCCCACACCACCTGCTACATAAATATTCCAACTCCGAGATCACACTGCAGTGAAGAAAAAGTAAAATTTCCTATTCACACTGTATGGTGATCTCCATTCAAAATGTCTGAAGTTTCAAAACTTTGATCTTATGGTCTTGGCCATTTAAAGTTTGAAGTTTTGAAACTTCGACTTCTGAAGGGGTTCTCCATATATGTGTGTGTGTGTGTGTGTGTGTGTGTGTGTGTGTGTGTGTGTGTGTGTGTGTGTGTGTGTGTGTGTGTGTGTGTGTGTGTGTGTGTGTGTGTGTGTGTGTGTGTGTGTGTGTGTGTGTGTGTGTGTGTGCGCATGTGCATGCGTGTATGTACATATGTGTGTGTGTTTACCATTGAAACATAGGTCATATGATTGACCAAAAATCCTGAATCCAGAACAGCAAAATTGTGACCAGGTCAAAACTGAATACATTAGTAGTAGTTCAATGTATTCGACATAGCAGGAGGTGACTCAACCATGCTATGCAGCTTACAGTACCATGACTTTACACAGTCAACGGTAAATGTATTTTACTATTTTGCAGGGGTGTAAGCCCCCTGTACACCCCACAACTCCTGCAAATTATATATATCAACTCTGAGATAGCGCTACATCAGAAAATGGGCTAATTTCCTGTTTCTTACTGAACCGCGATCTCCAAACAAAATTCCAAACTCAAATACTCAAACTACACTACCCATTCGATGTGGTGTAATCCATGTATTTGGATTAGTAAAACTGCCTTATTGGAAAAGTGCATTTTGACAGTGTCACTCTCCATCGAATGCAGTTCACAATGGTGATTGTAAACAATATATATATATATATATATATATATATATATATATATATATATATATATATATATATATATATATATATATATATATATAAATAAAATAAATATTGTGTTTAGATAAGTATGCTTTATAAAGAAATGCCTGAAACCAAATAACATGTTGTTTGACAAATCAGATCACTGAAGAGATGAAAAGGGTTGTGAATATGTACATGAAATTGTGCTACTTCAGTTTTATTTACATCTGGCTGTTGAGATAATGATCTTATCTTAAAAAGAAAATCATTTATTTCCTTTGAGATATACTACTCACAATAAATTATTACTAATTCCAGCAGTAAAAGAAGACTTTAAATGAATTTGTAAAATCTTTCTCAGAACAGACCAACTAATACAGTTATGTTTTCCACAAGAAATTATCTTATTTATTTTTTCCAGACGAGGATCAGAACAAAAAAAATGTCCCAACTTCCCATTTCCACTTTGATTTTATCTCATTGAATGGTATTTTAAATCTATCAAGACTTATAGGCTTATTGGAGTTAACCCTGCTGGCAACATAATAAAAAGTATTGTCATTTAACTTTACAAAATTTCAAGAAATATGTTTTAGTGAAACCATCCATTTCCTCTGAAAATGTTAATGAAGTCTTAAAATGTATGGCAATCTCACAACTTATTCTAGCTGATAACTGTATATGAAATAACATGTTTTCCTGCTAATCTGACAGAGTTATAAGTTATGTATGGGTAGCTAGCTTTCCTGAGGGAAGGTCTCTGTCTTGCTCCCCCTTGGTGTTGCTTTAGTGCTTCATTCCTGCTGAGTGCTGCCCAAGGCATAAACAAATGCCTGTCAAATCAGCAATGCAACTAGGAAAGATATGCAGTTTTTTTAGCTTGGCAAAGATGAGGTTAGTTTGTCACGTATAGACTAACTATTTGTAAGTAGCCTGGAGAAGGGCTGCTTTCTCTACCTACCGAATCATACAAAATATCTGAACTGATTTCATAAATGGCACTACTTTCATCTTTGCCTGTGGTGCTGGTACATGTAATACACTGTAAATTTGGTACTTTCACCTTAACAGTGATAAAGTTGTTGGACATGCTTCAGTTTCTTTTATACATCATTTCTTGTTAGAATATAATGTGACAAAATGACATCGCTTGCTATCCACTGTAACATGTTCTTATTGCTGTTTGTCCTAACTACAGTTCATTCCCATATCCGAAAAACATACAATAGATTAATTTCTGACTATAAACTGTTTATAGCTGTGTGTGCAGTTTGTGTGTTTTTGGAGAAAAGTTAATCTAGTTGCCTTTCCCAGAATATTCATAAGAGTCAGATGTGATCTGGCAACATGAGTTGGGTGGGACACCACCTGTTGTGCTATTACATGATTTGCTTATTTGTAATGCTGTGGCCATATGTATGAATAACACTATCCTGCAAACCCACACTCACCTATTAGTAATTCAGGCTACTTGCAGCACGTATGTGAACATTTGTCTGTTGTATCCTAAGCCTGATCAGCCTTTTCCACAGTATCAATATAATCATGATTAGTCAGTAATTCATACCTTTCATTTTTTAGAGCAAAAAATTGGGACAAAGCCATTAAAAAAAGTGGGACAAAGGCCCAAAAATATGGACAATTTTTAAATATTGTTCTTACAAACTTAGAAAGTAGATAGAATAACGGGCTTTGCATTAGCATGAATTTTCTGAAGGGATATGAAGTCTGAAACTCAAATGTCTGTCATTATTTGCTAACTTCAGTAGTTAATATTTTGCCACTAATTTGACAGAAAACCACAACTATATGAAAAATGGACCAAAAACAATGGCGCAAAAATATGGGCATTCTGCGAAAATCTGTACAGTTCAAAGGTATGGTATAATCAACTTATGAATGAGAAAGGATAAGTAATAATATGCATAGAGACAATAAACTGATAAGATATTAATAAGTATTAGAAAGACCTTTTACTGAGAAGGCCTTTTTCTGAAAATATAATACCTGCATAAAAGACCACCATTTATTGAACTCAAACACAAACCCTAATGAGAAATAATGAATATAATCTCAGAAAGCAGTATCTATGGCTAAAGCTCATAAACATACATCATTTGGTCTATGCACAGGATGGTGTCATATGGAACACTTCATCAGTCCTTAACTTTATAGCAAGTATATGCTAACAAGCTGAGATAATGCTCATATCAAACTACAATTTATCATAAACAATAGCACTGACAGAAGTATTTATTCTAGTTTTGCTGCATTTAGAAATTGCACTGATCAGGAAGTTTCTTTCCTTTTTTTTTAAATAAATTTATGTACTCAGGCTCTTCAGCTAGGGAGTCTGCTAAGACAGTCAAAGGTTACAAATGTAATTCTGGTAATCAGAAACTGCCAGCATCAATTTGCTTTTCATAGAGTACTGAGCAGAACATTAAATGTAGGTCTAGTACCAAGACTTGTCTTCTCTTGCCTATCATCTTTTTATCTATAGCAGCAATGCAAATGAGATGCATATTATTGTAAATAAAATTACTAGACCAAAATGTAACTGTTTCCAAAGAATTGAAAAACAAATCCTGTAAAGTGGAATGAATTGCTCATAAAATTCAGAAATCTGGAAAATTATGTGAAAAGGATGAACTAGAATATGATTAAAATCATCAACTGGACATATTTTTGAAATGGGCAGTTTAGTATAGTCGTTTGTAATAAGGTGAAGAAATGTATTTCAGAAACAAATTATTAGTCCCAAACTCAAAGATCTGTTTGCAGTGAAAACATGCATCTAGAATAATTGACTGCTGTCTATATCTGTGGGCATGATAGTTGACTTAAGCTTCATGGCTTCAGGAGTATGGACAGATAATTTCTCACACTTCCAGTAGCAAAAAAAAGAAGCTGTCATTCAACAGATTAATACTTTCTCAAAATGGCAACTTTATAAACAGAAAAGGCCAAAAGTTGAAGTGAATGGTGGTAGACGACAAAACAAAAATGACAAGCCAGAAACTAACACACTTCATTTTTCTATTGTCAAATGTTATATGAAAGATATGAAAGGAAAGAATATTGTCAGGTTACAAGATCAAGTCTGTGCATTTGTTAGGTACATGGATACTTCTGCATAACATTAACAGACGGATGATAATAGTGAGAAAAAAAGGCATAATCATCATCACTCAGTAGCCAAATGGTCTCACCCTTAAAAATAGTAAAGTCCAACATAAACTCATGAGTATGAGCCATAGAAATTGTTTTTAACAGAAAATAATTGTCATATACAAATAATAAGTAACAAATTCCATTAAAAGTTTCATACAAATTAGCTTCTTTAAAAATGCAGGTTTTAAACTTCTCATTGTATATATACAGGGTAAATGTGAATGCCTGTGAATTATGTTTGTTATTTCAAGTGAAATTTTTCTTTTTTTTTTTTTTTTTTTTTTGTTTTTATGGACTGGAATGTTTAGGGCAAGCAAGAAAAGAGCAACAGATTCAAAGCTGCAATGCAAAACCTGAACAGTAAACGCTGCAACATAGGACATCAGTGCCACAGAGAAAAACATGCTTTTTTTAATGATGTACACATCTGGAATTCATACAGAAGTACTACATGCATACGTGCATGTCGTTTTCAAACAGTTCACTGTAGAAGGTGGCACAGAACCAATTAGATACGCATTACACAGTGGACTGCACCTGCTTACTAAAGAAAGGACCATACAAAACAAAGAGAAGTGCAATTGTTAAAGGACAGACAGCACTAGTTTGCAATAGCGCAAGAGCAACACAGTAGTAGCAATCATGGCTTGTCATGATTAAGGCAAGTCAGCCCACTCAAGTCGCTCAGCTAGTACAATTAGGGCAGAGCTTTTGAGAAAAGTAGCAAGAAAAAAAAAAAAACTAGGGTTGCACAGAGTACAGCATGGTAACATACCTAGTAAAGAATATAAATCTAGAGGAAATTATATAATTAGTAAAGTGGGAAAGGGAAGAACAAGCCAAGGTAAACAAAAAAGGGTAACTATAAGGTGTGAAATATAGGAGGAAAGGAAG
The DNA here is from genome assembly GCF_019279795.1 of Protopterus annectens. Lineage (NCBI taxonomy): Eukaryota > Metazoa > Chordata > Ceratodontiformes > Protopteridae > Protopterus > Protopterus annectens. Next base: position 684,926,803 of record NC_056748.1, read on the forward strand.
GGTGCATGCTTTTTTTTTCCCTGTGTGGAATCAACCATTTTTGAAAGATTTAAAACCATGAGAGGGTGGAAAGGTATAAAGTGATACCTGGAACTGAATAGATGGAGAAGAACAGGTAGCAGGGACAGACAAATGTAGAACACCGACATAAAAAGGTGCTGTGTACACACAAATATGGGACAGTGAATGAGAACATACATAAATCAGATGGATATGGGATGATATAATGAGTAGGTCAGCAATGAGGAAATAAACCATACGAGAGAGAGAAAGCACACCAGGATGAGCAAAGGGAAGTGTCTTCACATGGTTGTTTGTCAGTCCAGTCAAGACAGCAACAAACCCAGGTATCCCTCTTCTGGCTCCATACAAGTTAAGTACACATACATACTGTAGTAAATCATGCCACTACTCAAACAGAACATGACTGACATTAATAACTGGCTTTGCTTGTGGAGTCATTCAAACTGGGTAAAATATTTGCCAGCATGGGAAGCTATGGTCCCAGTAGGCTTTTGAATATTGTCTACAACACCAGCCTCCTCACAGTCCCGTTTTAGGCAATGCTAAACTGACAAGCCTTCCAACTTAGCAAAACCAACCAAAGGGAATCTAAATGTTTTACTACTCAATGCTAGGAGCCTAGACAAGAAACTCCACTCCCTCCAAGCTCTCCTTACCTTGGAGAATGTAGACATCTATGCAGTTACCAAGACATCGATTAAGGCCACAGAGGGACCTGAGTGCAAGGATACAATGTCTTCCATGCACTTAGACCAGCTACTGCACAGATGGGGACAAAAGGCAGAGGTGTCTCAATATACATCAAAAACATACCGCAAGATTTGTCAAGTAGGATATGTACATAAACTTCTTCATGTCCAAATTACCATACGTAGAGTCCCATATCATATTCTTGCAAGCTATAGATCATCCTCTATGACCTATGAACCCTATATCTTATACTTAGACATACTGGAGACACTTACCATTCCACCCAATACCATATTCACCAGGGACCTTCACTACCACTCTGTACACTGGGATCCTACACATCACCAAACTTGCAGGTCCAGAGTTTCCTGGACTTTGTAAACAGAAACAGCCTGAACCAGTTAGTCTATTTGCCCATTAGGACATTAGGGGGTACAACATACTAAATCTGGTACTCACAAATATGGGAGAATGTTGTCCTACCCCATGTAGGTGCCCACTTTGGTAGGATCAGACCATAAAGCTGTTGTCCGCAAAATAAAAATCATTGCTGTGACCCCAGCAAACACTGCAACAGTTAGGAACTACCCTAAGGCAAACTATCTATTATTTAGTGAATACCTCACAGAATTTCATGCCCCTCCAATCCTGGAGAACACAGCTGCCTATGCAGAATTGTACACAGATGCCTTTTACAATCATATTAATGAATGCATAGAGATAACTGTGCTTTAAAGAAACAAGACTAGAACAAACTCAAAGAACCAGCCAGGTAGAATCTAAATATAAACAGATTGTGCAACAAAAAGAAAAACAAAATCATAATCAAAATTAGAATGTACAATGCCCAGCTAAATCTCTCTCATCTGAAAAACAAACACCTAAGAGGGCAAAATAAGTCTAACAAAGCATACAACTATCAAGCAAACCCCACACCCTCTAACTATCACTAGACAGCAGGTCCTAAATGCACACTGTAAGGCTATAAACAGTGCATCGATGGACCGTGATAACATCTCAGGATGCCTTCTAAATTGCCTGAAGCATGACCTATCTGGACCTCTTGAGTCACTATTTAACCATAGCCTCCAGACAGGCTTCATACAATGTGAATGGAGGACAGCAACAGTCATCTGTCTGAACAAGGGGAGATCCATCAATGGCCCTGGGAATTGCAGACACATAAGTCTAACAAGTCTCATGTGCAAAGCCATGGAAAGAATTATTATGGATATGATTTATAACAACAAAAAAACTTTCTGACACTGGATCCATCCCAATTTAGCTTTCTCAAAGGCAGACCATGCCTACTTAACCTGGTGGACTTCTTTGAAAAAGTCAACAAGGTAGTAGATGAGGGTAATGTGATGCATACCATCTACTTTTACCTGGCTAAGGCATTTAACTCATTACTGCAATCAGGCATTATAAACAAACTCACAAAATTGGGCATTAACCCCTGTGTTTTGAGCTGGATAAATCGGGATCTCAAAAGATCCTAAGAAGTTAGGATAGTGGAGACTACCTCCACAAAGAAGCCAGTAACTAGTGGAGTCCCTCAGGGCTTTGTGCAGGACCAGCTCCTTTCTGCCATTTACTTCTTGGAAGTCAAACCCAATGGCAAAGGTATCTGGATGAATAACTGGCAGGTGTCTACAAACTGGGAGCAGTGACAAAACCCCCCAAGACACTAACACCCTAAAGTAAGGAGTGATATAGACAAATAACCAGTGCCAAAGCCACGGCATTAAACTTAATGCCAAGAACAGTATAATAGTCTACTTTGAGAATTCAACACCCTAGAAAACAACCTCATCGATAACATGTTACTAAGAGTTAACCCAGTAGTCAGGGAATCGGGACCATATGTGAAAATTAACCTGGCTTTCACCAAAATGTGTCTAATGTAGAAAGGAAATCATTCTATGCTGCTCAACTTATAAGTGTAGGCATGGCATCTAAGTCAAAGGAGGTCATCATTCCTCTGTATTTGGTTCTCCTCAGACCCATCATTGTGTACAACACTTCCTTCAGTATGTACCTGACTGGGCACATGCAGCAAATGGAATGTCCACAGATGTTCCTTCCAAAAAGAATACAGGGTGTAAACAACATGGCCTTAGGGTTGTCAACTGTCCAGAATTTTTCTGCATAGTCCAGAATTAAGGGACACTGTCACTGACATTGATGAATAAAAGAATATGTTTGACTGAGCACAGTAATAATGTACGACAATCCCCTCAAGGGGTGGTTAATGCACACTTCTATTCTGCAAGTATTTTGCTTTCACATACATGTTCAAAATTTTTGAAATGAAAAGTTGGCAGGCCTACATGGGCTGTGCAGATTGCCTCAAACCACTATAACTATATTCAGTTTTCTACAGACTGCTGAGAGGGGATCTTTGCTGACATACAAGGCATCCTTGAATACTGCTCCAACGGACCTTTTGCACATCTGCTAAACTAATAGCATCAGACCTGCTAGATCTAGAGATGTGAACTTTCTTTGTGACATAAATAGGACATGTTGGAGGGTCAGATATGTGTCTCAGAAAATTCCCCTCCTGTGGAACAGTCTTCCCCTCCATGTGAAACAAAGTTCTTCACTAACCCTATTCAAGCATAACCTGAACAAGTGGATAGGAAATCGGAAAATTACCACCAGTATAGCACCTATGTCTTTATTGGACAGAGAAATTCTGTAAATCATACCCTGGCTGACATATACCCCTTAAAATAACTTCTAAGGCTCAAAACACTTGTAGGGGATCTTTGGCATGCAAGGCTAGTCTTATAAAGCCTCTAGTGGTCATTAGCCTAGTATGCACTTATGAACCTATGAACATATGTAATTAACAGATACAATTTTGATAGTGTAGTGTTTATACAAGGAAAAAGGAAACAGAGGATGGGCCATAAAATGTTAAACAAAGCAATTCAGTAGCAAAGGACAGACTAAAAAATAAGATTTGTATATAAACTATGTAAAAAGCTAAAATTAGTATAGCATAAAAAGTATATCATTACAACAAAGAAAGTTCAAGTTTTTTTGATAAACTACCGTGTGTATTTATACATCTCAACTGTACAGATATTCACAGAATGTCCAGATCTTTGCCTCTTATTTTTGGTCTGTTTCTCATAAAACTGTGGTTTTCTGGCAAATCATTGGCACATTTTTGAGGAGTGAAGTCAGAAAATAATGACAGACATTTGAGATTCATGCTTTCTACCTTTCAGAAAATTCACAGTAATCTTAAACCTGTTATTCTATCAACTAAGTTTGTGAGAGCAATGTTTCAAAATTGTCCCTATGGTAGACCAGGTTATCATGGAGTTCAATAGGGAATGAATTACAGGCTGCTGGGGAAGTTTTAGAGAATTAATTTTCAGAAGCAGTGAAATCAAGATATGTGTGTGTGTGGGGGGGAGGGGTGAGGCAAATTAATATATGTTAACCTTGCCTGGCATTACTTATAAAATATGTTGTTGATTTCCCCCAATTTTTACTTGCTATGTGGAAGCAGTATTCCAAATGAATGGTTTGGTATGTTAAAGATTTGAAAAGTGAATGCTGCTAAAGCTGCTCCTTGTGGTCTGTGGGCTTTTTGCAGAGAAAGGCAATGAAGTTTACTGGGACAACACAGGCAAATATAATGAGAGGATTTTTTTTTCTCTGTCAACTGTAGGCTATTGATATTATAAATGGAAATAGGAGTGACAATGGTGGGTGCACTTTCTTACATTTTTGGAATTAAAAGTTTTAGTCTAAAGTAGATGTGTCCAACCTGCAGCCCGCGGGCCGCATGTGGCCCTCAGAGCTCTGCCATGCGGGCCTCTACCTCTAACTCCAACATCAATGTACGCATGCCCCAAAACACTTTTTTGTTGTGTTTTTCGCGCCCGTGACCTGTAACTCTTAACATCGGTGTGCGCATGCACCAAAGCATCCTTCTAGTTTTGATTTTTTTGCACCAAAGAAGGGTCTGTGTGTTCGCGCCATAATTTCGTGCCAAAGAATCAATGTATGTGTTCTTGCTGAAGATGGACTCGTCTATGGATTTGCTGCCATTGTCTTTTAAAGAGACAGCACTTAACCTGTGTTAATAGGTAAGTATGGTGTGAGTGAGTGCATGCATGAAAGCAGAATGTTTGTGTGCATGAAAGTAGAAGTGTGTGTGTGTGTGTGTGTGTGTGTGTGTGTGTGTGTGTGTGTGTTTATGTGTGCATGACAGAGAGAGAGAGAGAGACATGCACAAAGAGTTTAATGTACAAACAAGTTAGCTCACAAATGCATCCTACATTAAAAGTACACTTTCATTAAATTACAGCTTTTCTGACAGGGAGAGTGTTGTATTGAATATGAAATCATACCTCTCAACTGTATGGATTTTCGAAGAATGTCTGGATTTTTGCCTCATCTTCCAATTTGTGTCTTTTGCTTAGGAAATAAAAGTAGTCATCCAAGGTAATGCAGTCCCAGGGAGTAAGAATGAGACAGCAGCCTAGGGTTAATGGGTCAGTAGTGGATTGACTAATGTGGGACTGTAGCATATAAAGTTTTTTTTTTTTTTTGACAAACAAAAAAATCACCCAGTACTGTCTTGTCATTGGTGGGTTCTAAGCAGTGGTAGATTGGACAACAGTAAGCATATCTTTGGTGGATCATCAATACTGGCAAAGCAGATGGGCACAATGTCATTTTTTAAATGTTGGGGGTTTTAGTGTTTATGTGTGTGTTTGTGTTGGGAGTGCTGCAATAGTAGATGATTATTAAAGACAGAGACTTACAAACTGTGGAGAATATGTTTCTTTGTTTCAAAACCTGATACTTGGGTACTAGGGATGCCAAAAGTAGATTTTTTAAGAAACAGCTTCTTGTCATGGATGGATATTTACATTTAATGGACAATGTTAGCAGTATGAGTGTGGTCCTGTAAGGATCTGGAGGATGCTAAGTCTACCACTGCCAATGTCTTGTAAAGTGACATGGAAATGGATATTGGGATGTTACTGAAAAAATACAGCAAGTGGGCTTTGAAATGTAGTTTAATTAAACAACGTGCATTTGCAATTTACAGGCCATAATTTAATTTATTTCAGGCAGTCCAGATCCTGGTAGATTGTATACCATTAGACTTAATTATGGAGAGGTGTCATTCTGTGGAAATAAGCAGACCTAGTTTCAATGAAAGCTCTGTGGTTGTTTGCAGGTAGGAATTTACAGGATGTGGAGCCAATGTATTTTATTATTTTTAATGGATTTATCATTTCAAAGTATGGTTTTCTTTGTTGCAAAAGAAGGAAGAATTGAATGAGCCTTATAATGCTTAACTGACAATAATGTGGTAGAAACATTATACGTGATGTATAATGTTTACAGCTACACTTGTTTCAAAGGTGTCTGTGATGCATAACTATTTTTGGGCCTGTGTCCCAATTTTATTTTTCATTTTGTCCAGAATTCTTGCTCTAAGGTTGAGAGGTATGGTTCCATGCTAAATCAGAAGGTTGTATTTACCTTGGAAGACTTTTCAGCTTAATTATGAGAAACAGCATTTTTAATATCTCCACTTATTTCCAATATAAACTGCCATGTATCCTCGCAAATAACTTTCTTATTACGCTACTTTAATTCTTTTGGAATTGACAGGTATGCTTCATTGGTTTGGACGTAAGCATAGTGTGCTGTGACTGATTTCTTGCAGCAGTCTGTGGTTTACTTATCACAATAACTTTTCTGTGTTTCTGGGTGTGTGATCAATTTAATAGTTTTAAAGATGTTTTCCAAAATTAAATAAATACATAATAAATAAAAAAGTAATCCTTTCTTCACTTTGAGCTATTGACAAAGTGTGGGAATTTGTTTTTTTCAAAAGCGATGAAGCATTACAGCTTAGTAAACGGTCAGACTGTGAATAACTTCTGCACAAATTAAAATGTCTGAATGTCAAATGGCTTTAGATTGGAGGGAAGTTATATGTTTACTCCAGTATGTAGCATGATCTTAGAGAGTTTATAGATTTCTTATTGATTTTATTTTTGCTGAGCAGTTATTTGTTGATTTATTGATGGTCCTTTTGGTGGTGGGAAATTGCATGGATGAATCCATCTCTATTATGATTTTTTTTCAGATATTTTGACTTCCAGACTATTTCAATCAGTGAGACTATCATGTGATTACTGAGGTTGCCTATTTTACAAGTAGGGGCTCCTTTTCTGTGTGTGTGTGTGTGTGTGTGTGTGTGTGTGTGTGTGTGTGTGTGTGTGTGTGTGTGTGTGTGTGTGTGCGCATGTTTATAAGAGAAAGAGATTTAATATGTATACTGAATATATTTTTGCAAATGGAATTCTTAGTTAAATAGGCCCCACTTCTTAGACAAGTAGACTTGAGTAACCAATATTAGATCTTAGCCATCCAGCTGGGAAAGTTTAGTATGTGGATTTTCCTTCCGGTTTGATGAAGGCTATGCTACTTACTTAAGGAGTACATTCATGGCTATCCATCCATTTGTAGTGTTGTTGAACTACATTGTTTGATAATGAGAGGATCTTTTTACAGAAGTTGAAAGCTTTTGTGTCAAGAACCTGTCCATACAAAGTGGCTTGTTTATGTTGCAGTGAAGGCTGTGGTCTTTGTAGTGAGTGTTTTAAATATAACCAGTATTTCTGAGGTGGAGAAAGTCTCTTAATGCAGGATCTTTCTTAGCCTAGAAAGCAAGCCAGTGATGAAATTTATAGGGCCCAGTGAGAGACAGAGGAATGCAAGAAACTTTTTAGTCTGTTTGGATAACTAAGTGAACTCAGTCCTTTGACATTTTTTTGTCAGAAATGGTTGTACTCTTTCTTTTGGCATGGTATTTTGCTGAGGCATGTGCCAAAAGGGGTATTGCGCTCAATAATTGCTCGTGTAAAGGAAGAATACAGGGTGTTATGACCTCCTTGTCCCTGGATGAGATATCCTTACTAATGAGATGGGCCATGTAAAAAGCTTTCCGTACAACGGAGACAACGTGGTGTTCAAAAGTCAGGTTTCGATCAACCTGGGTGCCCAAGCACCTCACGACTGATTGCGTGCTTAAAACATTGTTATTAATGTGATAATTTGTGGGGACATCACTCTCCTCAAAGGGGATGATTGTGCATTTTTTGGCATTTAGCTTGAGGCCATGTTTCTGGCACCAGTCATTTGTTTGGGTGAGACCCTCTTGTAGCTTATTCAGAATTGTTTTATTAAGTCAGTAATGTGAATTCTTTACTTTATTGCAAATTTGTTGGCTTATTTTTGTGGATTATAGTACTGTAGGACTGCTAATGTTGACATTGTATGTAGATGGACTGCTGGAGTGGTTTTCCAAGTGAGAAATGCTAGCGCTGTAGTGAATATCTGTTTATTTGTAAAAAAAAAAAATCTATATATTAACTAAGATGTTAGAGTTAACTGTTAGATTAGAGAATTAAAATCAGAATGAGAATTAGAATTTTAAGGCAAATATTAGGCATTTATTTCATTTATTAATTGTTCGAATGTACCTACAGTACAGCCAGGAGGTCGACTTTGGTCTCCCGTGACAGCGAAAGAGTTAACTATATGATATATTTTTTATGTGGCCCCAAGACAATTTCTGTTCACTCACTGTGGCCCCGGCAAGCCAAAAGGTTGGACACCCCTGGTCTAAAGCTTTCCTCATTTTAAAAGACAGAAAATTAATTACAGCAGTTTCTAAAGTTTTCAGTTATTCTAGTATTGCTTCTGTGTGGGTTTAAAGTCAGATGGGTGGTACAGAAAAATGTTAACAAAAAGGAACTTAAGCAGTCGGTGTTTTTTTACTAGATTATTGGTCACTGTTCATATTGTCAATACTGTATTCCTTTTCTTCTATTTATGAGCAGTATCGCTTAACATGAATATCATTTTGTATACATTTATGTTAGTCTTATTTTCTTCCAATGCCACGAAAAGAAGGAATAAATCATTTTGTAATTCATTCTGCATTAACTCATAACTCCTGTCTTATCTCAGTAGCAACATTTCAGCTGCATATGAAGGAATTTAATTGTTCAGTTGGTATTTTTTTATTTCATTAATAAATAGAGAAGAAAAAAATAACCAGGCGTTATTATTTATTCTTCTGTAACTGGCCCCAGAATATTTTCATAGATTCATATTAGGCTAACTGTCATTGTGGGTCATTTTAAACCTAACCAATTACCCCATGAGGGAATCAAATGTTGTACCTTGTGTGTATAAGGTAAAGAACTTAACCATTATGCCAACCTCCCAACTGTGTGAGTCCTTCAGTGAGAACATCTGAACTGGATGCTGCTGAGTCTGAAATTATTTGGAAATTACAGCTATGAGTCGGAAATCATTTAATTAAGACCTAACTAAAGCCAGAGTGTTATGTTTAAGGGATGGTAATTGGGGTCTGAGTGTTTCAAAAACACATTTCATATTTATAAAGATGGCCCTTGTGAAGAGGTCCTTCTCTGTATGACTAAACATAGCATTAATGACAATATGCATTGCTATCAGTATGTTAAAATGATTCTAAAATTATTAATTTGTTCTATAGACTGACATTCACACAGCATTTTTAAAGTGCTCTGGGTGAAGAAACTTTTGGAAGAGGAATACGCTGGCATTTCTGAATTATGAGATATTATTATAGACCATAGAGAGATACAAGTTTGTGCAAGAGGTGAAGAATAATAGGTGCCAATAGTCTAATAAAAGTAAAGTACAAAAAGGAAACGTTTGGGAAATTGTTAGAGTAGTTATTTCTTTGGACATTGCTTAACTACTATAGAAGCTATTCTACTATTCTGTCTTGCGCTTAACCCATTAAGTTATCTACTTAGATTAGGCCATGGCTATAATTTGGCTCCTAGAAAACAACAACGTGTAAAGACTTTTCATCTTCTATTTGTCAATTCTTTAAAACTGTATAGCTCATCAAATGAGGAACTGAAAGCACAACTGCAAATAGTCAAAACATTTTTAGATGATATAAGAATGTCATTTGGTCTTGATAAATGTGCAAATGCAACCTTTAAAGCAGAAAAACTGCAGCATAAGAAAAACATCAGTTTGGAACAAAAATGTGATTTAAAAGACTTGAGCAAGAGGGAGTGTATAAATATTTGAGAACTTATGCAGGATCATAAATAAAACATTAACAAATGCAAATAAAACTTAGTAAGGAATATTTTAGAAGACTTAAATTAATCTTGAAAAAGGCGTTGACATCTAGGAATAAAATTCAAGCTGTAAACCAATTTTTCTTCCTGTCCTAACTTACAGTTTTGGAGTGACTGACTGGCCCCAAAATGTACTGGACAGATTAGAAAGGAAAACAAGAAGGATGCTTCATGCTCACCAAATGATTTATAAAAATCAGTGCATGCCAAGATTATATATTCCCTATTCCGAAGGAGGGATGGGCCTCCTTGAAACTGATTACATGTATAGATCTGCAACTGTGGGACTCCACATATATCTGCTGACCTCACAAGACCCAAACGTAGAGAAAGTTTTGAAACATGAGGAGAATAAATCTAAGATGACTTCCTTGCTTAGTCTAGCAGAAGCATGTCAATCAGGAATGGAAATTAAACCAGAAGTAGATAAAAATCAGATGGCAACTGAATGTGCCAAAAAATAAAAGAAAGAATATAAGGTGAAGGATCAGATGAGAAGGCAAGAAATGTGGGAAATGCATAAATATAGTTGCAAGTATAGAAAACTTCTGGAAGAACCTCATGCTGATCAGAATTGAATGCAGGAATAGTTAAGGAGAGGCAAATTCAAACCAAATGATGAAAGGTTAATATTGGTGGCCCAAGTCAGTGGGCTACATACACGTTGGTTTACAAAGTCCATTGAACATGTGGGAGAAATAGATGAATGTAGGTTTTGTGAAACAGAATTTATAAACATTTGCACACCTCATTGCTGGGTGTGACATACTAATGGCAGAAAGACTGCATACTGAAAGGCATAATAATGTGGCAAAACTGTTGCACTAGGGATTGTGTAAACATTATGTTACTGAAGTAGTTGAAAAATATTAGAAACCTGAGCCACACAGCATCATAGAAAATAATGAAGTCTACATCATTTGGGCTCACTCATTACCAATGGTTCAAAAGATAGATTTGAGAAAAACAGATATAGTGGTCCATGAAAAGAAGACAAAAGTAGCATTGATCATTGAAATCGCTATACTACGAGACTACAGTGTCTTGTGTACAGAGAGAGACACAAAGTCATAAAATATCAGGATTTACAGGCAGAAGCAAAAGCAATGTGGAAGAAAGATACCCAGACAGTTCCAACAGTAGTAGGAGCAACGGGTCTTATAAAAAAGAATCTACAATTGTATTTAGATATGTTACCAATACATGTAACTCCATATGAATTGCAGAAGAAGTCAGTATTGGGTATATTATGTGTGCTGCGAACAGTACTTTTGGCTAACATCAAAGATTGAAACAATACTAATTTCATGAACTTTAATCGTACTTTGACTTAGGAATGGCGTCCACTCCCTTCATGGTAATAGAAACCTAAAAGACTTGGAAAAATTAAAGAAAGCTACCTCTATAAAGTGAGCAAAGATATGTACAGTGTCACAGGGCTAGGTTGTTTCATTGCTTAATGAACTATCTCTACTGAAGTTGTATACTTTTATTTCTCGGGTAAGAGCTTTTTTGCTGTTGTATTCGTAAGCCTGCAACTGTTTCAGATCATTATGTTTAGCAAAAGTTAAATTGTAAAATGTGTTACCTTTCTTCTGATCACAAGGCAATGCCTGTTGCAATTCAGCTTCACAGATGCGCAAAAAGGCTTCCAGCTGTAGTGGCAGGTTAAAAGCACTCATTTTTTTTTAATTTATTACAAGGTTCCTGGTTAGGAAACAATGTTCGCAAAATAGAATATTCTTCACATTTATATGCAGACTGTAAAAGTAAAGACTTGGTATATCTAGCTATTTGTAAAAATTGGCCATGTTATTATGTGGGGAAAAGAAATGGCACTTTGAAAGAGAATTTTAGAAAACTTAGGGAATATTAGGAGAGATGTATCATCTAGTGCTCTTCTTAATAAGCATTTGAAATCTAACTATGGACATAGTTTTGAGTTTATGGTTTTGCCGTTAAGTTACTTGAATATTAGAGGGGGAAGGTTCATGGCAAGAACAGAATGTGATGAACTAAAATGGATTTTATTGCTGCAGGTAGATAAAGGCTTTGGCATTAATGGGAATGTACCTTTAAAACTGGCACTTAAAGCTAGGAGGCTGTGCCATTGATTTTAATTAGAGCTCCATGCCTAATAATTTTAATTAACTGTATGAGATTGCTGTTTTTATTTAAACTGTGTATTTGTGAATTTTTGCATAGTCTGATGAAGTGCAACAGTAAGAAAGTGCTAACCTAAGAAATAAAAGTACATGACTTCAGCACAGGTGGTTGTTTTTTGTTGTTTTCTGAGATTTTGTATTTATTCTCCCACCTTTAATCATGGTGTGTACTTTGAACTGTTGTTTTATTGCTAGTCAGAGAGGATTCATTCCTCTGAGGTATTGCTCATGCAGTGTAGTCTTTAAATGGGTTATTTTGTAAGGGTTTGTCTATGCTAGCGCTAGCATTAGTAGTTGGATGTGTAGTCCCATTTTGTTTCTTGATGGTCTTCAAAAATAATTTGGGTCTGTTAGAAATCACTTTTTCTTTTTTCTTTCCAGTGAGGGCTAATTCTGTACTTTTAATGGCAACACATACTGCTCTCTTGATTGATAAGTAGCTCACATGACTTAGTTTGTTACATGGAATGTCCTTTCAGTTTTCTGAGGTCATTGAATTTGTCTTATAATTTTCCATTAATCTTGAAACAAAGTCAAGGGGTGTTTTTTCTCACTGGATATTGTGGGAGTGAGGGTATTTTTATTCTCTATGTTTGGAAAATTATAAGACAGATAATAAAAATTTTAGACATTGCCCCTCATGCAAATAAAAGGGTTCTTGAAAATGTGCTTTGGAACAAAAGACTTGTTTACACTTTAGGCAAATTTTGTTCCATAAAATTCCATCCCTGGTCTCCTCCTTTTCATTATATTTACTAAGCAACTTCAGTCTTCAACCTCCTTAGCCTCTACAGTTCAATATGCAGGCAATTCAACTCTAATATGTGCTGCTACTTCCCTCCAACAACTTGTCTGCTCCCCTCAGCAATCCTTTCTATCCATTGAATCATGCTATCTAAATCTTACCTTATACTGAATCCTTCTAAAACCGAACTGATGCTGTTTCTCTGCACTAAATCACATGATCCCTGTACTACTTTCCAAATTCACTCATCCAACAACCCCTTAATATCAGCTGTATCCCACACAAAATTATAAGGTGTTATTATTGACAATAACTTACTGCGGTGGTGGTGCTGAGTAGCGTCGCCTCACAGTAAGACGTCGTTCTGTTCGATTCTCAGCTAGAGTGTCTTCTGTGTGGAGACATGCGTGAATGGGCATACCTTCATTGAAGGTTGTGTGTCAGGGTCGGCAACTCGACACGTAAAAATCTACTGCCAATCATTAGTGGACCGGAGTTCCGCTGTAGCAACCCCTAACCAGGAAAAGCCGAAAGACACAACAACATTATTGACAATAACTTAAAATCTGATGTTCACCTAGCACAGACCATCAAAAATCATATTAGACTAAGTTTCTTATATAAAATTAAGCTTTTCCTTACAAATACCAAAGACATAGCCAAAACACATCTTTTCTCTTTACTCCTATATGCATCCTCCATCTATACAAACCTAAGTAAGACAAGTCTAACAAAACTGGAAACCTGTTACAATAAAATTGCAAGATTTGCCACCAACTCTCCACACCACACTCATCACTGCTTTGACTTACAGCAAATGCAAAGGCTAGAATTACCCCACAAACTAACATGCCCTCAACTCTCTTTTGCACATCAACTCATATACATGCCTGATAAAATTCTTGCCCTTTGTCTCATGCTTCAGCTTTACAATAATAATAAGAACCTACGATCCTCCTCCAGATCTCACCTATGTCACTAAATCCCTCAATAGAGCTGCTGACTCTCTCTCCTCAAACTATATTGCCAAAAAATGATATTCCATCCCTCAGACCATTTTAACTACACCCAACACACCTCATTTCAAAATAATTCTGAAAGATTACCTAGGCAGCAACTGGATGTGTTCATGCTCTAGTCCTGGCTGACAACTTCTTCTGACTCTTTACGTCTCTTCCTTACTTTGCCCACTGTCTCATCTTCCTTTTTCCTTTTTCTCCTTCGGCATACCCTGAAGCTTTCTTATTGACTCGTATTCCCTCCTTCACACTCCCTTCTATTTCCTTAGCTTTCTTCCCTTCTGTCTTCGCTATCACCTCTACCCCCCTAACTTTTCTCACTTCTCCTATTAATCCTACTTATCTGCCTGCTTTTATCCCCCGTAGCTTGTTCCCCTTTCTTATTTATTCTACTTTTCTGTCTACTTTTTTCCCTTCTAGATTGTCCCCCTTTTCTCAGAACCCTCTATGTCACATACAGCAGACTTAACTTATTCTTCTACTTCATACATACAGTTGATTTATCATTTACACGTTGATCTAATCTGTACAGTTTATACTTCTTTTCTCTGGCTCTACACTTTATACCTCCAGCCTCTGACTACTATATGTCACAAAAACAAATCTCTGTATAAAAAAGTTCCTTATTTTTGCTCTATAATTTCTGTATCTTGTGAATACTCTTTTGTTATTGTCTTTCTTGCATTGGGTTTATTTGTAAAACCTTCTAAATTTTGTTGTCTGTTATCTTTTTGTCATTGTTAAAAATTCTCTAAAATTTGTATACTCTCCATGTATTGTTTTTTGTAAATGTTCTTTGTAATAATTATTGTACTTTTTCCAGAGATTTTCTCCCTAGACCTCTGCTGAAAATGGACCATCACCCAGCTGGACTATCCTGGTAAACAATAATGCATACATAAATGAATATGCTGAAATTACTCCAGTTCATCTGACTGGGATTATATGTGGTTGTTACTGTGTCATATGAACTTTCCTGAATCTTTTATTAAAAAATGTCAATTGTTGTACATCTACCCTTGGTAGTTATGGACACTAATTACCACAAATTTATATGACCAAGTGCATCAGACAAGGTAGTCCACTTTTTCCCTTTCTGTTTATTAAAGATTAATTTGTTGCATCACTTTCTAATCAATGCATACATGGGGCTGGTATTAATTTCTCTACACTGTCTGTTTTGTTCATATTATAATTCATCAACAATGGGGTGATTTGCGGTAAGGAGAATATAACAGTGGATTGCATGCTGAATTCTGTTAAGGAATTTTCCAAATTATGCTGTCTTTTTCTGAACAATCATAAATTCATCACTTTCCACATATGCAAAAGAAAGTTAGATGCTAGAAATGACAGACCTTTAGAGGTAGTGACTGAGTATCACTATCTGCATGTCATCAATGAATAATGCCCATATTTTGCAGCTGAATGTAGAGCCTTTATTTTTGCAGAATGGGTAGAAATTATCTACATGGAAATCACTCACTTCCCTGATCCTTAGTTCGCCCAAGGTATGAAGACATTAATTCTTTCTAAAATGATGATGTTATTCATGCATCTCCGGAAGGTTGCTCCTACTAATGTTAGCAAGCAGTTCAATAGATTTTTGTTAAAGTTTTATTGTGAGGTGCAACCAAGGATAAGTAGTAGAAATATATGCTGCCATAAAATGGCGGGCTAGCTCTTGTTTACTTCAGCTATCATAGCTTGGCCCTTGTGGGGGTGGGAATGTTCTAAAGCCATATAGTATATTAAGGTCACATGGCTTCTAGTAGAGTTTGGTGTTGTTATACACAACTCAAGGTTTAACAGAGTGGAGAATTCAACCAGAGTACAGGATCTTGGTGGGGGGAGGAGGGAGGGCTCTGGTCTGAAAAGACTATGGCAAAGTTAACCCAAAGTTTATTTAGACAGGCTGTAATTTTTCTCATCTTAAGATGATGGGCCAATCCCATGTTTAAAATCAATAAATGAGGTTTGGTAACAAACCAATTTGTCCAGGACATACCTCTCAACATTATCAAATTCCTCAGCATTACCCGGTTTTTGAGGTCCAAATACTGGGGTGCCATGAGTTCCCAACTGGCCCCCCTCAATTCCCAATTATTTCCCAGCATTTTTTCAAACTTTTTTAGCCCCTTTTTTTTTTTGGCCAACGTCATCATGCGGAGAGGCATGCGCAATGACATCAGCTTCATGACCAGTCTGACAGCCTATTGGAATTTGGCTGAGTCTGTGTGTTTTGTTATGCTTTTATGACTTGTATGTGTTATGCTGCAGCAGCTCTGCAATCTAGACTGGTCCGTTTCCAAATCAGAAAGATAGAGACAGCAGAGAAGGGGATGAACAAACAACAAAGACAGGCAGTGTTTTTTATTTATTTATTTTTTTTGTAAATAATACAAGCAGTTGAAGCAGGCAGAGGCAGCTAAGCTTTTTTATTTAGTGTAAAAGTTAGAGCAGGCAGCCAGGATAGGAAGGAAGCAAGTAAAACAAGTGGTCACAACCTTTCCTGTGTGTCCTAAGTAGCAGATCTCAGCTCAGCAGTAGCAGGCTAGCAGCAGACAGTCTCATCAGACTTATTACTCTCAGACCAGACCAGAGCTGTGTGGCAATCATGAAAAAATACTTTTCTTCCACTTTCTCCAGTTCCTCCTCCACCTCCAACAGCAGGTAAATAAACTAAAAGAAACAGACAAAATAGATTGATGAGATTATAACTATTCCCATCCTTTTTTATAACTGTGAACTTTTTTTACATTCTACCTTGTATTTTCTTTGCACTCATAAACCTATACACCTCTATCCCTCTTGCAACCTCCCAACAACCTCAGTGCCATACAAAATCCACTGGTTGGCATTTGGCACCATTTTTACTCTCCTTCCACTGCTGTCTACCCCTAGTTCTTGCATCATCTGGTGACGAGCGGCCAAGCCTAGGGACTAATCATGTGAAGCATGCTGTAGCAGCAAGTGGCACATACATAAGGTGCTTCTTGTCCTATCTTTACTTAAGGTTTGTACTGTTTTGCTGATGATATTTGTGAACAGATATGCTTAGGATATTAACTATTTGCTCTTAATGGTCTACTTCTGTGCAGTGCACCTAAGGTTTCTAAATAACTATCTTGCAATATGGTGTTAGGGATTCTGTCCTAATTATAAATCATATATACTTGGGATAAGCTAGCCAACAGAAGTTAATTTGAGTTTTATACTAAACTATTTTTAATTACTAAGTACAGCTTAGACAGTGTGAAAACATGCAGGGGCAAAATTTATGGTAATTAAAGAATGGGGCTGTAACTGTGGAATAGCGAATACTTTCCTTATACAGCTCAATGTGACTGCTTTGAAGCAGCAATAATTCAATTTATCTGAAATTAAAGTGTGGCTGTGCTTAGTAAGTGCGAATGCAAATGAGAACTTGTCATTAATGCTTAATTCTTACAGTTCACTGTGAGTTTCTAGTAGCAGCAGGTTTTTTTTTCAATTTAATGTTAATGTTTGGATAATATACTATTGGTACACTAACAAATGTGGTTAAACAGATGAACTCAGTACTCTTAAGCTATGGTATTATGTGACTGCTTAGAAGAAACAATATTTAAAGTTGATGTTAAGGCTGGGCATTATGTGGCTGCCTAACTGTAGCAGTATGTGTAGCATATGTTAAATCTGGCTGATCTGTGACGACTATAACTGCCTAACTGTAGCAGTATGTGTAGCATATGTTAAATCTGGCTGATCTGTGATGACTATAACTGCCTAACTGTAGCAGTATGTGTAGCATATGTTAAATCTGCCTGATCTACTATAAGAAAGTGAATCCCATATTAAAGCAATAAGTTGCTACAGAATTTTGTTCTGTCATTCCTATTACACTTGTACCTTGTATTATCTGTAAGGTTTATTTTCTATCATAATGTCACTGTTAGCACTTTTGAAACAAGAGTTGGAAAAGATGTAAATGCTTTTTACAATGCTAAGCTGCATTCTGCACTAAGTATTGGTATCACTCACCCATCATTCTCTCACATCTTTCACCACTTAACAAATATGACTTATTTTCATTTTACCACATTTTTCTTAGCTATCTGTCCTGCTCTTTTACCATCAAAATAAAAGGCAAATGTTACACTACTGGATTTATCTGGAAGACCACCCACAGCTAATCTGCATCCATTTACATCAGCCTTCCATTTAAAACAATTGTACGTTTTGGACGATTTTAAATAAATACCTGCTATATACACTGTAAAATAACTCCTAATGCATCAAGCGCCCACACATCACCAGAATGCTACTACCCCTTAATTCTACTTTTTCTGCCCTGATATTCACTTCCAGCAGTTTTTCTTTCTACCTAAGTAGTGGGGGTAGTTGTAGCATTATCCATATTCAGGCTTGTGTTTTGGGCCTAGTTGTTTGTTCGTAGAGGCTGTGTGTTTGAGCACATGTTCCAGGCCATCTTAGTTCAGCCAAAGCCATTCTTGCATTTCAGTGAGAGGGGAGTGTTTATGGTCATTGGCTGATTGGGGTTACCTGGACTATGGCTTGGAGTAAGCACCTCATTGGTTCTTTCCAGCATTTTTAAAGTTGTTTCAGGTTTCAACTTTCTGTTACTTAAGAATTAACTTGTGAGTGCTTCTGCCATTTCACACTGAGATAATTGGAGGAAGGACACTGAGCAAACGTTGCTCTGCGATATATAACATTAAGTATCCTGTTTTTGGCTTATTTTTACAAGTTAGTTATAGCACTTTTATTGTCTGCTGCATACTTTTCTAGCTAGTTTCACTGTGTGTGAGGTAGTAACTGGAATTTTTCTACATTTGTTAAGCACTTGTTTGGGTTTGTTTGTTCTGATTTTTGCCTCCCACCTCCCCACCCTATTGGTGTCCAGTTCTTATACTAGCTGGCTTTGCAGTTGCCTGCCCCTACTGTAAATTTGATCTGGGACACTCCTCCCAGTTTAGTGTCATTACCTCTTTCTATCTAATACATGGAAAACATTTGAGAAGGCCAACCCAGTTAGTTCTTAACCTTGAGTTATCTTCTGCTCCTCCTTTCTCCCTTTCCATTTTACAGAAAAAAAAAATTCTAAGCTTGTTTCCTGCTTTTCCTGCAAGTAGTCTAGTCCAGATACAGATTTGCTGTATCCAGGACTGTTTGTAAGCTTCTGAGCCCCTGCCTCTTAGCTATGGTTAAACTATTCCTGGTGCCATAAAGTCTGCTCTTCAAATTTTCCCTTAGAAATAGCCAGTTTTTTTTAATTTTAGCACTCAAATCTGTTTCTTTAAGCTCAGCACTTGTTCAGAACTCATAAGCACTAAATAAGCTACAAATTACTACAGCACTCAACTTTACTCACTTGTCTAGTGGAAAACAAGTTTTAGTACTTAATAAATAAGCACCCATCCAGGCATGTCTAAGGGTCAGCTCCCATTTTTTTCTCCTGTCTACCTGATTAATCTGGGCATCATGGGGCAATAAAGCAATTACCTCATGTACACAGACAACCCTTTCCTCCTACCACCCAACACCACAACCTGTGAGAGATGTGTTAGAGTATGCTCAACAAAATATTAAGGTTGAAAGTAATTCTGCTACAAATGTGTAACATAAATAAGGTATAAAACAAAGCTTGCTTAAATGTAGAAATAGAGTTTGGCAATATGTGATTAGCACCCATACTAAATGACCGTGGCTTGAAAAATAAGGAATTTGCTTAATGAACATGACTCCTACAGAATCAGCAAAAATATATGCATTTCACACTATCAGCAAGAAAACTGACTTCTTACAGACGTAAAAACAGGATGTATGCATTTCACATGGTCAGTAAAAGCAAAGATATGAAAAAGAGGATGTATGCATTTCACATTGTCAGTAAAAGCAAAGATATGAAAAACAGAATGTATGCAGCTTTTTTAAAGAATGGACAACAGGACATGTTTTTAGCATATGATATTGTTAACTAAGGATGTTTGAGCATTTGTCCACAAGGTGTTTCCTTAAAAGACAATACCATTACAGGATGAGAATATGTTTTTCTGCAAACACCAACAACCAGATGTTCTCATACAAAGTTCAAAATAGAATACTAAGAGAAAAACAGGATTTGAACTGTGTGACTAAAACTGTATATAAGAAATGTAAATCAAATTATGTTAGAGATAAAGGTATTTGTGTAGGAACACACTTGTTCCAAGGTAATATTGTATATTTCACATCATCCACGCTGTTTGAGAAAAAGTAGAACAGTACCTGAAGCTGCAACAGTAGTTCATGTGATTTGTTATAATAAGTCTTTTATTGGTTACTGTTTTTAAAGTGTCAGAGTTTTAGGTACTGCATCAGTGTACACTCTGCAATTTTCTGTGGGCAACAGACTGTGAATGCAATTATAACTAAACTTTAATTTCAACAAAACCCAGCCAGCAAGACTGAGTCTCTTAAGAAGACTTCAGATCCATCACAGTAAGCAGCACCTTATCATTAATTTTTCAAGATGCTCACTTCACCCAAGACTGGACTAGACAGTCAAGAGGAGAGGGTAAAGACTTGCACCACACCACATTCATCACATAGTCCCTCAAAACCTACACCACAAAAACATACACATAGAAACACAAAACACACACCTACATTCACGGAGGCTCTCAATAATAATCTGCTCAAGCAACAGGGACCTCCAAAGCAGACACACAAGCAACCTCCACCCCCCCAACATAACTCAGATGACACATTGCCCACAAACTCAGTGTGCCACTCAACCACAGCCCATAAGGCATAACAACGTACCCAACACTCTTGTTATAGGTGACTCCATAGTCAGGCACACTGATGTTCTACTCACCAGGCTAAACAAAGAGAATGTTACTGTCAGTTGCCTGCTGGGTGCCAGGAGCCACCATATAACACATGCACTCAGGTCACTCCACAAGTACAAATATGTCTCTGCCATTGTCCATGTTGGTGTGAATGACCTGAGATGTACCTCCCTGGACTACATGAAAAGAGACATGGAGGAGCTGTCTGATCTTGTAGCCCAGTCAGGTATGACCCTAGCCCTGAGTATCATCCTGCCATCACCCAAATTATACCACAGTACAAGGACAAAATGATTGACTTCAACAATTGGCTAAACTACTGGTATCATTCTAAGGGGATCCAGTATCTGTCTACCTGGGATGACATGATCGACAGACCACGATGCTTTGCCAGAGATGGCTTGAACCTTTAGCCCTTGGGATTCTGGATACTGGCTAAGGCTCTTGCCACCAGTATAGTGCCTTTTTTAGGCAAGGTTCAAATGACAAACTCACTACCATAACAGGTACAAGCAAGCAAAATTTGAGGGTAATGCAACTCAATGCTAGAAGTTTAAACCTCAAAATGCACTCACTCAAGGCACTCCTTAAAATGGAGAACATCAACATCTGTGCAGTGACAGAGACCTGGTTCAAGGTTCCAGAGAGCACCCCTGCATTACCAGGTTATAATTCACACCACACCTTTGGCCACCTAACCTGAACAGAAACACTAAAGGCGAAGGCGTGTCCATATTCATTAAGGATATCCACACCTCCAGGCTAGTTGCTCAGCATAATGCATCTGAGATTATCCAAGTGCAACTAACTCTGGGCAAGACCGCAATCCATATTTTAGCTTGCTAAAGATCCCCCACCATGCCCCAGGATTCCCACTCCTCATTTCTTGATACACTGGAAAATATTAGGGTACAATCTAACACCCTAATAATGGGAAATTTCAAATACCCCATCATTAACTGGGAAAACTACTCATGTACCAACTCTTTTCCTAAATGTTTTCTGGAATTCATAAATTCCATTGCCTTGGATCAACGTATCCACACCCCCACCAGGGGCAGCAATATCCTAGACTTGGTCATTATCAACATGGGCAACCCGTGTTCCACACCAGAGGTCAATTCCTTGTTGGTCAGATCCGACCACAAGCTAATCACCCTAGACATCCACATCCCGCCCCCACCCCCATTAGGGAAACCGCCATAAAAAATTTCTGCAAAGCCAACTTCATACTTCTTAAGACAGAAGTGGCAAACTTCACAACACCCATGCAGGTGGGCAATAGAGGCATGACTTCTGAATCCTACACAAATGCACTTTATATGCACTTATACAAGTGCATGGATCGTGCAATCCCTAACAGAACCAAGATGCTATCCTCCAAAAAAAGGAAGCCAATCTGCTGGTCCCCTGTCATAAACAAACTCTACAACAGATGAAACTGTTGCAAAAAAGAGTAAAATCCCATGACTGGAGAAACTCCCTGATCAGCCTCAGTAAAAAGCTGAGATTCTTCATAAAATCCTCCAAAGCTAGTTATGAAAACAAAATCACCACTGATTCTAAAGACAAACACAAAGCATTCTATAGCTATGTGAAGAATCTCAATGGCAACACTCAGATCTGCTCTGAGTTACAGCACAATGGCACTAAATATACAGAACCAACTGATATTGCCAACATCCTGGCAGATAGGTTCAGTGCTAACTTTACCCCCCTCTCACCCCTTAAAGGGACCATCTCTCTACTGGAAGAATGCAAAGTTCCTGTAATCACGGCTGCACAAGTAAAAAACCACACTCTCCAAAGCCAGGAACACAGCATCCATGGGACCTGAAAACATCCCAGGCTGCGTTCTACATGAACTACAGAACGAACTGGCACCCCACCTAAGTACCGTGTTCAGTCATAGACTCACCTCAGGCTTTGTGCCCACTGAATGGCACACAGTGACTATTATCGCACCCCACAAAGGGGGAGCCACCATGGCCCCCGGGAACTACTGCCCCATTAGCCTGATGGCATTTATATCACGCTATCAAAAGACAAAAATAGCAAATGCTATTTCATCAAACCTAAAATATCTAAACCACATAATATCGAACATTCAGAATAGCAAATTTGTTCCTTGGGAAAAAAATCTGCTATTCTGAAACACATATACACAACACAAGCACACCTAAAAAACATCAATCCACACACATACACTTATAATCCTACAACTAACCCTACACTAAACTGTACATACACTACAATCTATCCACTTACCTTAACCCAAACCCTAACTCTAAGTTCCGTCACTATCGCACACTCACCTAAACCACGCCTTAACCCTAACTCACTTAACCCACCTCTAACCCTAATTCACCTAACCCGTGCCCTAACCCTAACTCACCTAACCAGTGCCCTAACCCTAACTCACCTAACCTGTGCACTAACCCTAATGACCACACAACTGCACACTTACCAGAATCCGACTGTAACTTTCCACCACAGCACTGAAAACAGCGAAGCCACAGAACCGGCCAACCGAATTCTTTCCCTAGGAAAGAATTTGGTGTTCTGCAGCTTCGCTATTTTTAGCGTTCACTCAAAACAGGTCGATATTATAGCATTCCAAGTTTTAAAACTTTGATGTTCTGATAGAGACCTGCCTGATTAGCCTGGTGTGCAAGGCTATGGAATGTATCATCATGGAACTTATAAACAATGACATTGGTAATCTCCAAACTCTGGACCCCACCCAGTTCAGGTTTGTAAAAGGCAGATCATGTCTCCTAAACCTGACAGACTTCTTTGAAGAGGTCACCAAAGCCGTAGACGAGGTTAAGGTGGTTCACACAGCCTATCTAGATCTCGCCAAGGCTTTCGACACCATCCCCCACTCTGGAATTATAGATAAACTCAGTAAACTAGGGATAAAGCCCTATGTCACAAGACGGGTTTCCAACTGGCTCACTGACAGAACCCCACTGTGAAAGTAGCAGACTCCAAATCTGACTTCAGACCAGTGACAAGTGAAGTACCACAGGGTTCAGTCCTGGGTCCTTGCCTGTTTGGTATCTACTTCTCAGAAGTACAGGCTAACACAGAAGGTCTTTGGCTAATTAAGTTTGCAGATGACTGCAAACTAGAAGCCATAAGCGAAACTCCTAATGATGTGGACATCTTACAAAATGGCATCACTGAGACAGATGCCTGGTGTCAAAACTATGGCATCAAGCTCAGTGCCAAAAACTGCATTGTCATCCCTTTTGGTAAAAACTCTGTACCCATGAATTACCACATAGGTGGTAGTCTACTATCAAAAAGTGTGATAAGAGACCTTGGGACACAGGTGAACTGTAGTCTCTCCTTTGATAATTACATCACCACAGTAGTCAGGAAATTCCTCTACATGGCACACCTCATCACAAAAGGTTTCTCATTGAGGAAAAAAGAGGTCATTGTTCCCCTCTACTCATCATTCATTAGACCCATTATAGAGTACAACACCCCTTTTGGTATTTACCTCAAAAGACATCTACAACAACTAGAAAGGCCACAGAAATAACTCACAAAGAGGATTACCAGCCTCAGACAGATGCCCTATGCAGACCATCTCAAAAAACTCCAGCTTTACTCTATCGCATATCGGCTACTCAGAGGTAATCTCTGCCTAACATACAAAGCTATGTCAAACCCAGAGCTGTTGGACATGCTACACTTAAAGAAATCCTAATCCCTCCAAGTTACACACTCTAGGGACCTAAACTTTGTCACCACAGTAAACAGAACATGCTGGAGGGATAGATTCCTGTCCCAGAGACTTCCCATACTCAGGAACAATTTACCTATCTATATCAAACAAAGTTCCTCATTAGCACTCGTCAAGAAAAAGCTTGATGATTGGATGGGAGATAGGAAATTCACCCCGGAGATCACTTCTGTGGCTCTGCTCAACAGGGGCACAGGAAAATAATTTTCTTGGGTGGCGAAAGCCAGGGTACCTTTTTGGCTAGTCTTATACAGTCCCTAGGGCCAATCACCTAGTACCTACCTATGAACCTATGAAGCAATTACTTCTTATAATTTTATATATAGTTTGATCTTGCACAGCTCTCAAGTGCCAGTAATCTGGAAACAACCCACTGCCAATACTTGCCTGTGCTCTCGCTCTAACAGGAACTTTCATTGCTTTCTATTTGTTCCCTCAGATCTGATTCAGGTCTTGCCCTGCTCAGCTCAGGCTCACTCTGCTCCCCTACCCTGTACCCAATTCTCACCTGCCCCCACTACTGCTACATGTATTCTAACCACACCATTCCCACCCATTAACTACAGGGTCTGGGGTCCATATTTTGACTGTCTGTTCTTCAGTTTGCGTTTGAAAGTTGGTATCCCACAATTCCATTGGAGTGGGCAGGGTTGCATAATTATGTATGCAAATTGTATGTTAATCAGTGTACAGATTTGTACCTATTTTTCATGGACCTTGTCCAAATTTTTGATATTTCCAGGTTGAGAGCTATGTTCCAGGGACATCTTCAGGTCGGGTTTAGGTAGAAATAGTAATGGAAATTAGGAGGGTAGGGGAAGAAAACTAGTCGGGGTATGAAAGAGTTAAATGGGAATGTAGGATGATTGAGAGGAAATCAGGTAAGGTTAAGGAGGAGTTTGATGTTTTTTATGCTAGTGTAATTGGGTTAGGAATTGCATTTTGGCGTGAACTTGCTACCCACCCTTCCTCCTTGTTTTTGGAACATTGGGTATTGTGTTATTTTATAAGTTTGGGTAGGCAGAGATGGGCAGGCTTGTCGCTCTTCTGTTTCCCCTCTGGTGTTGGATGTTCATTTCAATGAGTTGGAAAAGGAAAGTGAGCAGCTGGATACTGCTTGTTAAGTAAAAGTATGTGAGCGTAGGTAAAGATGCTGCTTATTTGTCGGATGTTTCAAGTGGGAAATTGAAGTGAGTGATGGGATGCCGCTTGATTTGTAAAATAAGCGAGTTGAGGTAAGGATGCTGCTTATTTGGTCAGGGTGAGCAGGGTCATGCTGCCCTAGTTAACAGTTATATGGATGTTTATGCTGTGATTAATAACAGTTATGTGGATGTTTATGGTGTGATTAATAAATAATATTGGTCAATAAAGTTATGTTTATGGGAGTTTAATAAAGGTAATCAAATGTCATTTGGTGTGATGTGTTTACTGAAGGAGACTGAGACAATACTATAATAGACTTGGAGAGATGTGTCAAGGGGCATATTTTTTTATTAAGGTCACTTAGGATGAAGTGAGTTTCACTTTTTATCACTTTGGGTGTTAAAGGACCATGGAGGTTCTGTTACATAGTCAAAATGATGGTTATACGTTTAATCAAGTGTCTATGTAGTACGCCTGTTACTGCAATTGTGAGGCTGTCAGTGCGAGTTGTTTCAGTGTTAAGATGTTGTCCAAATTTAAATGTGTCTCAAATGGTAAAGAAGGGATAAAGCATATCTGTACAGACATATTGGGAAAATATATGTATTTTTATTTATTTATTTTACATTTGTTTACGAGGATATTTATTTATCTATCATTTGTTTACTATTTTTCCCACTAGCCTAATAGCCTTTTTTCAGAGGAGACGCAAGGTGGGTATGTTTACTGTCTGTCTGGGCATCAAAAAGCCTCTTTCTAGCTGTGATTTTGGGAGGAAAACAGCAAAAAATTATAGTTACATCATTATGAAATTGTTATATTCAATGAACTATACTGAGGAGAGAGACTTTTAAATAAGAAATTGAAAAGAGCATAAAAACATTGCTCAGAAATATTACATAATTCAACAATGAAAAATTAAAATACAGGTACATTGCAGATTATAGAAACATACATTTACAAAAATATACGTCTTTGCAAATTGTAAATCACAGAAATTTACATAGTGTGACAATGTGGTAGTAGAGAAAGAAAACAGATAAAACAAAGTAGAAGAATAGTAGTAGCTGATTGCAGGATGTAAGCGTATAAGTGGGTGTGTAAAGGTGAGATGAGTTAGATGTACAATTGGGTTTACTGTGATGAAGGACAAACTCGTTCATATGGAAAAAAGGTGGCCGAAGTAAGACTATAGTATAGAGTAGTATAGTGTATATAGATGTTGTGTTGTGTCTTTCGGCTTTTCCCGGTTAGGGGTCTCCACAGCGGAACTCCGGTCTGCTAATGATTGGCAGTAGATTTTTACGTGCCGAGTTGCCAGTCCTGACACAAAACCTTCAATGAAGGTACGCTCATTCATGCGTGTCTCTACACAGAAGACACTCTAGCTGAGAATCGAACAGGACAACGTCTTACTGTGAGGTGACAACGCTACCGCAGCACCACCACTGCAGATACATGAGGGGTTTTCTTTTGAGACCAATAGTGAAGTAGCAGCATATGATGAGCTGTGAAATTTCAGATGATGAAAGATACTTTTTCTACCTCTCATATTATTAGTACTCTACATGTGGCAATGCCATGTTAATTACTTTAGAACTAAGGTTAAGCAGAGGGAATTCGTTGTTGGTGCCATGTAAATAAGGTGGCAGATTACTTATAAATGATACAGGAGTGTATACCTCCAAAACCTTAGAGCAAAAAATCTGGGCAGAACCAAAAATAATCGGGGTTGGGTGCAGGGAACAAATGCTCAAAAACAGTGAGAAATTTTAAATATTGCTCTTTTAAACTTAGAAAGTTGCTAGAATAACAGGCTTTGTGTTTCTCTTGTGTTTTCTAAAGGTTATGAAGTCTGAAACACAAATCTCCAGTGATCTACAAGAAAACCACAAATTCTGTGTGCAACAGACCATTCCAAACACATGTGTCTGGAGATTTTCTCCTCTGGCCTCCGCTGAAAATGGGCTCTGTCCCAGTCAGACTTTCCTGGTTAACAAATGTTAACTAAGTCAATAAATAAATCAATAAAATATGAAGTAAAAATCTGGACTGTGAAAATCTAGACAGTTGAGAGATATGCAGGAGTGTGCTAGTGTGAAGGAAATGTGGGCAAGGTAACTGAAACAGTAGACTGGGCCACTAACGCAAATTTCCTGAAAGAGAGCAGTGTGAATTTCTGGGTGGTAGAAATTTCTGAGTTTAACTTTCACTTACATCAAAATACGTGGATGTGAAGGTCGACGTTTTAGTAGTACTAGCAACTATCTTTGTATTTTAAAGATTCTTTTCAAAGGTCTGTCTAGAGGAGTCTATGAAGTTGCTTGATAAAACAGTTTCATGATCAAGCCAAGATTTTTAATATTAGAACATGGAATGATTATTCAACACTATTTGCATACATATGCAATAATGATAGCCAATAGGTGGTAAATACTTTTTTTAGGACACGTTTATTTATTATTTATTTATTCTTTGCTACTATTTGTATGAATTGGTTTACTATTGAAACCTTGAAACTGCATCTGCCGATCGGCCTTAATGTCGAACCAATATCTTGAAAATTGCAACAGCGAAAAAGCACGAAACTTGAAAATTAATACATTGACTCCCGTAGTTCGATGTATTCAATATAGCAGGAATTGACATCAGTCACCCAAGCTATGCACCATAAGGTGCCGTGACACTCAAGAGTCAACGGTACATCACATTTACTATTTTACTAAAGGGCAAACTTCCTGATGTTGGCCAACTACTTCCATGCCCTTTTCCCCACTGTAGTGTGGTCTTAGAGTCGGTATATATAGTTGTGGGTGTGTGGGGGGAGTAGGATGTCAAGTCTCCCCCACCTGGGTGAGTTTAAAATACCATTGTGTGTGACACAGGGAAGTGCTGGCCACTAGTTACTTTCCCCATTTCACACATTCGCTGAAGTGAATATTCAGTGGATGAACATTTGCTGAATTGTGTTTGATTATTAGCTGTTCAATGCTTATTATGTTTGACAGATAGTCATAGATCCACCTCCAAAGAGGGAAGATATATTTTAGGCATGTCTGGCTTGTAGCTTACATATAATACGGCCAAAAGGAGACAAGTATAAAACAGTACTTCACCCAAAAAATATACTTGTCGAGGAGATAAGGCAACCTCTGTTCTTCTTTTAAAATATTTTAATGTTCCACCACAGGGAAATAACACGCCATCCAGGAGCACAAAACCACAGCAACAGCAGCAACACAAAGAGCATAAACGCCGATAAAGTCCACTGCGTTTTCGTTTCAGAAACTTCTTCCGATGAAACAAGATACACACTGAAGTTTCATGAAGCTCTTATATACTCTCTACATTGAAAATCAGCACATAATTCACAAATTAATTGTCCAATTAAACAATTAAAAGTGCCCATACCTTATATGGATTTCCTGTGTACAGCTTAACTACTAACTTCTTTCTATAAGTTCTTTTTAATTAAAAACACCCAAAGTTAAAAATTTAAAATTTTTTAAAACCCTTACTAACATAAATATATTCATATCAAGGTTAATATCAGAGTTAAATATATAACTCAGAACACTCACTTTACAACTTTAAAAACTGTCATTATAAACGTCTTAGAAAAAAGCATATCCAATTCTAATACTAATAGTGCCAACTAAAGGACATATTTTGTATTGCTACCTAGTAAACAATTAATTGTACACTTTTAAGTCAGTAATACATTTTCATTTGGAAATTTTTATCTGTAAATAGAGTAATGAAAAAGGTTACAAAAAATTATTATGTTACAGATAAACGAGTTACATTATTTAGTAATCAAGTTGTTCAACCCACTATAGGTCCCACATTATTCATTGTTATAGTTTATTAGCTCTCATCTTTAAAACTGGGGCTATAGATATGGTCTCATTTAGCCCAGGGAATTTATTCCCTTCTAAGTCCAGTTGCCATAACAGTTCTTTGTATTCGATCGAGGTTTCCCATAGGCCACCCCTCGGGTCCAATTCTACCACATCTAACACAAAAAAAGTGTAAGCAGCTCCATCACAATTTAATGTGTGCCTGTACAAGGCATTATTTCCATTTTGGTTTTTGATATCATAACAGTGTTCGTAAATCCTATTCCTTAGCTTTCTCTCGGATTTACCAACATAAAATGCCTCACACTTTAAACAAATAGCTAAATAAACTATACCCTTCGTTTGGCAATTAGCAAAATGTTTACTGGAAATTGTAATATCCCTACTCTTGAGATAAACTATATCCTTCGCTGCCACGAAAGGACACTGATTGCATCTACCACACTTGTAGGTACCGACCCTACCTTCCCTGATAATGCCACTTGGTTTTTTCCTTTCTAATACATTTTTTGTACTTTTCCCCTTTCTAAAGGTACATTTAAATGGTTTGTTGAAAACACCCTTTAAGTCCGAGAGTTCACCAAAATTTTTCCATTCATTCTCAACAATCTTCCTAATTTTGTATGCTTCTCCACTAAAATCCATCACAAAATTACCCCTTTCATTACTAATTTCATTATTACTATCTAGTTGCCAATTCATTTCACCTAATATGGGCTTATATTTGGTGGCTCTTCCTATCTTGACTTCATTTTCAATTTCTTTTATTAAGCTAGGGGGGTATCCTCTAGCTAAAAACATCTTCATCAAGGTCTCACATTCTAACTCAAAGTCTTCTTCTCTAGAGCACATACGGCTCCCCCTCACATACTGGCCCTTAACAATACCTTTCTTTTGATGGTGTGGGTGTGCGCTATCAAACGCCAAGAACGAATTTGAATAAGATTTCTTTCTAAACACTTTGGAATAAAAATTCTCTTGTCCCTTCCCTATAAAGATATCGAGATATCTTAGACAACTTAAGTCCTTCACGTATGTGAATTTCAAAAAAGAGGTGGACTGGCTTATATGTTAGTAAAATGCTGTAAATTCTGCATCAGTTCCTACCCAAAGAAAACACAAATCGTCTAGGTATATTTTATATAATTTCCAGCACTTCTTGTAAGGTGAATTAATGACAAATTTATTCTCCCAAGCTGACATGATAATATTGGTATAAATGGGGGCACACCTTGCCCCCATCGCTATCCCTTGCTTCTGCTTGAAAAATTCGCCATCAAAAAACAAAAAGTTGTTACTTACAACTAATTCCATCAAGGTTAAGATCAACCTAAACTCATTATTGGTGAATTTACCATAATTCACCAGACCCTCCTCAAACCATTCTAACCCATCTACAAAGGGAATAGAGGAAAAAAGATCAACTATGTCCATAGTTATGAACATGATCTTCTCATCAAAAATACCCTTATTCAAATTTTTCAACAGGTCCCAAGAGTCTTTTACTATCCCAGAACTTTCCTTCACCACCATTTTTAACATTTCATCCAGCCATTTTGCAAGGGGTGCCATCACAGACCCTTCAGAGGCTACAATCGGTCTCAATGGTGGGTTGTTTACATCCTTATGTACTTTAGGGACCCCAAAAATTGTGGGTACTCGGGCACTTGTAGCTTACATATCTGAGTGAGGAATATATTCATTTAACTACAAAGAAATTCTCACTTTTAGGAAAGATATTTCATTTGATATTAGCTAATGTAATGAAGATAAGTGAGATTATGCCTTAGCTATACTTGATAAGAAGAGATTACTTGATTACTTTCTGAGTCTCTGAGAAGGTTAAACCTCTATTGTATTAAGAAGATCTGATAAAGGGTCATCTGTGAGTAGAAATGACATAAGAAGAATGGCAGCAGAGGAAGAGAATCAGGATAATATGACTGCTGATTAGATGCTGAGTCCATGGATGCATGGCTATTCTTGTGGATTCCAGACGGGATGAGCAAGTGTGCAAGAATAAGCTAGTCAGTCAACTTTTCATGAAAAGCACTGAGTTAACAGTAAGTGGACTAGTGCACAGAAGCTGGACTGAATGGAGAAACTGTTAAGTCTACATTCAGAATTAATTAAAACTACTGCTGTGTAGCTGTTCTGCAAAGAGTCAATGTTAGAACATTGAATTACCAAACTGTTGATGATCATAACATTTAATACAAATGATCACAAATACAAAACCACAAACCTGGAATGCAGCTACATCACACTGTGAAAGTAAGTAGTTGTGTAAGATCACAGAACAGCGGGAGCTGGGTTTGGCCTATCCTCAGCTGTACTGCAATCTCAGAATTAGTACATATAAATAGCAGGGGGTATAAGGAGTTCAGGTGCAAAGAGGCTTGCCCCCCACCATGCAAAATATCTTTTTTCAGTGTTAAGTTCCTGTGTCTTCCATTTCAAAGTATTATGTGTTTTGTGTGTTTGATTATTTGGGTCCGATGTTACATTTGGTATGTTGACATACAAACATTGGCCCATTCTGCAAATATCATTGTCATTTAAAATATAATGAAGATGTGTTAGCACATGGCACACAGTTAACCATATACATGTATTATAAAGCTTAACATTTTATTTTGTAGAGTTGCAAAGTGTGATCTTTTGTGACCTACAATCTATGTTAAGCAATGATGTGTAGTGACATAACTTGGCTTTACATATAGTTAAACAATGACTGTAGTTAAAATCCTGGATGTGGATGTCAGGAATAGAAGACATCGGTAAAGAGTTCTTGAGGGGTGGTTTCAGGACTTATCGATGTCCAACTATGGCTTCTCAGCCAGATTTAAACATTGCAGAAGTAAAAATTGAAGTAACAGTTATACTATAAAAAAATAACTGATTCTGAATGTTAGTCATCGGTTAAGGATTCAGTATGATACTCATGCCTTCTTCATTCATCAGGCAGAAAATACTGCTGCTAATGATTTAAACCTTATAAAGCTCTGCTGTAAATGTAATCTGTTCTACATCTTAGGCCAGAAGCACAATAAGAAAAAATGTTCATCATCATCAACCCTCTTTTTTTCTATTTTCTACATCATGTCATGGTATAACGTTAACTGTCAACATCTCTCTTGACTCAGTCCCACATACTTGCCTTCTTCAACAGTCATGACTGACCGATGCAGGTCTTCTCTTACATAATCCATCCATCCCTTTACTAGATGCCCTTATTTTTATTTGCCTACCTCCTGTCTCTCCCATATCTTTTCTGCAGATCATCTTCTGTTTTCCTGCACATGTCTGAACCACCATGATCTGTTTTCTTTGACTTTCTCTGCAGTTGGAGCTACTATGCCCAAAAGCTCTGATGTTCTCATTTCTTCTTTTGTTTCACAATGTGTATCCGACCACCTGTCTCAGGCACTTCATCACCTCTATCTTCCTCAGCTGCTCTGCCTTCACTGCCCAGGTTTCTTTACCATAAACTAGTACTGACCACAACTCAGTTTTGTATTCCTCACTTTTCAGTTTCCTTGGGATTCTTTTGTTACATATTACCTCTGACACAACCAGTTGGCTACAGTCCCACTGATTTGAGTTTTGCCTTTCTCATTATGACTTCCATTGTCCTCAAACACTCCTCCCAGATATTTCAAATTCTTATCCTTTTCTACTATTTTCCATTCTATCTCAGTTTTTAGCTTTTTCTGATTTGCCCCATTTGCTGCCATGACAACTTGTGAATGTAGTTTCGGCCCAGGTACCTTCCATTTTTTATTCCATTCTCCTATTATTTGCTGAAGTTCTTGCTCAGAGTCTGCTTGTAATGCAAATGACACAACGGCCAGCAAGTACTGTTCCAAAATCATTTTTATTAACGAATGCACAAGGGATATATAAATATATCCTGCTCCAAACCGGTTTCGGTTCCCCTTCTTCAGTGGAGCTGAAAATTATGGAAAAGCCAACATCTGATTTCCTTTTTATAGTGTCAGTAAACATTATAGACCAATCAGAATACAAACATCTTTTTTAAACATATTTTCTTAATCTGAAATGAACCCAGCAACCATATTGTGAATATACCTTAGTATTATATAAACATATATGGGCTAACACAATGCCCTATATGTATATATATATAAACTAATATATATATATATATAAATAAACATAAAATAATGAAAAATAAAAAATCAAAATAAAATACATAAGAATATTTACACATTGTCATACTCAAATCTAGATATATGGAACCATAAATTAGGATATAGAAACCATACTTAATAAATATATATCATTTGATAATATTTGATAAATAATCTATGTTATATAAGATATATCAATCATGATAGTGCATAGATATATATCACAAAAAATGTATTATAGGTGATCATTAATACCTGGCGGGAATAATGCACCCAAATGTATGATCCAATATTTCTCCTTTTCTGTCAAAATATTGTCCCAGCCTTGTTGGTGACTCCTATCACCAACAATCCTGTCAATAATAGTGAACTTAAATTTTGCCGTGGGATGTTTCATAGTATGTAAATAGAGGGCATTAGTAGATATTTTGTTCTTAATGTTGCTTCTATGTTCCCCAATTCTTATTCTAAGGGGCCTAGAAGTCTTTCCCACATAGAATGCAGAGCATTGACAGGTGGCAAGATATATCACCCAACTCATCGAGCAATTACCAAAAAATTTTAAATCATAAACTTTGCTGGTATTGGCACTACTAAAGGATTTAGTTTTATTAATATCCAAACAAGACATACAATGTCCACAAGGATAGGTGCCAATCAATTCTTTGCCCATAATGGTGAGCTGTTTATACCTTGCCCCTCCACTGCTATGATGTTTAAAGTGTGAGAACATAGAGGCTAAAGTTTTGCCCTTTCTATAAGAAAATTGACAACATGGCCCCAAATGTTGTCTAAGAATATCATTAGCCATTAAGATATTCCAATTTCTCTCTATCACACCTCTAATAACTTGATTATTTCTACCATAGGTAGTGACCAACCTCATAACTTCATCTCCTTTTTTATCTTGACCGTGATCTTTATATTGTATGAGTTGGTCCCTACTTTTATTGTCTGACATATATTTAGCAGATTTGATATCAAACGTAGCATACCCTCTATCATAGAATCTATTTGTAAGATCCAAGCTGGCTGTCTCATAGTCTTCATAACTGGAATTAATTCTTTTAATGCGACAGAATTGAGATTTTGGGATGTTCCGGACAGTGTGGCGGGGATGCATGCTCGAGGCATGTAACAGTGTATTATATTCAGGATATTTCCTATATATTTTTTTTTTTGTACCTAATGTGTCATCAGGCTTCCTATATACACTGACATCCAGGAATTCAATATTGAACCTACTACTCTTAATAGTAAATTCAATGCCCCAAGGGTTACCATTAAGGTAATCTACAAATTCTTTAAGATATTCCGATCCTAGCCACACCATCCAACAATCATCAAGATATCTGCTTAGATATCTATTTCTACGATGTAAATATTGTGAGATGTATCATAAATTAAGTATTCTTCTAAATACGCCATAAATAGGTCTGCATATATGGGTGCAAAAGAACTGTGTAGTGTCTTTAATTCTAGCTCTTACCTGAGTTAACAAAGGTTTTAAATATTCAGTCAAAAAAACTTAGGGATTTACATTTTCCACCATATGGCTTTAATATTTTGTCAGACAATATTCAGCATACTGAAAGACAGGCACTTGAAGAACTTAAAAATAATAATGACATAGTTATTGTCAGGGCGGACAAAGGTGGGGCAGTGGTGATTTTGGATATAGATTATTATATACAGGAAGGATTAAGACAATTATCAGATCAAAAATGTTACAAGAAAATGGACATTGATCCTACCACTACTTTTAAACAGGAAATTGATGAGTTCCTGAGCAGTGCAGTTGAAAATGGTATTTTGTCTAATACTATTGTTAAACATTTGACTGTTAATGATCCTAACAAACAGATATTTTATCTACTACCTAAAATCCATAAATCCCTGACTTCCCCACCAGGCCGTCCAATTGTGTCTGGTCATGGTTCTTTGACGGAACCACTTTCAGTTTTTTTGACTGAATATTTAAAACCTTTGTTAACTCAGGTAAGAGCTAGAATTAAAGACACTACACAGTTCTTACAAATCATAGAAGAAATGGAACTTGAACCAGACTGGCTACTCTGTACTCTGGATGTACGATCTTTATATACGAGTATTCCCCATTGGGCGGTCTTCAAGCATTACAATATTGGCTTGAGAAATCCAACTTATATAGGCCTGGATTTAATACACTTTTGATTTGTATGTGTGAGCATGTTTTGAATAAAAATGTATTCTTCTTTCAAGGTGACTGCTATTGGCAGTTACAAGGTACTGCTATGGGTGCATCTTTGCACCCATATATGCAGACTTATTTATGGCGATGAAGAATACTTAATTTATGATACATCTCACAATATTTACATCAGAGAAATAGATATCTGGCGCAGATATCTTGATGATTGTTGGATGGTGTGGCGGATGAATATCTTAAAGAATTTGTAGATTACCTTAATGGTAACCCTTGGGGCATTGAATTTACTATTAAGAGTAGTAGGTTCAATATTGAATTCCTGGATGTCAGTGTATATAGGAGCCACAGTGATCGTCTAGGTATATTTTATATAATTTCCAGCACTTCTTGTAAGGTGAATTAATGACAAATTTATTCTCCCAAGCTGACATGATAATATTGGTATAAATGGGGGCACACCTTGCCCCCATCGCTATCCCTTGCTTCTGCTTGAAAAATTCGCCATCAAAAAACAAAAAGTTGTTACTTACAACTAATTCCATCAAGGTTAAGATCAACCTAAACTCATTATTGGTGAATTTACCATAATTCACCAGACCCTCCTCAAACCATTCTAACCCATCTACAAAGGGAATAGAGGAAAAAAGATCAACTATGTCCATAGTTATGAACATGATCTTCTCATCAAAAATACCCTTATTCAAATTTTTCAACAGGTCCCAAGAGTCTTTTACTATCCCAGAACTTTCCTTCACCACCATTTTTAACATTTCATCCAGCCATTTTGCAAGGGGTGCCATCACAGACCCTTCAGAGGCTACAATCGGTCTCAATGGTGGGTTGTTTACATCCTTATGTACTTTAGGGACCCCAAAAATTGTGGGTACTCGGGCACTTGTAGCTTACATATCTGAGTGAGGAATATATTCATTTAACTACAAAGAAATTCTCACTTTTAGGAAAGATATTTCATTTGATATTAGCTAATGTAATGAAGATAAGTGAGATTATGCCTTAGCTATACTTGATAAGAAGAGATTACTTGATTACTTTCTGAGTCTCTGAGAAGGTTAAACCTCTATTGTATTAAGAAGATCTGATAAAGGGTCATCTGTGAGTAGAAATGACATAAGAAGAATGGCAGCAGAGGAAGAGAATCAGGATAATATGACTGCTGATTAGATGCTGAGTCCATGGATGCATGGCTATTCTTGTGGATTCCAGACGTGGGATGAGCAAGTGTGCAAGAATAAGCTAGTCAGTCAACTTTTCATGAAAAGCACTGAGTTAACAGTAAGTGGACTAGTGCACAGAAGCTGGACTGAATGGAGAAACTGTTAAGTCTACATTCAGAATTAATTAAAACTACTGCTGTGTAGCTGTTCTGCAAAGAGTCAATGTTAGAACATTGAATTACCAAACTGTTGATGATCATAACATTTAATACAAATGATCACAAATACAAAACCACAAACCTGGAATGCAGCTACATCACACTGTGAAAGTAAGTAGTTGTGTAAGATCACAGAACAGCGGGAGCTGGGTTTGGCCTATCCTCAGCTGTACTGCAATCTCAGAATTAGTACATATAAATAGCAGGGGGTATAAGGAGTTCAGGTGCAAAGAGGCTTGCCCCCCACCATGCAAAATATCTTTTTTCAGTGTTAAGTTCCTGTGTCTTCCATTTCAAAGTATTATGTGTTTTGTGTGTTTGATTATTTGGGTCCGATGTTACATTTGGTATGTTGACATACAAACATTGGCCCATTCTGCAAATATCATTGTCATTTAAAATATAATGAAGATGTGTTAGCACATGGCACACAGTTAACCATATACATGTATTATAAAGCTTAACATTTTATTTTGTAGAGTTGCAAAGTGTGATCTTTTGTGACCTACAATCTATGTTAAGCAATGATGTGTAGTGACATAACTTGGCTTTACATATAGTTAAACAATGACTGTAGTTAAAATCCTGGATGTGGATGTCAGGAATAGAAGACATCGGTAAAGAGTTCTTGAGGGGTGGTTTCAGGACTTATCGATGTCCAACTATGGCTTCTCAGCCAGATTTAAACATTGCAGAAGTAAAAATTGAAGTAACAGTTATACTATAAAAAAATAACTGATTCTGAATGTTAGTCATCGGTTAAGGATTCAGTATGATACTCATGCCTTCTTCATTCATCAGGCAGAAAATACTGCTGCTAATGATTTAAACCTTATAAAGCTCTGCTGTAAATGTAATCTGTTCTACATCTTAGGCCAGAAGCACAATAAGAAAAAATGTTCATCATCATCAACCCTCTTTTTTTCTATTTTCTACATCATGTCATGGTATAACGTTAACTGTCAACATCTCTCTTGACTCAGTCCCACATACTTGCCTTCTTCAACAGTCATGACTGACCGATGCAGGTCTTCTCTTACATAATCCATCCATCCCTTTACTAGATGCCCTTATTTTTATTTGCCTACCTCCTGTCTCTCCCATATCTTTTCTGCAGATCATCTTCTGTTTTCCTGCACATGTCTGAACCACCATGATCTGTTTTCTTTGACTTTCTCTGCAGTTGGAGCTACTATGCCCAAAAGCTCTGATGTTCTCATTTCTTCTTTTGTTTCACAATGTGTATCCGACCACCTGTCTCAGGCACTTCATCACCTCTATCTTCCTCAGCTGCTCTGCCTTCACTGCCCAGGTTTCTTTACCATAAACTAGTACTGACCACAACTCAGTTTTGTATTCCTCACTTTTCAGTTTCCTTGGGATTCTTTTGTTACATATTACCTCTGACACAACCAGTTGGCTACAGTCCCACTGATTTGAGTTTTGCCTTTCTCATTATGACTTCCATTGTCCTCAAACACTCCTCCCAGATATTTCAAATTCTTATCCTTTTCTACTATTTTCCATTCTATCTCAGTTTTTAGCTTTTTCTGATTTGCCCCATTTGCTGCCATGACAACTTGTGAATGTAGTTTCGGCCCAGGTACCTTCCATTTTTTATTCCATTCTCCTATTATTTGCTGAAGTTCTTGCTCAGAGTCTGCTTGTAATGCCACATCCTCTGCATAGAACAGCTCTGTTGATCTGTCCCCTCTGACCTGTTTTCTAAAGTAGTCTATTACCAGAATGAACAGCAGTGGGCTCACAGCTGAACTCTGATACACCCCACCTCCATTAGGAATGCCTCTGTGAGTGCGAACTCTATACATACTTGTGTCACTGGGTCCTTGTACACTGTCTGAATTGTTTCTACTTGAATCATCACAGGACTGCCAATATCAGCTTCCTTTGGACATTGTAATATGCTTTTTCCATGTCTAGGAATGCCCAGTTGAACTCCTTCCTCATGTCTAGCTTCGTCTCAACTCTCTCAGTGAAAATATCACATCAGTTTTGCTGCTTCCTGATTAGAATGCAAACTGCTCACCTCCTGTCTTACTTCCCGATACTCTGTGTATCTATTTATCAATCCTGCTTTTAGGCACTTTCATGCAGTGTGAAAACAGTTTTATACCTTTAAACTGCCCACAGGTGTGAATATCTCCTTTGTTCTTGTACAATGGGATTATAATGCTTATTCTCCAGTCATCTGTGATATGCCCTTTATTCCATACCTCTAAGAGTACCCTCTGGAGCTATTTTCCCCTAAATCACCAAAACATCTTGATCATACTGGCCATAGCATCATCTGAGCTTGCTTCTTTCACTGACTTCATTTTCCTTAGAGTTGCTTTTACGTTATGGTGGTCACTTCTTCCTCTTTCATCACAGGCTGTGTCTGTGGTTCTATAGCTTCTATGGGTTTTTTTTCAATCAGAAGCTGTTAGAAGTACTCCTTACATCACCCTTTGATGTCCTGTGGACAGGTGGGCAGGCTGTTGTTGGCATCCTGTTGTTAGCCTAGTACACACCTATGAACCTATGAGCTTATTCATCAGACACCCTGCAATAATGTAGGGTATCACATGAATAGACTCATAGGTTCATAGGTGTGTAATTGGCTAACGACCATAAGGGTGTTTTTAAGCTTTGTCATGCATTACAAATCTCTGACAAGTTCTGGTGCCCTTGATAAGTGTAAGCAGGGTTTTGGGAAGTGAAACATTTACAAGCAGGGGCCTGACAGATGAACCACTTACAGGCTGCCTGTGTCCATTAGATACATAGGTGCCAAACCATGAATGAATTTCCTGTCCCCCATCCAATTGTCCAAGTTGCACCTGAATTTGGTTAGGGAAGAACTCTGCTTCACATGAATGGGGAACCTGTTCCAGAGAAGGTGTATCACCGGGATACACACTTGTCTCTCTAGCAGGTCCTATTTATCACAGTTAAGATTTAATTTTTTACAACAGCTAATTCTAGTGTTGCGTGTTTAGCAGATATGCAAGAGGTCCATCAGAGTGGGATCTGACAATACCTTGTATGCCAGATATAGATTTCCCCTCAACAGTCTGTAGGACGTTGAATACAGGGATAGGGCCTTGAGGTGGTCTGCGCAGAAAATCTTACTTACACCATTCTTTTAGTGAGGAACCGCCAGGGGCATTTCAGTTGTTGGATATGTGTTATTAGGTACATATCAAATGAGGTGTGGTACTCAGTGATAGGTCTGATAAATGCTGAATACAGTGGAACAATGACTTCTTTGGACCTAGATGCCATATCTTTGTTTTATAAGTTGCACAACACAAACTTATTTTCTCACTACTGCAGACATGATGATTAAAGGTTAGATTACTGTCTATGTGTGTCGCCAAGTCTTTGACTATTGGGTCATCTCTTTGGTGTGTGTTGCCAATGTGATAGTTTCCAGGGGTGGATGACTTTCTGAAGAATACTATTATGCATTTATTGGCATTTAATTTTAGTCTATGGCTCTGGCACCAATTGTTTGTCTGTGCCACCCCTTCTTGGAGAACATTTGTGTCAGTGGGCAATATAATGACAGCTCTTAATTTGCAATCATCTGCAAATTTAGTCAGCCAGTGACCATTGACATTAGTCTTGACATCAGAGAAATAAATGCCAAATAGGATCATTCCCAGAACTGATCCCAGAGGGACTCTACTTGTGAGCTACTCTACTTGTATCTGTGAGCTAGCTGGCTATCCACTAGGTGACATAAGGGTTTGTACCTAACCCTGTAAGTTTGTCAACAATGCCTTAGTGGAGAATTGTGTCAAATGCCTTGGCTAGGTCAAGGTAGGCAGTATGAACCATTTTTCCCTCATCCTTTGCTTTGCTGACCTTCTCAAAGAAGTCCAATGGGTTGAGTAGGCATGACCTGCGCTTGATGAAACCAAATTAGGTTGCGTCCAGTGACTGGAGGATTCTTGTGTCATTACCAGTCATTTCCATGATAATTATTTCCATGGCTTTGCATATGAGACTAGTGAGACTTATGGGTCTATAGTTTCTAGGGTCTGTAGATTGTCCAACTTTGTGCAGAGGAATGACCGTTGCTGTTCTCCATTCATGAAGCATGAAGCCCATTTGGAGGCTACAGTTAAATAACAATTCCAGACAACCAACAGATCATGTCTTGTGCTATTTAGAAGGCATCCTGTGATATTTTCTGGGTCTGTTGATGCAGTGTTCTGGACCTTAGAGAGAGCATTAAGGACCTGTTTCCTAGTGATAGCAGGGAGAGTTATATTTGATGGTATTTCCAGAGGAAAGGTTGATGGAGAGAGAGGGGTAATGTTGGAGCTGAATTTGTTAGCCAGTAGGGTTGCTATATCTTCTGGCTCAGTATAGGTGGCTTCATTTACAATGAGCTGTGAACACAACTGTGTATTGCTTTTGAGGCTGTGGACATAGCTAAAGAATGCCTTGTTCTTGCCCTTGGCCTGGGAGGCCAAATTTACCTAAAATTGGGATTTTGTAGACTACCTTATCTTTTGATCTTTGCATTGCAACCCGATGAAGTTTATTTGCGCCATTTGCTGAGTTACTTTCCAGAAGCTGATATAATGTCTCTGATGGCTGTTCTTTGCTATTGTAACTGCTCTTTTTGTATCTTTGCTAGTCAGCCAGTATTTTTTCTTACCATGGTTTCTTTTTTTATGTCCCCCTTTTTTCCTGTATTCCTTCTATCTTTTGATAACTTCCTAGACTTCTGCATTTCACCACAAGCCTTCCTTATGTACATTATTTCTATACATGGCTTGTCTGCATATCAGTTCTGTAGTCTTCACACATGCTGTTTTTCTACTACAGCTATCTGACTACCAATGAAAATGTTCTCTTTCTTAATCTTGATTATGACTAACCTCTTAGCATGTACATGTTTTGTACAATGCAGGGCTACTACAAACAGCCATCAGTAAAGTGTATGGATTTATCTTATTTTCAATTCAAAACAAATGACACCATATTTCCATTCAATTAGTAATCTGGTTCTCTATCTTCTGCTTAGAAGTCTACCACACTGCAATTCAGATTGTTTTTTTTTTTCATTTTGTTTAGGCTATTTCTTAAAATTAAACTTCTAAAAGTAAATGTGGCACTATCCTATTATATGTGTAAAGACCCTTGTTGTCATTCCTCTCCATTCTTAATCCTGTAAATAATTTCATCTCCAGTTTCTATATCATACAATATTTCTTGTTACTGGAACTGCGGTGGTGGTGCTGCGGTAGCGTTGTCGCCTCACAGTTAGACGTTGTCCTGTTCGATTCTCAGCTAAAGCGTCTTTTGTGTGGAGACATGCGTGAATGGGCATACCTTCATTGAAGTTTGTGTGTCAGGGCTGGCAACTCGGCACTTAAAAATCTACTGC
This sequence comes from Protopterus annectens, assembly GCF_019279795.1. NCBI lineage: Eukaryota > Metazoa > Chordata > Ceratodontiformes > Protopteridae > Protopterus > Protopterus annectens. The sequence continues at coordinate 684,969,387 of NC_056748.1, forward strand.
CAATCATTAGCGGACCGGAGTTCCACTGTGGCGACCCCTAACCGGGAAAAGCTGAAAGACACAACAACAACAATATTTCTTGTTACTGAACTGGAATTACACATCCAGTTGTGTACATTCACTTAATATAATGCATTCTCCCCTTTCTGATGTTACCATTTCCAGTTTCTGTTGTGGAGCTTTTTCTTTGGGTCTGGAGTTATGTTACTTTTAGAGGCTTCTCAGCTGCTAAAGACATTTACAGACTAATCTCCTAGTTTCTTGTTACTGTGTAATATTCTTCTGGTTGAACACTGTGTATTATCATGTTATCCTTTTCTTTTGCTTGTGCATTTGTCGTTACCATAGATTATTGTTAAGAAAATACATTTTTGGTCAGGCCTTTTACCTGCTGTTATTAAACAGAAAGCAACAGCTAAATATTTAAACAGAAAAAGATCGCAGTCATTAACATTAGTAATACTGGCACTTTACTTTCAGATGGAGCTATTTTGACTGAAGTGGGAATCACAGCTACAGTCTCTCCTTCTGGCATTTCTAATACAGGTGTTACATGACATTACCAGGTATAATAAAAATCCGTAGTCAAACTTGCTCACTCTTTTGAACAACTAAGAGTCATAATGCAATATGTATAGATACAAGCAATGAGAACAGTACTCCTCTATCTATAAACAACAGCCTCGGATATTTACATAAAACTCAAAATAATTTCTGCATAGTGTGACTTTGTGAGTGTAGCACAGTATACAAATAAGGTTCATAGCTTCTAAAGGAAAATGAACATAGTATACAACATATACCTATACCCATGGCCTATAATTAATAAACAATTTAGTTTTAAATGCAGGTTTCTATTAAAAAATGAAAATTTTACTGTTAGGGGTATGTAAGCCAAAAAGAGAGAGAAAAAAAGTAAAACTTAGAATTAGAGCTGTGTCTTGTAGTAAAACAATTTTTTTATAAATTGACATACCAAAAAAAAAAAAAAAAAAAAAATCAAGGAAGGTAATTTAGAATAACAACACTTAACCAATCAATCAATCACCAATAAGCAAAGAGGCCCTCAAAAGTCTAAATATCAGTTTCCAACCTTGGAAAATCTTAAATTTCTCTTTCAGTCTTAAATCATTTAAGGATTTACTGGCTATCTTTATTAAATGATGCATTGTACTTGTTTGAATATTCAACCAACATATAACAGTACATTAACAGAGCAGATAAAATCATTATAATTGACCTATGCTTTTTAACAATATCATCTTTAGAAATGCCTAAAAATAGCATGTAATAATAATTCATTTATGCGGACAAGCTTGATCAAATTATCTGAAATATAATACAACATAGGTTCTATATTAGTTTACTTAATTTGTATTTTTGTACTGTCTTCAAAAAGAAAATAAAATTATCATATATTTTGAATTCAAGGGCAAACAATGACCAGAATTTTAAAAGCAGAATGGACTACAAGGATAGTATGCAGCACGTGTAAAATTTAATACAGTGTTAGCTTTTGTAAGCAATGTTTCACAGCACTACTGAGTTACTGCAATTTTATACTGATTTATTAGTGTTATTTTATCAACTGTTCCTTTGCATCATACATAGCCTAGTGATGCAGTTTTAGTCTTTACATATACAAACATTTATTCATTCTTTGCTGTTTTGTACCACTCTAAGCATAAGCACACAAAAATTATTAGAAGTTCAGTTTGCTCACAGTGCATGAAGGATGATACCCAGTATAAGAAACACACTACAGAGTCAGCAAGAGCTCCAGACACACACACACACACACACACACACACACACACACACACACACACACACACACACACACATCGAAAAAATAACTTACTTTTAAATATCTATGAGTCTGGCTTGACAGCTCTCTTCTTTACACATCCACCAAGAAAAAAAGTGAACCTGGTCTTATTTAAAGCCCAAAATGTCTAACACACCTTTTCCTGATCAGCCAGATCTACTATTGTAAATACATCTGTTTTCACTACCGGAATATGTATTATCCCTTATTGCTGCAACACCAAAAATATAACAACTGATGTTATGTGATCCTATCTCGCCTACATTCTGTACTGATGGGTTCGGAGCCGATCCTCGGCTCCGACTCGGCACGCTATACTATAGCATGAAGTCTCTTATTGGCTGAGCTATCCTACATCCCAGGATGCACCACCCCTGCTTCCCCAGATCTCGTTTGCCACTTTACAGCAAAGACGTGGTCTCAGACTTGGCTAAGTGCTTTTTTCTTCAAAGAATTTCTATCAGAAATTTTTGATTCTTATACCCAAAAGCTGTTTTAACAGCTATCGTTGTTGTGTGACTGAGTTTTCTGTGATTTTTCTGGTAAGCTTGTCTTTAATTAAAGGGAAAGGATCCCGTTTCAGTTAGAGGGGCCTTGCCCTCGTGCGTGTTGGAGTATTTAGTGTCAGTGTTGTAGCTTAGTTGGACAAGCAATCCCGTTTATGTTAGAGGGGTTTTTGCCCTTATTTACTCGTTGTTTTTTTGTGAAATTAGTAGTAGTGTTTGTGTAAACATGTCGAAAGAGCATAGACCTTCTGGGTTCAAAAAATGCTCTAAGTGCAGCTACAAGATGTCTATAACAGACAATCATTCATTGTGTGTGTATTGTTTAGGCCCTAAACATCTCCAGGAGTCATGCAGCGTTTGTCACACCTTTTCCTCTCGAGTCCTCCAAGAGAGGAAAAACAAATTGATTCTAAAAGGGCTTATTACACCTTCTTTTGAGGAGGCTTTATCATCTTCCTCTTCTCCATCCAGGAAAAAGAAATCGTCGGCTCTGACCAGCCCGTCGGAACTGGCCACAAAGAAATCTCGGCAGGCTTCCCCATTGGCTCCACGGACTTCAGAGCCGAGGGTGGAATGGTCTGCCTCGATGCCTCCAGCCTAGACTCCTCCGGCTTCGGAGTCGACGGCTAGAGCTTCGAGAGGCAGGTCACCTTCATCGGCTCCACTGTCTTCGGAGCCGATGAGAGTTGCCCGCTCAGACTCTTCCCCTTCGGTGCCGAAGTCCACTTCGGCTCCGAGGGAAATTGCTGTGGTTGTGGAGTCTCCCTCGACGCCGATGTTTATCGAGACAATTCGGAGCCGGTCCCCTAGTCCTTCGGAACCGGTGGAGAAGTCGACTCGAACCCGTTCGATCTCCTCTCGGTCTTCGAGAATGTCAGATTCGGACATAGACAGGGTACTTCAAAGGCTGTTTCAGTCTCCAGTCTTCCAAAAGTTAGTTTCGGCTCCAGCCCAGTCGGCTCCAGAGCTGATTGCCCACCATGTTGTCTTAATTCCTCCTCCAACAGCCTCGGCACCACTGGAGTCAGTGCTGGTGGAGCCGATGGAGGTTGTCGGGTCGGCTCCGACCCTTACTCCAACCCCGCCCTTCGGGTCGGAGTTCGCTACATGGACCTCCTCGGTCGGCACCAGGGGTGATGCTTCGGGACCAATGTTTTCGGTTCCAAGCCTCCCTCTCAGTGCGTCGGCTGCGGGACTGCCGTCTACTGTTGTGGCCTCGGAGGTCGGACCTTCCCAGGACTCTGGGGGTCCGGCCTTCAGGGCCATGAGGAGTGCTTTGGCCAAATCTTCCTTGGCTACCTCCACCGTCTCTCCGGCACCTTCCCTTGGCATGGAGACTGGTTCCTTTGTTGTCCCCCTGTCTCAAGACAGCGGAGCCCTGGGGCCTGAGGTCACCTCCATTGGGGGTTCCCCCCTTCCTGGAGGTTCTTCCGAGGCTTCTTCGGAGGAACCTCCCAGGAAGAGACAGTGCAAGAGGAAGCACGTCGACTCCCCGGATGAGTCTCTCACCTCAGACACCGACCTCGATGATGCGGAGGGGTCCCCCAAGTCGTCCTCGGATGATGTCTCCTTTGCGGACATCTTAGAAATCCTGAAGCAACGAGGTGACTGGCAATCCAAACCCCCTTCTGCTGAGGAGTCGGTATTCCTCAAGGCCTTCGGGGCTCAGCCCTCCGCCTCCTGGGTATCTCCGCCCTTTGATGAGCTCCTAGATCTGATCTCGCGAAGGGCGTGGGAGCACCCGGATTCTGTGGAACCGGTGCCAGCTCGCCCCAATAAATTTCTTTCAGCCCCCCCCCGAAAAGGAATTCCTCTCCAAAGGTGTGGCTGTAGATGCCCTGGTGGTGGCATCTGCTACCCAACAAGATGTGGCAGAGGCGTCTACGTCCGTCCATCCTCCTAATAAAGAGTCCAGGAGCATGGATCTGTCCGGGAAGCGCACCCTTACTTCAGCAGCCTTTACGTTAAGGTCTCTGAATTATCTGACGCACTTCACCAGACTTCAGAGGGATCTGGTCAAGGAACTTTCAGATACCCTCTCTGGTAACCTACCTGAGCAGTTGGCCCAGATGGTTAGCTCTCAGCTGGCTACCTTATCTTCATTATCGAACTCGTCCATGAGGCTCATTTCGTATGCAGCCGAGGGGGCGAGTAGAGCGGCGGGAACAGGCGTTGCTCTACGGAGGCAAGCCTGGCTCCGCCTGTGTCACTTTGCGGAAGCCTTCAAGTCTTCCTTTGCCGACGCTCCCTTCGATGGGTCCTCTCTGTTTGGACCCAAGGTAAAGGACACCTTGACCCGCTGTGAACAAGAGGGTAAAACCTTGACTGCCATAGGTGCACGGTTTTCCACTCCCTTCAGGCCTTATCCCAAGGCTAGAAGAGGGGGGAAGATGTGGTTCTGCAAATCTCAAAAGGCTTACTCCTCACAGCAGGGCGAACCCCCTTCTAGAGGCAGAGGAGGGGGAAATTTTTCAGGAAGATGCCGTCCCAGAGGCAGCGGAGGCACCCGCAACACTGGAGACCGAGAGTCCTTTCGTGGCTCTTCAACCTTCCAGCATCCCTGAAGGATTGCCTGACTGTGCAGCTCCGGAGCCAGTCGGGGTCATTTTTCGAAGCACCTGAAGGCCTGGGAGGGTATCACTCAGGACCGATGGGTGCTCCGAATCATCGCCGGAGGTTACAACATCCCTCTTTCTCAGCCCCCCCACCGTCCCGGAAAATCCCGGACCCACCACCCAGTCAACGGGATCTCGCAGCCATCGAAATCTCAAAGCTGCTTCAAAAAGTAGTCATCCAACCAGTCCCCGAAGGCCAGACCGGATTAGGGACTTACTCAAGATTTTTTTTGGTGCCAAAAAAGACCGGGGACTGGAGGCCCATTCTGGATCTCAGCAAACTAAACCGATCTGTCAAGAAGTCCAAGTTCCGGATGGTCACCTTACAATCCATTCTCCCACTGCTGGAGAAAGGTGTTTGGATGTGCTCCATAGATCTCAAGGATGCCTATTATCACATCCTGATAGATCAGGCGTCCAGGAGACACTTGCGCTTCAGCCTGGGAGACAGTCATTTCCAGTTCCGTGCACTGCCCTTTGGTCTCACCACAGCCCCCAGGGTGTTCACCAAATGTTTGGCGGTGGTGACTGCTCACCTGAGAAGTCTAGGTTTCCAGGTGTTTCCATACCTAGATGACTGGCTCCTAACTGCCACCTCCAGGCATCTACTCTTACAAAACCTAGCAGCCACTACATCTCTAGGCAACTCCCTAGAAATCACCTTCAATTGGGCAAAGTCTGTGTTGCTGCCATCTCAGCACATACGGTTTATCGGAGTAGAGATAGACTCAAAACAAATGTGGGTCTATCTTCCTACAGAGAGAATAGAAACATTACAGTCTCAAGTTCGAGCCTTGCTCCCCAAACGCCGAGCCCCAGCCAGGATGGTCCTACAACTGTTAGGCTCCATGTCAGCCACAGTTCTCCTAGTTCCCTTGGCAAGGTTACATATGAGGATTCTCCAGTGGCTCCTGTCAGTACAGTGGTCTTATCAGGGTCTCCCTCTCAGTCACCTCATTCTGATCACAGAGACGTGCAAACAGGACCTTCGGTGGTGGCTTCTTTCCTCCAATCTGGATCAGGGGCGATCCTTTGTTCCACCACCTCCAGTAGCCACATTGACTACGGACGCCTCCCAGATGGGGTGGGGGGGACATTACCTGGGCAGGTCAGTCCAAGGCAAGTGGCACTCGGACGAGAGTCTCCTCCACATCAACATACTGGAAATGAGGGCGGTGCTTCTATCACTGCAAGCACTACACAGTTACCTCCCTCAGGGCATGATTGCCATTCAGTCCGACAACATGTCAGTAGTCTGATACCTGAACAAGCAGGGAGGGACCAGATCCTACCCCCTTTGCAGAGAGGCCATGAAGGTATGGGATTGGGCGATTGCTACCAAACGTTCACTGATAGCAACTCACATTCCAGGGAGATCCAATGTGATAGCCGACAGACTGAGCAGAACTGTTTTCTCCCCTCACGAGTGGTCTCTAAACGACAGAGTAGCAACTCAGATTTTCAGAAAATGGGGAACTCCTTGTTGCGACTTTTTCGCAACCCCCCTCAACACGAAATGCCAACAGTTTTTCTCTCTCACCCCAGTTCCGGGGGAGATTTCCAAGGATACCCTAGTCCAAGCTTGGCCCACCGGCCTGCTATACGCCTTTCCACCGGTTCCCCTTCTTCCCAAGGTGATCCAGAAGGCGATTCGCTTGGAGAGCAAGATGATTTTTAGTTGCCCCATACTGGCCTCGTCAAGTCTGGTTTCCCTTTTTTCGGAGATATGCACTGGACAGTCCATGGTTCTTGGACCAAATTCCGGACCTCTTGACCCATCAGTCGGGACAACTTCATCAGTCCCTCCACTCGTTGAGGTTAACAGCTTGGCTCTTCCTCTTCCGACCTTAGTCAGGAACTAGGTTTTGGATCCGGAAGTCATACATATCTTGTCTTCGGCCCACAAGACTTCTACTAAGAAAATGTATAATAGCAAATGGAAGAGATTTGCTATTTGGGCCCAACTCCGGGGATTAGATCCCATAACTGTCCCGGTGTCAGAAGTGTTGAAGTTCTTAGCTTCTCTGTTCCATCAAGGCTCTTCGGTCTCTACCATTAAGGTTCAATTGGCAGCTATTTCCAATTTTCATGAGAGTATAGAACCACCTTTGATGAGCAACAAGTTATGTAAAGCCTTCATGAAAGGTGCAGGGCTGCTTCGGCCTCTGATATCTCATCCTGCTCCACCGTGGGACCTTAATTTTGTGTTAGGTGCTTTGACTTCTTCCCCCTTCGAACTGGCAGCAACTTGCGACTTGAAATTTCTTTCTTGGAAGACTGCTTTCTTAGTTGCAATTACATCAGCCAGAAGAGTTTCAGAACTTCAAGCCTTATGTGTCAAACCACCATACCTGGTTTTTCACAAGGATAGAGTATCCCTCAGACCGAATCCATCCTTTGTTCCTAAGGTTTGTTCTAGTTTTTGTCTGCAACAGTCATTGGAACTTCCAGTTTTCTTCCCAAAGTATTTAGACAGAGCGGAATACATCTTTCACACCTTAGATGTTCATAGGCAATTGCACTTTTATTTGGATAGGACGCACCAAACACGGAAAACAGATCAGTTGTTTGTGTCCTTTTCGGATAATAAATTGGGCAAAGCCGTCACCAAAGTCACTATTGCCAAGTGGATCAGAGACTGTATCAGTCATACTTATTTAATTTCTAATAAAGAGCTTACATCTTCTGTGAAAGCTCATTCTACCAGGGCTATGGCTACTTCGGCAGCTTTTCATTCTAAGCTTGTCATTAGTGATATTTGTGCTGCGGCTACGTGGTCTTCTCCTCACACCTTCATTTCTCATTAAAAGTTGGACATGGCATCTCGGGGGCGAGCTTCCTTCGGTTCCACAGTTCTCAGGAGTGTTTTCCAGTGAGCCACCCAGGAATCAGGTGCTAGGGACGCTGTCCCATCAGTACAGAATGTAGGCGAGATAGGATCACATAACATCTTTTAGTTATGTACTTACCATAACTTTAGATGTTTGGGATCCATCTTGCCTACATTCCTAATAACCCTCCCTCCTTCCCCCTGCCTTGGAGATCAGAAGAGACCGGACGGTCCGAGTTCAGCCGTTTCATCTTGAAACACCTGGCAACATTATATCAACAGTCTATGTATGTGTGCTTGTGTGCAGACAAACAAGATCTGGGGAAGCAGGGGTGGTGCATCCTGGGATGTAGGATAGCTCAGCCAATAAGAGACTTTGTGCTATAGTATAGCGTGCCGAGTCGGAGCCGAGGATCGGCTCCGAACCCATCAGTACAGAATGTAGGCGAGATGGATCCCAAACATCTAAAGTTATGGTAAGTACATAACTAAAAGTTTTCATCCTCTGTAATAAAATACATAGAATCTTTACTGTCTCCCCTAAATGAGAACACCACTGTCACACAGCAGCTAAAGGAAGATAGCTTCCAGTCAGGCACAAGGTAGATCTTTTATTAGTCTCTGAATTATTTAAACTGTTCAGTTTTGATTTGTTGTGTCCTTTAGCTGCTAAACTGTGCCAAGGATAATCTTTTATAATCTCAAAAGCAAAAAACATATGATTCCATACTTGAATCTGCTAGAACCAAACTTCAGAACACCAGACATAGCTACTCCATACTACACTCAAAACTCCTGCAATCTATTTCACCCCATCTCAAGAAGATGACTTCTTATTCAAAGTTCCAGATCCAGATAAAGTCCTACTTCTTCAAGCAAATCTAAATGCAAATGCTTTCAAATTGGATATGTAACATAATCTCATCCTACTTCGCAGTCAATAACATATTCTCACTAAATAGTATCCACTACCAGTAGAATCTTCCAGTAAATCTGATTCTACCTTCTCTTTCTTCTTGCCTGCAATATACCCTATCACCCTACCAGTGTAATCTCTTCCCTTGCTGACACCCCCCTTTTTCTGTACATGTGTACATATAAATCTGAAAACTGTATTCTTAACACATTGCATTCTATCTTGAGTAATGCATAGGTCCATAGGTTAGTACTAGGCTATCTGCCCTTGTGGACATTTTTAAGCATAGCTAATTTCCATTTTAGCTTTTCAATTAAGTTATCCCGTTTGGTGGTAGACTGGCCTTACCCATCCCATGTTTGATAGTTATATATCATGCCCAGTGAAAATAACTGGGATCAAACCATAATTTGAGAGTACCTGTTTATATGATAAAAGCATTTTTGGACTTACTTATGCCCATTAGTAGTACAGGGACCAGTCCTAGGGTAGATTTTTACTACCCATCCATAGATCCAAACTGTGTTTGAATATGGACAGGTATGGATTTTGTTTTACATAAATGGGGAGTCTGCTCTAGAGCAATGGTACCCTCTGGGAGATATAACTTTCCATCCAAACTGTCTATTGATGCTGCAGAAGATATTTGGATCCCTGGACCAAGTATATCTGATCCCATTTGACTTACTCATGTGCAGAAGGTTTGTCAAAATTAAGTCAAAGAATGCTATGTTTGAAAGAATTAGGTCACCTCTTATCAGACTGCAGAATACCAACTATAATGACATGGCTTTGAAGCATTTCGTATAGAGTATTTTGTTTATGCCTTGTATCCTTTTAATAAAGTGTCTCTGTGGGCATTCCAGTTGCTGAATGTGTCTGAAAGATACTTACCAAGGGTCACTATGCTTAATGACTGGCCTAATAAGAGATGAGTAAAGGTGGACAATGACATCACTAGATATAGATGCACTTACCTTTGTTTATAAGCTTCATAATATTGAAAGGCTTTCTAACAACAGTGGACAAATGTTGCTCAAAATTAGGACACTGTCCCATAAGTTCCCAAATCCCGACTGAGTTATCTCTTAGGGGCATATTGTCAGTGTGATATTTTCTCAGAGTAGGCAACTTCCCAAAGGATACAATCAAGCATTTTTTGGCATGTAGTTTCTGTCCATAATTTTGGCACCAGTTCCTTATTTGGGACAAACATTCCTGCAGGATAGTTAAGTCACTTAGGATTCAGTTACTGCTCTTAGCTTGTAGTCATCTACAAACTAAGCCAGCCAGAACCTTCATTATTGAATTTTACATCAGAGAAGTAGATACCGAACAGAAGAGGTCCTTGATTCAACTGGTGGTCTCTGTATGGATATAGTTTCCTCTATTTCAATCTCATACATCCTGCAGTTGGTAATCCAGGATTTTATTCACAGTTTATTTAGCTTGTCAACTATGTGTGAGTAGTCATCTTATCAAAAGCTTTGGCCAGGTCAGGGTATGCAATGTGTGCCATTTTACCTTCATCCATTCTTTTGATGATCTTTTCCAAAAAAGTGTAACAGGTTGAGTAGTCTTGACCTGCCCTTGAAAAATCCAAACATAGATGGGTCCAGAGTTTGGAGGTTCTCTGTCTCCTTATGGATTAGCTCTATGACAAGTCTTTCCAAGGCACTGCTTATTAAGATGGTCAGATAGATGGATCTTTAATTGCCTGTGGAGTGTCCTCCATTATGCAACACAATGACTGTACTGTAGCTATTTCCCATTCCATTTGTACAAAACCTGTATAGAGACCCAGTTGAGCAATGTTGTTATGGGGGTGGCTAAATCATGCTTTATCATATTTAAATACATCCAAGGATATTGCCAGGATGTGATGATGCAGTATTTTTAGCATTTGGCAACACTTTTAGGACTTGGTCTTGTGTGATAGATTGAGAAAAGAGAGTTTCTGGTATAACTTATGGGGTAAACACTGGAGAGCGGGAGACCAAAGTAAATTTGAGCTGAACTGCTCAGCTGGTAGAGTCTCTATATTTACAGCCTCACTGTAGGTAACATCATTCGCAATGAGGTCAGCATTTTGCTGCATTGTGCTTCCGAGATTGCTAAAATAACTAAAAAAAGGGCTTGTGATTGTTTTCGGTTTGCGTTGTTATTTTAGCCTCAAACTTTGCTTTGGTACATTTCTTTAAGCTCCTAAGCTTGTTTATTTATTTAAATGATGAGAAACTAGCATTCTGGGAATTACTGTTCTTACTTTTATCAAAATGTAGTTCCTTTTATTATATAACTTGATGTTATTAAGTTTCCACCATAGGTTCATAGGTTTATACTAGGCTATCTGCCCTAAGGCATTTATAAGCCTAGCCCAAAGTTTTGTGACTTACGCCACCCTTTATGTGAAAAAATACTGTGCCCATTAGTTTGTTGTGCCTCTGTCAAGCAGTGACACAGAGATGATTCCCGGGGTAAACCTACGATCTCCCATCCACAGGTCAAGATTTCTCTTGAACAGAGCCAGCGAGGTCCTCTGCCTCAAATGGACTGGGATTTTATTCCACAGCATAGGGAGTCTCTGAGTGATAAATCTATCCCTCCAGCACGTCCTATTTTTATCCGTGCTAAGATTTAAGTCGCTTGCTCTAGTGGTTCTGGTGGATTTGGATTTTTTGAGATGGAGCATGTCCATTAATTCCGGGTTTGACATGGCCTTGTATGTCAGGCACATGTCATCTCTGAGCAGACGGTATGCGACTGAATAGAGCTGGAGTTTCTTCAATCTGGCAGCATATGACAGATTTTGGAGTCCCTTTATCCTTTTGGTGAGGAACTTTTGAGGTCTCTCCAATTGCTGCAGATGTCGGGTGAGATACATCCCGAATGGGGCATTGTACTCGATCATTGGTCTGATAAGTGAAGAGTACAGGAGAACAATGACCTCACTAGATCTGGATGTAAATCCCTTCATGATCAGGTGGGCAATGTAGAAGGTCTTTATAACCACTTTAGCAACGTGAGTGTCAAAAGAAAGGCCACTGTCAACCTGGGTCCCCAGTTCCCTGATAATCTCTTCTGTGCTTAGTGGATTGCCACCTATATGGTAGCTTGGAGTTACCTTGTTTTTCCCAAAGGGTATGACTATACATTTTTTGGCGTTTAACTTCAGGCCATGGCTCTGGCACCAGCTATCAGTTTCCGTGAGTCCCCTCTGAAGGATATCCATGTCCGATGCACTTTCCACTATGGCGCCTAGTTTGCAGTCATCTGCAAACTTTGTCAGCCAAAGTCCTCCCATGTTGGCCTGTACTTCTGAGAAGTAGATGCCGAACAATAGGGGGCCAAGGACCGAGCCATGTGGGACACCACTTGTGACCGGCTTGAAGTCTGACATAGCGCCAGCAACTCTAACCCTGTGGGTTCTGTCCTTAAGCCAGTTTGCAACCCATCTTGTGACATATGGGTTTACATTTAAGCTGGTAAGTTTTTCTACAATACCCGAGTCGGGTATTGTGTCGAAGGCTTTTGCAAGGTCAAGGTAGGCTGTATGGGCTGCCTTTCCCTCATCAATGGCCTTGGTGACTGTTTCGAAGAAGTCGACCAAGTTCAAAGGGCATGATCTGCCCTTGACAAAGCCAAACTGGGTCGGGTCCAATGTCTGCAAGTCCCCTATATCTTTGTTTATGAGCTCCATTATGATCCTCTCCATGGGAATTTGTTTCTGGGGTTTGGTCTGCACTTGTTCTTATAGGGTACAGTTGCATCTCTTCTTCTGTTTTCATGCTAGCATAACATGGTGGTATACATTTCCACATATTCAGTGCAGTTAACTAAGTTTTATTGGTATTTGAAGCTTGCCAATGTATCACTTAGGAGAAAGTAATTTGTCTCAGAAAAATTTCTAAAGTTACATTGGGTGGTAGGGTTCTCTGGTTTCAATTTTATTTTAAAGAAGTCAGCTTTATGGTCAGACCTATCAAGTAAGGAAGATATGCAGGGGATGATACAAGATGTTCCCATATAATAAGGACAAGATCCAAGATGTTGATCCCCTTGATAGTTAGTCTAAATAATTGTTCTAAGGTGTTTGTACTGGCAGAGTCCAGGAGACTCCATGCTTGTGCAGTAGTGGTGGTGTGGGGTCCTAGTCTGTAGTGGGATAGTTTAGATCACCTAGGAAAATGATACTGGATTTAATACTGAGTGATTCTAGTTTCTGTAGATAGGCGTTGGGGCTTTCTTGGGTCATGAGATCTCTTGCTAGCTAATATATGGTATGGGACATTATTGATGAAATTTTGGACATGAAGAACTCTAGTGCACCATGCTACTTTACCAGCCTTGATGTGAGTCTTTTCTGGTCTATGAATGAGTAACCCCCCCCCCCCGAAATGCAGTAGCTGGTCTAAACATGTGGAAGGCATTATAGCCCTACACAGTTGGAGTGCTCTCTTCCATTTTAAATCATGTCTCAGTTGCTACACAGACCTCTGAATCCTCCAGGGTAAGAAGGGCTTATAGGGAATAGACTTTCATATTCAGGCTCCTAGCATTGATCAGTAACATCTTAATATTCTCCCTTGCTTGCTTAATTATGTTAGGAGATTTGCCAGGATGGCACTGCCTAAAATGGGACTATGGGGGTGAAATATGTCTTTACCAATAAATGAAACCCTAGAGAGGCAGATGCAGACCATCTGTGGACAGCAGTGTGGCCTATTGATTGTATCCTCCCAGGCTGACACATTTTAGACCCCTCTTTGAATGACACAAAAACTAAGCCAATTATTAAATCAAATTACTCATGTTGTGGCACAATAATTGGAGAAGGTAGACTACTTCTCAGTGCCATGACAATACTTATCTGAGACACATTGAGTGCTCCATCACGTCTCTCTTCATATTGTCAAAGGTGGTACATATCCAGTCACTGATCCATATGTACTATGCTAGAGTCATGCAGGTACTTGTTGTTCAAGGACTTGAGTGCATGAGCGATTTCACAGATTCTGGACTAGACAAGTAACTAACCATCATTCTTTCCGTTCTCAGGCTGGTAAGAGGTACATCTGTATGTCTTACAATGGGCTCACCTATAATTAGAATGCTTGTTTAGGAAGATGCCTGTGTTATAGCCTTAGCATCTGTGACTTTGGTAATCCTATGTGAGGTGGCAGACTTAACTTCCTGATTGGGCTTTGCTCCAGTGTTGCATAATGGAGGTCCTTGAGGTTTAGGTAAGTTAATTGTTGTTAATTTATAGAACATTAGCATGTAATGCATTGTGTGTATTTTGATGACCTTGGCGATGTTTAGCATATGGTGTCCTGCTGACAAGTTTTGATGTCTGAGTTTATGGTGAGGGAGATTTTTGCCTCAAATGACATTACATATGTGCATCTCTCACACACTGTACATGCGTTTTGAGTAGCAGATGATTGTCATACACCAGGAAACAATTCTTACACTGTCTCAAGGTACCCATTTTAATCTGACTGGCTACATTCATTGTAGGGAAGTGCTGTTGCATGGTTTTGTCAGGAGTGAGGCCTCAATGACTATAACTGCTTTGAGTTCAGTTTTTTTAGGATGATGTTAGGTTGGACATACTACTAAGGCTTAGAAACATGCTAAGTTATTTGCTTAGGGGTGTACTGAAGTTAAATGTGCATGTATTTCTGCTTATCAGAGGTTATGTGAGCCTCAGGCTTGGATTTTTAAAGCTGTATAGATTTTGCAGGTCTCTTGCAGGGAAAAAGCTCTTATGCAGATAACCTGCTATAGCAGTGGTCTGCTCAACTTGACTCAGTGCATTATTTCCTCCCCTTTCAATCAAAAGCTTGTTTCTCTCAGTTCAGGGCCTTCCATGCTTCCAGAGTCTTGAATAACACACCATGGGTGGGCATATCTCTGTGCTGGTTAAAGCAGACTAGCTAGGGTATACAGAGACAGAGACAATCAATTAAAACCAATAGTGGAGATCTGTGACTTAAGAACCTGAAGCAAATCACAGTTCTTATGACTCTAAGCTACACATCAATGACCCCAGGTAGGTTAAAATGTCAGAAAGTTTAGCTTTTACATGGGGGGGGGGCAAAGGTAATCATTGCACAGGTAGTAGGGAACAAGAGAGAGAACAGTTCTTATTGTATCATGGAGTCTGGAGCAGACACATGATCAGGGGAAAACAGTAGCAATATAACATACAGAACAATGCTGGAAAGCAAATTGAAGCAGGCAGATAAGTAAAATTTATAACAGAATCCTAAACAAACCAAATTTAGAGCAGTTATAGACAGCCCTTCCTCATTCCTGTTGAAGCACAGAAGCTCATATCCAGCAGCCAAAATTACATTTCCGCGACCATTGCAAATGAAAGTACAGTCTAAGGCATCAATCATGATGCACTCAGCATGGAAGTACTTAAGGCAATTAATGTTAAAGAACATCAAAGGGACCCCACAAAGCACCTGATAACAAGCAGCTTTCATTGCTGCCCTGCCCTTCCACTCTAATGAACACTCATTCTTCATTGTTTTAGTTTAAATATATAAATCCATTTCCTTATTTGCTTGTCACACTTATTAAATGACAAATTAATTAATGTCTATAATGTCAGCAACTCTATCCTCAAAGTGATGGCTCACTTTCGACTGTTTATATCAATACCTGGAGTGCCTGACAATTTTTATTTGTTGTTCAGCTTAAATGTCCTTGTAGGGTACAGAAGTTCATGACATATACACAGACACCCTTCTCAGGACATCGATCAGCCCTGTGACACATAAATATGTTAAAAGTAACTTTCTGACATGTTAACTACTAGCAGTCCCACTGAGTATTTACTGCAAGTTATTTAAGGAAAAACAACTTAAAAACACATATCGAAAGTCAGCTGTTAAACTGTTGTTTCTCTTGTCTAACCTTTACATTTGCAACTTTGTGGGTTTTCCAGTACTGATAATAAAAGCTTTCAGCTATGTCATTTACCAGTGGTAATAGTAAAGTTATCTTTTTATGTTAGTCTCTGCATACCACAGAACTACTTAAACTGTGAGCTCTTAAAAGAATGGTCGCTATCAGATTTTGATGGTGGCTGGTTCACGCAATGAATGGAATGGGAATTGAAGCTGAATATGCTGAATACTTATTTGTCAAAGTTAACATTTTTTTAAAGCCGATGATACTTAGCTGGGCTGGTTTGGGCAATGCAGTCATTTGGACATTCACACTTTTGTCTGCTTGACATTAGCCTGACTAACTGTTCTGTCTCTGTTTCTGTTTATTTTAAAGTCAAGGCTGCCTGCACTAAATATTTTTCTGTCTTGTTTATATGACCTTCTGTTATGTGACTGTCTTTCTCCATTTTTTCATTTAACCACTGAGTAACTTAATATTATTACCACTTCAAGAGAAATACAATAATTTGAAAATCCTGTTATTTGTTATACATGAACAGTTATTCTTATATGAGATTAATTTACTTCTTTTTCAGGGCAACTTTCAGTTGGTGAAATATGGCATTTCATATTGTAGCTGGTGAAATACAAGGCTGTAGTAGACTTGTTTCTGCAGTTTTCAGTATTTGTACTGTAATGTCTACCCTTCAGTTTTAATTTTTCACTCTGGTATTGCTTTTTTTTTGCATTCTGAATTTATTCTGATATAGCCTGTGTAGATGACCCTCTATGCTTTCTGTCTATATATTTTCCTTTATTAAACATCTCTAGCTTTTTATTCTGTTTGGTTTTATTTGAATTCTGACTTCTGAAAAAAAAACACACATTTTGCTATACTTTGCACCTATCATTGCCTTGACTGAGTACTGTGATCCATGTGAAAAACATTTTACACATTATCATCAAACTGAAATTTTGCCTTCTGCTTAAGTAACTGCAATCATGCATGTGGCTTGTGGTTCACTTTATTTTTGTTCCCTTTTTTAATATTGTTTGGCACATTTTTTGTACAGCTTGCTTCGTTAATGGTTTCTGTCTTACCACCTTTTATTTTCTTTGGCTGTGTGTCAGACATTGCTAATAGTATTACAAAACCATAGATTTTCCCCACATGAAACCTGGCTCTTAAATTACCTTTTCCATCACTTTTCTTGATCTTCTTGAGTAGGATATATGGCTAATCACAGAATCAACATTCCATGAAATTTCAGGTATTGAAAGTTAATAGTCATGGGGATTAGTGGTAATCAAAGAACAGATTGCTTGTACGAGGGACTGGAGCTAACTGACATTGTGTGCAGTGATGCAATACCACCTACTATTGCATTCACTAACTCTCCCCCAAATTTCTAAATATACAAATTCTGAGACTTATAACCTTTGATGCAAAAAGAAAATTCCTTACCCTGCAATGTTCTGTGATGCCACTGTTTTACAAGAGCCCTTTACTGTCAAACCACAAGAATAAATGAAACCAGTTTAATGATACCCTTTCACCACAATACAGTTTGATGATCAGTTGGGAATGTGTTTACACCATTTGCAGTTTTTATTTGTTTTGTTTATAATCTATATCTAAAATGCTGTTTTATTTATTTTATTTTACTTATGGCTAAAAATTCACATCCTTGTCTCTTATCCATACTCAGTTCAGAGAGTGGTTTTATTTATTCTTATACTGCTTTTCTGAACTGATCACTTCAAGCTACATTTTCTTTGGTTAGAAGTGATCAGATTTTTCTTGTACATCATCATATTTATAATTATGTTCTGACATGCTGTCATATATCTGGCAAAACATGTTGCAATGCGTAAAAAACAGTTTTCTATCTTAAATCACAAGTTAAATTTCTGGCAGTAGAAGGATTGTTAAATCTAGCCAGTTTTATTCCAATACAGCTCTGTTTTATGCATATCTCACTTGCTATCAAACACTAGCAAACTTTGCATACCTAAGAATACTTTCTTTAACATATTTTTTTACATAAAGACAACTTGTCACAGTTCCTGTGCTCTGTCAATGTTTAATATTATTGATGAAACTTTATTAGTTGTGTAATATGTTTTTTTTTTTTTGTAATTATTAAAAAGGGTTTGACTGTTTGCACAATGTCCACTTATATGCCTGCAGATTTAAAAATTTCTTACTGAGACATACATCTGACTTCAAAAACAATAAACTGCACTTTACATGTATATTTCACTTTTATACTCTGCTAAGTGGGCTATACAGATCTGATATAACGTTGTCTACATGGACTTCATTTAACCAATTCCCTTTAATCATGTAAGGGTTCCAGTCATTTTCTAAAAGTGACTTAATAATAGAAAAGTGAGACATGGAATAAAACACTTTGCTAGATCCAAGTACTTAATATCCTTGGAATATGGTTGTAATCTACTGTTACTTTATCTGTGAAGAAGGATATTAAGTTTATAGGAAAAGACTTAACCACACGAGAATCCATAAATGAGAGTGTAAATATTTTTGAAATTCTCCTGATGTTTCTTACTTTTTTAACAGTACCCTTTCAAAGGTTTGCTCAGTCCTACTTGTTACACTTACCTATCAGTAACAACCAGGTAAGTCAGATCTGGTTAACTTACAGCTGAATTACATGTGCACAATTCCACTAATTGTAAAAATATTTGGTAGATAGTAATTCCTAGACTACAGATGGTAGTTCTGGGCTTTGTTGTTGCTTTATTCAAGAAGTAGCCATTTAAATTTTCAAGCCCTACTGCAAAGTCTTTTTCCATTGTCTCAACTTCCCATTTTTATATATATATATATATATATATATATATATATATATATACACACACACACACACACACACACACACACACACACACACACACACACACACACACACACACATGTGTGTGTGTGTGTGTGTGTGTGTGTGTGTGTGTGTGTGTGTGTGTATAAAGATATATATATATATATATATATATATATATATATATATATATATATATATATTAATATATATATATATATATATATGGATCTACCGACTTTGAATGAAATTATGTTTAACTGAATTTTAATTACCCAATCCCACTTCTCTGAACCTATATTCCACTGAAACCATGGACTGCCGAAATCCTTTGTCTGTGAAAGGAACCACTTGGCCACCATGGGAATAAACCTAAATGAACCAAAAGAAAGCCCACCAAAGTGGGGGATGTTACCCCCCCACACCCCCTACTACACTGAAGAGAGGGCAAAGTTCACCATGGTGGCCAAGCGGTTCCTTTCACAGGGAAATGATTTCAGCAGTCTGTGGTTTTGGTAGAATGTAACTTAGGAGAAGTGAGGTCGGGTAAGTAAATTTCAGTTAAGCGTAATTTCATTCAAAGACAGTAGACCCATACATATATATATATATATATATATATATATATATATATATATATATATATATATATATATATATATATATATATATATATATATATATATATATATATATATATATATATATATATATGGGTCTACCTGATAACACCGACATGCCAAAACACCGACAACAAAATAATGGACACAACAAAACCGAAAGTTCAAAAACACAAAACTTCACATGCCTGACAAACCACAATCCCGACAATCAACAAAACAAATAACTTTCCCGAAAAACACAGAAATAACACAAGCACACCAAAAACCTTACAAACCTACAGTAAACCTTACATACACAACTATATATGCACTAACCTTAACCCAAACCCTAACCCTAAGTTCCGTCACTATCGCACACTTACCTTACCTGCACCCTAACCCTAACTCACTTAATCTATCCCTAACCCTTAAGTCTGTCACTATCGCACACTTACCTTACCCACACCCTAACCCTAACTCACTTAATTCACCCCTAACCCTTAAGTCTGTCACTATCACACACTTACCTTACCCATACCCTGACCCTAATGTCCATCCCTATTGCACACTTACTTTAACATGTCGGTGTTCTCAGCGTTGGGATTCTCAACTGTCGGTCTTCTCTGTTGTCGATCTTCCGGTGTTGGTTATCTCGTTGTCGTTCTTCTCAGCTTTCGGCGTAGTCACGTAGATCCATATATATATATATAGAGAGAGAGAGAGAGAGATTGAGTATGTGGGGAAATTATCTTAATACTGTTCTAGAGAGATGTGCAGATAACCCTACAGGTATTTTATCATTTCATATTACATCATCAGTATGTTTATTTTTTTTATCTCACAGAAATAAATACATGGCAGGTGAGACATTTAGCGATGAAGATTAAAAGTATGCAAATACTTAACACTAATTAACATCAACATAACGGCTACTGTTAAGATATTCCCCTCAATATGGTTGATATGTGGATGTGATAAAACTGGAAACTAAACACTAGCCATCTAGCAGCATGATTTCTTACCATTAAGAAGGTTTTGGAGGAATAACAAACTATACTGCTGCAATAATAACAAAAGTCTTGGCAACCACCATGCTTAAAGAAATCTGTAATGTAATATTCATGGCTTGGGTAACTCATGTTCTTGATTACAGATAAAAAGAAAGGAAATCTATGTCATTATAATAATGGATAATACTCACCAATTATAAATATTACTGAATATTATCTAGGTTGAGGCCTGAGTGATGAGGTAATGTAAAATAAAGGCAGAAAATCTAACCAACAAAATCAGTTTGAGATTGTAATAGTATAATATTTTATCAATGCAAGCTATTGGCTACTTTCTTACATCGTTACATTGACTTTCATAGTGAACTGAAAATATTGTGTATAAGCAGTGTCTGAGTCTGTTGAGAAATTATTTTCTAAGATTCATTTCAGTTCTTGTCACAATTATCTTATTTCAAAGTCAAAGTCAAAGTAAACATTATTGTCATTTAGACCCACACCTCAGTGCAGGCTAAACAAAATTTCATTGTTTCGAGCTCTATGTCCAGACAATACACATATTTATATATATATATATATATATGTGTGTGTATATATATATATATATATATATATATATATATACACACACACACACACGCACACACATATATATATATATATATGTATATATATATATATATATATATATATATATATATATATAGCAGATATAAATAAAAAAAAACATTTGTAACATTTACATGACACTAGGACATAATTACATTTATGTGTCTCTATCTATTAGCAACACTCAGTATTGCAAAGGTAGATATGTTGCACAGCTGAGACTTGAGCCTTATGATACTAGAGCACTATCAATTGTATGAAATGAAACTTGTTCTTTGAGTTATTGCACAAAAAGTATGAAGCTTTCAATGAGCTATTGCACAGGTGAGAAGAACCCAGCAGTGGGATGACTTTACTTTAAGGAAGAGATTACCTTCAGACTCTGTGGCCTCTGACCAGCTGACCTGTTGACCTGCATTGCTATTTAAGTTTAGTATTCCGATAGCCTAAGGAAAGAAGCTATTTTGGAATCTAGTCATTTTGCAATGTATACTTCTCTAGCAGTTGCCCGAAGTCAACCAGAATAACAGGCCCTGGCAATCTTTGTAGCTCTATGGAGACATTGTGCAGAATGCAGATCCTGTATAGATGTAAGCGTGAACCTGTTGACCTTCTCTGCCACCTTCATCACCCTTTGAAGAGACTTAAGATCTGTAGTCTTGCAAGTCCCATACAATACTGTGATATTGCTTGTCATAATGCTTTCAATGGTCCTTCTGTAGAAAATTGTGAGGACCGAAGATGAAAGGTTTGCTTCTCTTCAACCTGCATAGGAAGTGGAGCCTTTGTTGTACCTTCTTGACAAATTGAGTTGTGTTAATGGACCATGTCAAGTCTTCTTTGATGTGCATCCCCAGGTAATTTGGTGCTCTTCACTCATTCTCCTGTTTCTCCCTTGATTGCATGTGGGGGATGTACCTCATGGTTTTTTCCTTAACCCCCCAATTACCTGTTTGGTTTTGTTTATGTTCAGAGCCAGGTGGTTGTTGTCACACCAGTCATTCTGATGCTTCACCTTCTCACTGTATGCTGTTTCATCACCATTGATGATTAAGCCTACTATTATAGTGTCATCCATGAATCTGATTATGTGATTTGAGGGGTTCCAAGCTGCACAGTCAAACATAACAGTTCTTGTTTTCCAGGTGATCCATCTGCAGTGGAGCAATTCAACCAATAAGAAAATTGGAGTGGATATATTTCTGCAGGGAGATTTGTTGTTAGATAGTCTTTGACCAATCTTTTGAACAATTTATTACGGTTGAGGTGAGAGCTACTGGATGATAGTCATTCAGGCTTGTTGGGTGAGACTTTTTGGTTAGTGGTATGATTGTGTTCTTGAAGCACTTGGGTTCTATGTTCTGATGTAGAGATGTGTTAAATATGTCAGTAAGAATTGTTATCAGTTGAACAGCACAGTCTCTTATGACACACCCCAGAATGTTGTCTGGTCCAGTCACTTTTCTTGTGTTCACCAAGGGTAGAGTTCTCTAAACATCAGATGAGTTGAGGCAGAGTACTACTTCATTTTGCCTGTGGTGAGATTTGTGGCTTTTGTGTCATTCTCTTCATCAAACCTGTTAAAATAGGTATTGAGCTCATTTAGAAATTTGGTGTTGTCACCACACATTGAAGATACAGGTCTGTAGTCTATTAAAGATTGCAATCCCTGCCACAGATGTCTGGAGTCCCTTACGTCTGAGAAGTGACTTTGGATTTTCTGTCTGTGGGCATGCTTTGCCTTTTTTTTAGTCCCCTTTTTAGGTTCTTCCTGATTTAACTGAGGGCATCTTTTCTCCTGTCTAAAAAGCAGCATTGCATGGTCTTAGGAGCTCATATAATTCATTTGTGATCCAGGGTATTTGGTTGGCCCTTATGATGATGGTCTTGATGACTGCCACATCGTCCAATCATTTAGATATGTATACCAACACAGATTTCATGTTATTTTCCAGACTGATGTGCTGGATCCCCCAAGCTGTATCCTTAAACATATTCCAGTCCATGTTCTCAAAGCAGTCCTGGAGTTCTGAGACTGCTCCCTCTGGACACACTCTTATTTGCTTCTTGGTTGTCTTGTTTCTTATTAATAGTGGTTTGTAGGCATGGCATGATAGCCAGATGATCTGAGTTACCCAGGTGTGGGTGGGATACTGCCTTACAAGCCAGCTTGACATTGGTATATATTTTGTCTAGTGCATTCTCTCACCTTGTAGTGAAGTCCACATGTTGGTGATAGGTAGGTGTGCTTGGTTGAAGTCACCTGCTATTATGTGGGCAAACTAGTGATTTTGATTTTGCAGTTGACTGATTGACTGGTGGAGCATGGCCAGTGACTTGTTGGTGTTGGCACTGGGAGGAATATATACAGCTGAGTTGTTCACAACATTAAACTCACTTGGCCAGTAAAAGGGTGTATATCTTAGTGGCAAGAACTCAATGTTTTCAGAGTAGTGAGTGGTAACTGCTTCACAGTTGGCACACCATCTGTTATTTATGTAGATACAGACATTGCCTCCCTGTGATTTACCACTGAGGGTCTGATTACTGTCAGTTCTAAAAAAATGTCAACCCTTCAATATGCACTGCACTGTCACTGATATTATAGTTTAACCATGTATCTTTGAACATGAGAACACAACTGTTTTTCACCTTTTTCTGTAGTTAGCTCTAGCCCTATATAGTCAGTCTTGCTATCCATGAAGGGAACATTGGCCAGTAGCATAGGTGGAAGTGCAGGCCTGTGTGGGTTGTTCTTTAGCCTGGCATATATTCCACCTCTAGTTCCTCTTTTACTCAGTCTTTCATATATTTTCCTTCTCCTCCTCTTTTTAAAATTTTCAGAAGTCAGATTTGCTTGAGCAAGACATTTTGGAGCATGATTGAGTATAATCCCTTGTCCTTTTAGTTCTGGAGTGTAGAAGGAGTAACAGGCCTTACAGTCAACAGTCCATCAAATCTGCAGCAATGGGAGCTTGAAGATCGAATTTCTAGAAGTTTCTATTATAATTTAATTTAACTTCAAGTATTTCCCTTGGTTTGGGATGTTTTGTTGTTTTAGACATAAAACAAGACAGTACACAAATCATTCATGTGATTGTGTAGGTACAATGGTATAGGATGAGGGTATCCTGATTCAATTGCAGTGAAATTGGTTTTATTTCCTCTTTGTCACTTGTATTGAGTGGATGTGGAAATATTAACATTTGTGAATGTAAGTACATGACACAAATGTGAAAATAATTTAGTATAAAAATAAGTAAATAAATGTCAATCATTCAATAAAATTAGAAAATCAGGGGCCTGAAATATCTTAGTAACACCCTGAATCAGTTTACCTGTTTCATCAAATTGAGAATCTGAATAGCACTTGGAACAAAGACAACCTCTCTGTCCAAAGGAGAATCCAAAATCTCAGATTTTACTTCTGAAAAAATTAGATTATGTAGCTTGGCAAAACATCTCATCATAGCAGTAGCAGCTATAGCCCTTGAAACAGAGCTACCACAATCATACATACTCTATAAAGAATACTTAGACACTTGAGAAAGAGTAGTCAGAAAGGATCTATCTTCTATAGGTGAAGTGGCAGAAAAAAATCTCAAACTATCCATGCAAAACAACATGTGCTTGGTAAATCAAGATCCTAAAGGCTATGTATTAGCATTGATCAGAACTTTATTATCAGTTGGAGATGTAATAGAAATATCTGCTGGATGAGAAATGAGTCGATAAAACAAATACTTGTTAAAAATGAGAAACGTTTTAAAGACTATTTGCCTTTCTGGGCACTGAAGATTGACTATCAGGGTTATTGCAGGTAGAAGAAAACACATTCTCTAAGGCTGTTATAATAGGAGGAATAGGAGTAGAATGTGGCATGCCCACTTATATCATGTTATAGTATCTCCTCAAAGAGAAAAGAACATCCATTTGCTCCCACAAGAATATTTTGTTCATTCTAAACACAACTTCAGAAAAAGAAACCTCCTCAATTGAAGAATCTGGGGAAACACTCTCCTCAGAATCAGAGTCAGGGCTTAGTGAAGATAATGCAGAAGCCCTGTCACTGTCAGTATCAGAATCCTCTGATAAAACAAACCCAGGAATTGTGGAGCTAAGGTTATTCCTAATATTATCCTGCCTTTCCACAGGATTCAAAGCCTATGGTAACCTTTGAGCTAAAGTAAGTAATTCATCTTTATCAACAGACACCGTGGCCTAAAATGAAATATAAAACAGCCAGCACTCAACTGGAGCAAGTATCTAGTTTTAATGTACAAAAACAGACCGGTTTCAGCCCACAGGCCTTTTTAAATGTGACATTGGAAAAGGCTTGTGGGCCAAAACTAGTCTGTTTTTGAACATTAAAACTAGATATTTGCTTCAGTTGAGTGCTGGCTATTTTGTTTTTTGATATTGCCTTTTGAGCCTGTGCACCTGCTATCCTTGCAGAGGTTTTGGTTTGGGAAATTCTTAAAATGAAATATGTTTAACCTTTTGTTTCCTTTTTTTTTTCTAGGAACATCCCTGAAAGAAATCCAACTAATGGATGGCACTTCAATCATGGAAACAGGTCTTTTTCTCAAGCCACCCTGGGAAGAACTTCCAGGACAAACTCCAATACCCAATGATTAAGTTTTTTTCCATGAAAAGTACAGATACTGGAACAGCTGAAGTGGCCGGGGCTAGTCCCTGGTCTATGGTAGCAGAGATAATTATGCCAGAGGTCCCAGATAAAGCAGTGAGTGGTCTGAGAAATCATCAATGGTCTCTGTAGAGTCAGCTGTCAAATACCTGGGGCTTAGACTGAGACTGTGGTACATGCAAGAGCTCTTTAACTTGGTGTATTTATTTATTTAGGTACAGCAGGAGAAGGAATGGAAGTACCGGTAATGTAATCTATGTTCCTGCTGAGAGACACCTGTTTTCTGGTAAGAATTGCTGATAGGTGTTAGATAGAAGGCAAATTGTCACTATAGTGTTTACAGCTAGTAAATACACCAGCCTTCAAAATAGTCTCCTCCGCTTCTATGTTAAATGATCAAATGGCTAAAACGTCAAACGCCAGTTCATCAAGACAAAAGCATTGAACAATTTAATCATCAAGAGCTGACTTTGTCAGATCTGAATGCATCAAATCGCAATAGGTGGCCAAAAGGTACGACATTACTATATTACATGTTACTTTTGGTATGTATAACATGATGGTAGTAAATATTTATATTCATTCCAACTTTTTTGCAGCTGTTGGCCACCTATTGCAGTTCAATAAGATGAGATTCAATGAAGTCAACTTTCACTGATTAAAATGTCCTATGCTTTCATCTTGATGAACTGACATTCAAAGTTTTAGTCGTTTGACCATTTAGCGTGAACCCATCCCCCACGTATCTTCAAAGCGAATGCATTAGCACTACATTTCAATGTTTCAGAATAACAAACTGTCTTTTCACTAAAATTTCACTGCTTAAAATAAAAGTTGCCATAAGGTGTACAAGAGAGTAAAACACATATATTTTCCTTAAAATAGCTAAAGTCTTTCAATTCATAGCTAAACACATGTAGCACATCTTTTTCACAGAAAGTGCCACAGACAACTTTAAAATGCCCTGATACCAAAAACAGCTCAATTTGACATTTTTCCTAGACTGTAAACATAGCAAAAAGTGTTCTTAAAAAAAGACCCAGTACATATTTCTGTCACAAAATAATAAAACCATATTTTTTGTGTGGAAAGGATCCCACTGAAGACTTATGTGCCAGAAGTGTAAGATCTGAGCTGACTGTCAACCCTGTGAAACCCAGAGCTGCTCTCTTGAGGATGGAAAGAAAGTACTGAAGATATTCACACCAAGACTGATGATTCCTATCTTGGAGTTCTTGAGGCACAGGAGCCTAGCACGTGTGTGTCCACAGGCTTTTTGCAACTGGCCGGCCACTATATCCTGGGCAGGATACATTTGTAGTCCTGGCTACTGCAGTAGCGAGAATGTAAAACTCCATTTATTATGTGAATCATTCGAGTTTTGTTTTACTTATTAACACTTTAATAGGAAAATTAATAGATGAAGACAGACACGTATTTTTTTATAGTAATGCATGTTTTATGTTAAAATATTAGCTGAATGCTATGTAACTCATCCTGAGCAAACTTGGTTAAGTATTCTCTATTCATAAATGACTGTATGATCTAATTTGAAAGTGATGTCTGAATGAACGATGCCGTCATATTTTGTGCAGGGGTTCATGGTTCTATGTTTATGCATTTTCCTTTAATGAATGAGAAAATTTCTTTTTGTAATTGTTCCTAAATATTTGCATAAATACTGTCTCTCTCATGTCAAGTCATTCTTTTGAATTGCCACTAAAAGTTATCAAACACTACAATTTTTAGTGCCATAATATCAGAATTAGGCCATCAAGTGTGCATGCCTTCATGTAATTTATTTGTACTGCTGGATTTATTCAGTCTGGGTTTAGCCTGTGCGGTCTAAATTTAAATGATTAATTCCTTAAGAAAAGCATCTTATTGGAAAGTTCTCTATTTATTGTTTTTCCAGTTCTATAGAGCTATCATTTTCTTAAAGAACAGCATGTGTTACTTGTTGTGTAATACGTAATTCATTGCCTAGAGCTTGACATAATGAGCCAGAAACATATCCAACTGAGACTTGAGTCCCTTGGCTCCATTTACTCTCAGCATGTCAATGAACAGATCACTTATTAACACCCCTTTAGTGCTGCTGATTCACACTTGCATGTGAATGCTTAAACGAACTAAAATGTTTCATTGTTGCGACACCAGCATAAATGAAATTTTAAAAAGAAAATTTTGACAAGCTTTTCTTTCAAGAAAGGAACTTCTCCACATGGATGTTGTATTTCTTCACAAGGTAAAAAAGTGAATTTTGTTACCTGTGTCATACAAACTGGAGGGAAAAAAACTTAGAACAAAATTCTCAGTATGAAATAAAACTGGATCTAGCTGTTTTTACTCATTGAGAAGCCTGTACCATAAGCCTGTCTCTGAAGTTGTTCTCAAAAGCTGCTGCAAGCTGTCTTTCCTATCCTAAGGCATTAATTCACCTGTGGACATTCGGAAACATGAGATCAGAAAAATCTTGAAGCGCAAGCTTACTTAGAGAGATTTACACCTGGACAATATCTTTGAAGTGTGCAGTATGGATTTCAAATGAAGGTGTACAAACTACTGTATGCCATTTTCAGATTTTACTCATTTTTAATTCAGAACAACTATTTTTTTATGCATTAGTATTTTGTACACATGCTCTTTGCTTTGTTAATAAATTGAAACTGATCACTGTCTCAAATTGTGGGAAAAAAAGCCACTGATGTAGTAAATAATTTCAGCCAGGAAACATTTATATTCAGGACATAAATGGACAAAGATATCTTGTTACATATGCAGAAATGTAATAACCTGTTCTATATTATTTTACTGACAGGGCTTTTGTTATTGCAAATTAAATACAGCAAACTGTTTTTTGTAACTTGTAAAACATTAAGCTCCCTATGTCTTTAGAGAATGTAATTGATAGCATTTGTTCAGAACAGCTGATGTGGAATAAATGCCTGAAATGTAAAATTTTATAAAGTACGCTAAGCGGCTATAGCCTAAGCAAAGATCCATTCAAGAATGTATTAAGTACAACTGACAGCTGAACAAAGGATGACTTACTCTAAATCAACCAACATTCCTTTTAACTGAAAGAAAATAAAAAATAAAACTGTTTTCTTTCTGTCTAAATATAGGAAAGTGTGAATATTTAAAGAAGAATAACTGCAAATTATTAAGATACAAACAAGAAGAATTTGAGTAGCCTCACAGTACAGTACTGCAAGATAGGCTGAGTGATGATTATATTGGCATTTTATCACAGAACATCTAAGTTGCTTGCAAAATGTTTGTATCACAATAAAAATTATGCCCATCATGCATTTCGACTTTACAGTTGTTAGCCTGAGTGCCTTATATTACTTGGTTTTATAGTTCATTGCTTGGATGGAGTAACTTCTGTGCACATCTTTCCTCTGTCCTGATTGTTTTTTGCTGGATGCTCTAGTTTAACCTTTACATTCCAAAGATATGTCATGGGTGAACTGGTGTTACATCAGACTGTCTGTATGTTCACATGCATCATATCTGGGACAGAGTACTAGGATAGGTTTTGGTTCCATCGTGACCATTAAATGGATTAAGTGAGCAATCTGAAAGTTTTATTTAATTTAATTTTATTTTACATTTGTTTACCGGGAAAGACCAACTTGACAAATGTCCATTTTCAACGGAGGCCTGGGGAGAAAAGCTCCACATGAAACAAAAGACAATCAGAGGTAAAATATATCAGAAGTTTACATGCAGGTAGTATTTAGTCTTTCTGAATAGTACATTTGTAAGATCAGATTGTACATAAAGTTACAATACTTGATTCCTGAGTATAATTAACACCTAAGTATAAGAATCACAACATTACAATACATTGTTTTTCCTAGGAATAAGATACAACAACATTAGACTTTATTACAACACAATGCTTTTCCTAGGAAATAGGTAGGGAGAAAGTGGTTAAGTTGACTCAGAATTTCCTTGTCTCTTAAATGCAGCAGTGTGAGTGGTGTTAGTATGCAAGAGCCTATATAATAGATAGGACTAGAGGTTGTTGTTAGTTCAAATGAGAGGCTAGTGGTAATGAAAGAGGGATTTAGTCAGGAGCAGAACAAGGGCACAGCCATTTGTTTAATGGGTGTTTTTTGAGGGTTGATTTAGACTGGAGAAGAGATGTAATGGATGTAATATTTTCTGGCAGTGCATTCCAGATTTTTTCCAATATAATTTGATAAGAGGGAGTCCCCTGCTTGTTTTTTGCTTAAGCTGATTTTGTTTTATGGTGTTTGTCAGTGGATCGTAACATTCTACTGGTGGCATTGGGCTGAAGTAAAGTTTGTATGGCAATATTTTTTCAGGTTCATATAGTATTTTGTGGGCCATAGTTAACTGGTTGTAATGAAGGAGGTGTGGGAGCTCTAGCCAGTTGAGTTGTCTGAGAGCAACACAATGGTGGGCTCTAGCTGGTAGGTTTGAAGCAAATCTGGCAATTTTGTTATAGCAAGATTCAAGTTTTGCAAGCTCAGATTTCTTTAGGTTCGTGAGTATGGAGGCTATATATAGGAGAGTAGAGATTTAAGTTGGACTGGGCGATGATAGCTTTACTATTTTTGGTGAAGTACTGTTTGCTCTTATATAGAGTTCCTAATTTTTTGTGTACTTTTTTAACTGTTTGTGAAATATGAATGTTGAATTTTAAGTTGCTGTCAGTTTTGACACCTAAGAGTTTGGTGTGTGGAGTTGGGGAGATAATGGTATTGTTTAATGACATAATGTTAAAGGTATTAGTGGTTAAGGTTGATTTAGTGGGTTGGAAAATCATAAGTTTTGTTTTTTGAGGATTTAAAATTAGTTGAGCATTAGTAAAACAGGTTTCAACTGCTAGGAAGGATTGCTGAGTTAAGGTCTGTAGTTCTTGTATTGTGGGAGCTGCACATATTACTGATGAATCATCTGCATATTGGATGAGAGAGGCTTGTGGGGTTGAAGTGTGTAGGTTATTAGTAAATATATAAGAGAGTAATCGACCTAAGATCGAGCCTTGGGGACACCTAGTGTCACTGGTGGTAGGGGTGATAAAATCTTTTGCCAAGAGACTACTTGTTGGTGTCCAGTAAGGTAGTCCTGGAACCTGGCAAGAATATCTTGGCAAACGTTTAGTTCAGATAATACATTCAGTAGCTTGTTATGGGTCATACCTCTTAGAGCAAGAAATCTGGACAAAGCAATAAATAATGAGGGGACAACTTGTAAATATTGCTCTTGCAAACTTAGAAAGAAGACAGAATAACAGGTTTTGCATTAGCATAAATTTTATGAAGGGTATGAAGTCTGAAACTCAGCTGTCTGTCATTATTTTCTGACTTAAATCTTCAATGTTTTGCTAGAAAACCATAATATTATGAAAAATGGACCAAAAATATGAGGCAAAAATCTGGACATTCTGCAATGAGAGGTATGACATACGGAGGTGTTATTATTCCTATGATAGTTGAGAGTGTTGGTAAATGCAATTAGAGTGGCTGATGCACTGTGATATGCACAAAAGCCATGCAAGTGATGGCTAGTAGTTTGTGGGTATGCACATAATTAGAGACTTGCATATGGATGACCCTCTCTAGATAAGGGAGGATTGGACAAGAGGGACACTGTACTGCATTATGGTAACTGGGAGGAGCTTGAGACTATGATCCAAAATCTAGAAACTGTGGCTGAGTGAGATCCAAGAACCTTGAGTGAGGAAGAATGAAAACACAGATGGAAAGTTAGGCCTTGTGTTCCTGTATGTCCCTGTAATAGACCCCTTGAATGTACCCTGCTGGACGTCTAAGAAAAATAGTCCTAAATTAAGAAGTAACCTACCAGCTCCCAGAGAGACCTTACCTTGATAAAAGACAGTGAAACCTTGTGTTCCTGTATGTCCCTGCAATAGGCCACCTGAATGTACCCTGCTGGACGTCTAAGAAAAATAGTCCTAAATTAAGAAGTAACCTACCAGCTCCCAGAGAGACCTTACTTTGATAAAAGACAGTGTAAAAAAAATAGTCCTAAATTAAGAAGTAACCTACCAACTCCCAGAGAGACCTTACCTTGATAAAAGACAGTGAAAGTCTCTGTTGTTATAGCTTCTAGAAAATTTCTAATAATAATAATGTTTTATAGATACTGCTAGGTAAGGCATGCTTCCCAGTCAGGTTAGCCAGCAGCCAACGCCCACCCCCCATTTAGCTTTCTAAATGACCCTTACTTCCAGCTTATACACTCCTTATCTCTAACTAGTTTATCTCCCTCCTCACCCTATGCCTGAAATTCCCTTTAGTAGTCCTATTTGCTGCAAAAAAGTGACTGGCCACTAGGGGGCCTTCCTTCAAGCTTCCTGTATGCTTAATTTCTTCACCTGTTCTTAACCATACCTCCCTAGCTCTTTTCTCAGTGTTCTTCTGACTTACTGTTTTACCTTCTTTCCTTTGTCCTAAGCTATCTTTCATCACATTCTAAACCTCTAACATCCCAAGTCTAGTCTTGCTAGCCTCTCAACTTTCTTCCACATTCTCTTACCTTCAGACTTACCTGCAGAATTTCACACTTCACTGATTGTCATCCTCGACAGTCTACTCTCTTGTCTCTACCCACTCTGTTCGCCCTGCGGGCTCACTCCACTCCCCTACCTTGCCCCCAATTTCCACCCACCCCCAGTATTCCTACATTTATTCCTCCAAAAAGCCGCACCCCATTACATCTACTCCAATCAAGCAGATCACACCATTACCATTCCCAACCCCCATTATCTTAACACACTCACTGTTACTTAACCACTCATCCCTCCTTGTTACATCACCCCACCTACTTACATATCTGGTAACCTGCTTTCAAAACTCTACCTCCCATTCTTCTCCCACTTCTCAAACAAATACAATGTCTACATCAACCATCCCATATCATTTACAACTATTAATCCTGTTCTCACTCTTACCTCCTCTAACCACCACCTATCTCTTAACCTCCTACGAACAACCTCTATACTCTACCCTTCCCTTCCCCTCCAAACACACTTCAGCACCACCATTAGCTGTCTCTCCAACCTTCCTAAACTTCACATCCAAACCCAGCTACCTACTAGCCAAATATCACAGACTAGCACACATTACGTATAGCAACCTAAATAATAGAAAACTATTTGACTATTATTGTAAGCCCCTCCACCCTAAACACATAACACTCCTCCACTCCTTGCTAGACTGAGACATTCATCCTAACCATGGCCCAAACCATACCCTTACCACTGCAAACAGCAAGCCAAATATAACTAGTACCCTAGGACATACCAAACCCTCTAACTCACTCTCGATAGCCCATCTCAATATACGCAGCATTTGCAATAACATTTCTCAACTTCATGCCCTCCTAGATGTCCACCTATTTGACATCCTATGTTTATCAGAAACTTGGCTAAAATCAACTGTTAAGGACATTGAAGTCACCCCACCTGGTTACAATATCATTAGATTAGACTGCACAGCCAAAAAGGGAGGAGGGGTAGCAATCCTCTATAAAACAGAGCTACAAGTTAGCACTGTAAATCTTAGTCCACCTTTAGACAATAATGCTGAAATACTTATCTTAAAATTTCAGGTCAACACTCATAAAGCCATATATTTCACCTGTATATATCTTCTTCCAGGAAATAACATCAATACACTTGAGAATATCCTTAACTGGCTTTCTATTAATCTCCCACAAGAAACCATAGTCCTAGGAGACTTTAATATCAACTGGAAGTCCTGTAGTAATGTCCACCCCATCACCCATATTAACCTTTATGGCTTCTCACAAACCATTAACTCCCCTACCAGAACCAACAGACCCAACAACAAGGAAAGTACCTTGGACTGGATACTTACTAATAGTCCTCATCAGACTTGCAAAGTAGGAACACTCCCAGATGATCTAAGTGACCATTCACTAACTTATATCATCAGACATAAAACCAACCTAACCTTCCCTAACACTTACAGAACAGTACGCACCAAAAAGCAAATTAACCCATAACTTTTCCAAACAGAACTCAATCAATGTAATTGGACACCGCTAAAAACTCTGCCATGCAATGAAGCAGTAGAATACTTCAACTCCACATTCTTAGCCATCCTGGACCAACACACCCCAGTATGCTCTGTCAGAAATAAAGCTAAACCAGCCCCTTGGCTTTCTAACGATACTAGGCAAAAAATCCTTCTCAGAAACAAATCCTGGGCAAAATGGCATACTACTAAGAATCCTATATATCAACAAACCTTTAGGCAACATAAAAATAATACAAAAAAGCCATCCTATTAGATAAAAATAATTTTTACCTCCAATTACAGCAAACCTATCACAAGGAACCACAAAAGTTCTGGACTAGCATTAACAAACTTCTTTACCCAGGTCAATGTATCACTCCCAACCCACTAAGCTCTAACCCTGAGAATCTCAAACATACTGCTAATGCTTTTAATTCTTTCTTCACAAACGCCGTCCAAACTCTAGCTAGACATCTATCTCCTGATACTTCTAAGCTGCCTACTTCTACTAAAAACCCACCCTCATTGTTTCATTTACAACCAGTGACTACTTCCTGTATTTGCTCCCTTCTCCAAAAATTAAGACCTACCACCCCCTCAGACGACCAACTCCAAGCAGAATTCCTGCAAAAAGGAGCTAAAGCCATTCCCTATCCCATCTCCATTCTCATCAGTAGAACCATTAGTGAAGGAACTATCCCATCTATGTAGAAAATTTCTCATATCATCCCACTACATAAAGGGGGGAACTCCAATGACTTCTCTAACTTTCGTCCTATAGCGCTGCTATCTCCTCTTGCAAAAATAATGGAAAAGTGCATCCAGAAGCATCTACGTAACCACCTTCTCCATAACAACTTACTTGCCAACTGTCAACATGGATTTAGACCTTTCCACAGTACCACCACTGCCCTGCTATCCTTCACAGACTGTAACAACAAAAATCGTAACAGAAATATTCTTTCCTCTGCAGTCTTCATCGATTTATCTAAAGCTTTTGACATGGTCAATCACCAACTCCTTTTACACATACTGAAATGCCTTTCACTCAATCCTCTAGCCATGAATTGGTTCAAATCTTACCTAGAAAACCGGCAACAGGCAGTACTCTGGCAAAATAAACTATCTAATCACCTTCCCATTTCCCCTTGGCGTTCCACAGGGCTCCATATTAGGCACACTTCTATTTTCCATTTATATTAATGACCTTCAGTCAGCTATTCCACACACTAACTGCATTCAATATGCAGCTGACTCTACTACAATCTGTTCAGCCACTTCTCAAACTGAACTTCAGTCTCTTACCCAAAACGCTTTCAATACTGTAGAACAATGGTTCTCAAACCGCTGTCTCCTCCTAAACAACCAAAAAAATGAAACTGTTACTCTTCACACCAACCCGAACGTCCACCCCTATACAATTCACACTCACATCCAATAATGGTACTCTTATTTCTCCTGACCTGACCACTAAACTCTTAGGAATAACAATAGACAACAACCTCAACTTTGATACTCATATTAACAGCACAATAAAAACAGCTAACAAAAAACTTGGATCCCTTTACAGAATCAAACCCTTTCTTTCACTAGCAGCTAGGACCACTATAGCCAGAACTCACTTAATCTCCACTCTACTCTATGCTTCACCTATATACACTAATCTTTCTAAAAACAACCTCAACAAACTGGCAACATCCTATAAGAATATTGCTAGATTTGCTACAGCTCTCCTTTCAGAACTCATCACTGTCTTAACCTAAAGCAACTTGACTGGCTAGAATTTGTTAACCTGCTTCAATTTCTCCAGCTTGCTATAACCCACAAGACCCTGTATCAACCCACCAATACTCCAATACTTTCTAGCCTCATTACACCTTACAATGACCTTAAGAACTTACACTCCTCAAACAAACTGCTGATCAATACTTCCAAATCCAACAACTCTGCAGGTGACTCCCTATTCTCCAACACAGTTGGAAAACTATGGAATGGATCTATCCCTGGAGGAGTGTTCCCAACACAAGAATCTGGTAGTCTATTTGCCATTTTGGGCCAATTTCTAACTTTCAATTCCCCCTGTATAAAACCTGCTTTGGTGCGGCTTTGCGCGATTTTGCGCATAGCGCAGAATCGGGCAGCTCCGCTTAATTGGGTTTAAACCATTCTCGGCTCCACAAAGTCTGCTCTTCACTTTTTCCCTTAGAACTGATCTAGTTCTCATAATAAACACCCTATTCCTACTCTAAAGCCTGGCACTTGCTCACTAAAGCAATTATATAAGTCAGCACTAAAAAATTAAAAGCACTACACCCTCACAAACTCCCCTTGAGTACCTTGTTCCCCACTGGCCCTTTTTTTCAATTATAAAGGAATTCCCAATACTATTCTAGCATGTCCAAAGGTCAGTTGTCAATCTCCTCTCCAGTCCAGCTGGTCAATCTGGGAATCTTGAGGCAATGTTACAACTGCCTCATGTACACAGACAACCCTCTCCTCCTCCCAACAAATTTCAACACATGTGAGAGATGCAACCATATAGCCAAACTGGAGGCTAAGCTCTCTCAACTCAGTACTGGCATAACCAGTCAGGAGGAGAAAGAAACCACACTCACTACAATTCCAGTCCCACATAGACCTACCATGACAGCAAACCAAACTCATAAACACACAAAAACATACTTGGAGGCTCTAAATAAAAACTGCCTAAGCAGCAGAGACCTCCAAAGCAGACACCCAAGAAACCGCTACCCCAAAACAAAACACGTGCAACACATAGCTCAGAAAGCCAGTGTGCTGAACAGTCACAGCCCTTAAGGCTAAACAACACACCTGATACACTTGTAATAGGTGACTCTATCGTCAGGCACACTGACATCCCGCTCACCAGGCTGAACAAGGAGAAGGTCACGGTGAGCTGCCTGTCGGGTGCTAGGATCCACCACATAACACAAGCACTCAGGTCACTCCAAGGCAAGTACAAATATGACTAAGTCATTGTCCATGCTGGTGTGAATGACCTGAGATGTACCTCCCTGGACTACATGAAAAGAGACATAGAGGAGCTCTCTGAGCATGTAGCCCAGGCTGGTATGACCCTGACCTTGAGTAGCATCTTACCCTCACCAAGAATGATGCCACAATATGAAGACAAGATGATCAATTTCAACAATTGGCTTAAGTATTGGTGTCATTCAAAGGGGATCCAATGCCTGTCAGCCTGGGATGACATGCTTGACAAGCCACGATGCTTCGCTAGGGACGGCTTGCACCTGTCACCCCTGGGCTTTTGGATATTGGCAAAGGCTCTTGCCACCCCTATAGTGCCTTTTTTAGGCAAGGCTCAAAAGACAAACCCACCTCCATAGGTATCACAAGGGATAAGAAACTAAGAGTAATGCTACTCAACGCCAGAAGTCTAAACCTCAAGATGCACGCACTCGAAACTCTCCTTAGCATGGAGAACATCGATATCTGTGCAGTAACAGAAACCTGATTCAAGGCTCCCGAGAGAACCCTAGCACTACCAGGTTATACCTCATACCATGCTTTTCGGCCCCAAAACTTGGACCGAACCACAAAAGGAGGGGGAGTATCAATATTCATCAAAGATACCCACACCTCCAGGTTGGTGGCACAGCACGAAGCATCAGAGACTATCCATGTGCAACTAACAGTGGATAAAACTGCCTTCCAGTTTATAGCCTGCTACAGACCACCCTCTCAAACCCAGGAACACCACTCGGCCTTCCTGAGAGCACTGGAAAATATGAAGGTCTCTCCAAACACCATTATATTGGGTGACTTCAAATACACAAACATAGACTGGGAGCATTACTCTAGCTCCAACACCCTAGCCCAAAGGTTCCCAGAATTTATAAACTCAAATGTTATGGAACAACTTGTTACCACTCCCACAAAAGGGGAAAACATACTGGACCTGATCATCACCAACATGGGGGCTCTATGCTCCAGACCAGAAGTGTATCCCTCACTGGTAAGATCAGACCATAAACTAATATCACTGGATATTCACATCCTGACCCACCCCCTGCTCAGAAAACCACAGTGAAAAACTTCTCTAAAGCAAATTTCACACTCCTCAAAACTGAGGTGGAATCCTTCAAAGCCCCCGGGCCTGTGGAAAATATGGCCCAGACCACAGAATCCTTTATAAACGCATTCTATGAACACCTTCAGGAATGCATGGATCATGCAATCCCAAATAAAACCAAGACCCAATCCTCCAAAGGCAGGCATCCTGCCTGGTGGATCCCAGCCATAAACAAACTATACAATAGAAGGAGGAAGCTACTATATGATAGAGTAAAATCCCAAAAAGGGAAGGCACCCCTGATCAGTATTAGCAAAAAACTACGGGCACTCATAAAATCGTCCAAGGCCAGCTTCGAGAGAAAAATTGCACAGGACACTAAGGATAATCACAAGGCATTCTTTAGTTATGTTAGGAACCTGGGTGGGAATTCCCAGATATGCTCAGAATTAGTCCAAAATGACAAAAAATACACCGAACCCACAGACATTACCAACATCCTAGCTGACAGGTTCAGCACAAACCCCCCCTCCCCACCAAAAGGGCAAATATCTATCCCAGCAGAGTGCTGCCCCCTGACATCTCAGATGCTCAGGTAAAAGCCACCCTCTCCAAAGCAAAAAACACAGCATCAATGGGACCAGACGGTGTCCTGGGCTGCATCCTACATGAACTCCAAGAAGAGCTAAAGCCAAACTTAAAACTACTGTTCAATCTCAGCCTTACTACAGGATATGTACCCAAAGAGTGGTGTACAGCAACAGTGGTCCCTCTCCACAAAGGTGGTGCTTCAACGGATCCTGGAAACTATCGCCCTATAAGCCTGACTAGCTTGGTCTGCAAAGCTATGGAAAGGATCATCATGGACCTCATAAATAAAGATATTGGGGACCTACAGACACTAGATCCTACCCAGTTTGGCTTTGTTAAGGGCAGATCCTGCCTCTTAAACATGGTCAATTTCTTTGAAACAGTCACCAAGGCCATTGACGAGGGGAAGGTGGTCCACACAGCCTACCTGGACCTCGCAAAAGCCTTCAATACAATTCTCCACTCGGGCATTATAGATAAGCTCACCAGTTTAAATATAAACCCCTATGTCACTAGATGGGTTGCAAACTGGCTCAAGGACAGAACCCACATGGTTAGAATTGCTGGAGCTATGTCAGACTCCAAACCAGTTACAAGTGGCATCCCACAAGGCTCAGTCCTGGGAACTCTCTTGTTCGGTATATATTTCTCAGAGGTACAGGCCAACATGGAAGGACAGTGGCTGACCAAGTTCGCAGATGACTGCAAACTAGCCACCATAATCGACTCTCCAGCCGAAACAAGCATCCTACAAAAGGGCCTCATAGAAACAGACAACTGGTGCCAGAGCCATGGCCTCAAGCTAAACGCCAAAAAGTGTATAGTCATCCCCTTTGGCAAAAACAAAGTGCCCACAAATTACCACATAGGTGGTAATCCATTAAGTACAGAAGAAGTAATTAGGGACCTGGGGACCCAAGCTGATAGCAATCTTTCATCTGAAAACCACGTGGCCAAAGTGGTTAGAAAACCATTTTATATAGCCCACCTAATCATGAAGGGATTCACATGTAGATCAGGGAAGGTCATCATGCCTCTTTACTCATCCCTCATCAGGCCCATAATTGAGTACAATGCCACTTTTGGGATTTGTAACTTACCAGACACCTGCAGCAACTGGAAAGACCCCAAAAGTGCCTCACCAAGAGGATCAAAGGGCTCAAACAGATGCCATATGCTGCCCGGTTAAAGAAACTCCAGCTCTACTCAGTGGCATACCACCTGCTCAGAGGCGATCTGTGCCTGACGTATAAAGCCATGTCCAACCCGGAATTAATGGACATGTTGCACCTCAGAAAATCGAAATCCCATCGAGCTACGTGCTCGAGAGACTTGAACCTCAGCACTGAAAGAAATAGGACATGCTGGAGGGACAGATTCATAACCCAGAGGCTCCCTTCACTCTGGAATAAAATCCCAGTCCAGGTTAGGCAGAGTCCCTCATTGACTCTCTTCAAGAG
This sequence comes from Protopterus annectens, assembly GCF_019279795.1. Classification (NCBI taxonomy): domain Eukaryota; kingdom Metazoa; phylum Chordata; order Ceratodontiformes; family Protopteridae; genus Protopterus; species Protopterus annectens. The sequence continues at coordinate 685,008,849 of NC_056748.1, forward strand.
GAATCTTGGTGAGTGGATGGGAGATCGTAGGTTTACCCCTGGTATCACTTCTGTGTCATTGTTAGACAGAGGCACAGTATACTAACCTTGAAAAAGGGCATAGCAAAATTAATTTAAAATGGGTGGCGAAAGCCAAACACACTCTGGCTAGCCTTATAAATGCCCTAGGGCAGATAGCCTAGTATGAGCCTATGAACCTATGAACTTATGAACCTATGAATCAACTATTTTATTTTTATTTATTATTTTTATTTTACATTTGTTGACCGGGCTAGTCTAGCTGGAGATATTTCCATTTTCAGTAGAGGCCCGGGGAGAAAAGCTCCAGATACTTAATAATAATATAGAAAAAAAGCAATCAGAGGCAATGCCACATACATTAGGAAGGAATTAACGTAACATTTTAAAGTAAACCATTGGGTTAAAAATGTGGAAGATAACAATTACATAACATTTGTTGGCAGAGTAGTAATGTAAAGGAAGAGAGAGAAGATAGGTTATAGGCTAATAGTAGAATATTAGTCAGGGTTACAGCAAGGGCATAACCATTGTAGTTTTAGGTGATTTTAAGATTAAGTTTGAAGAGGGGAAAAGAGGAAATAGAGGTTAGGTTGGGTGGCAGCATGTTCCATTGCTTACCTGTGGTGGTGGAGAATAAGGAGTCACCAGCTAAGTTGTTAGATTTGGGTATATAAGCTAGGAGTTTATTAGAGGAGCGTAGGGAATGAAGATTATTATAGGGTGTTATAAGATTGTTTAGTGTAGGTGTGTTGTTAGGAAGGTAGAAGATTTTGTGAGCAGTAGTTAGTTGAGAGAGTAGCAGCGCATTTTGCAGTTCAAGCCAGTCTAGCTGATGTAGGTTAATGCAGTGATGGGTTCTGTAGGGCTTACCAGTTACAAACCTTGCAATACTGTTGTAGGCTTTGGTAAGTTTGTTGAGATTGTTTTGCTTTAAATTGGTGTAAATGGGAGAAGCATAGAGGAGGGTAGAGAGTAAATGAGAGTGGGCAATGGTAGTTCTTGCTTTTGGGGTGAGGAAGGGTCTTATCCTATACAAGGAGCCTAATTTTCTATTAACGGACTTAATGGTGTTATTAATATGATTGTCAAAAGTGAGTTTATTGTCTATTGTAACTCCTAATAACTTACAGGTCAGATCAGGTGATATAAGGGTTCCATTACTAGCTAGGATGGAGAAGTGTATGGGAGGTGTCTTGTTGTTAGGAGTAATCAGAAGTAATTTGGTTTTGGCATTCAAGAGTAAGCACCGGTTTTGGAACCAAGTTTCTACTATGGAGAAGACAGTTTGGCTTACAGATTTCAGCTCAGGAAGAGACTTTGCAGAACAGATGATAGTAGAATCATCAGCATACTGTATGCAGGTGGATTGAGGAATAGCTACATGAAGATCATTTATGAACAGAGAGAAGAGAAGGGGTCCTAAAATAGAGCCTTGAGGAACTCCTAGTAAAACAGGGAGATATGAAGACAAGTGATTTTGCCACAAAACAGCTTGTTTTCGGTTGCTGAGGTAAGACTTAAACCAAAGGATAGAATTAGAATCCAGAGAGAGGGATTGTAGGGTATTTATAAGTAGGAGTGATTCACCATGACAAAGTCTTTTGACAGGTCAATGAAGAGTGCAGATGAGAGGTAGGTATTGTTCGGTTGGTGTTAATAGTATTGGTGAAAGATAGAAGGGCAGTGGTGGTGCTGTGAAAGGGTCTAAAGCCATGTTGGCAGCTGGCCAGGATGTTATTTTTAGTAAGGTAATCTATTAGCTGATGATGGATACATTTCTCCATGATCTTAGCTAAGGGTGAGAGTAGTGCTATGGGCCTATAGTTGGAGTACTCATTAGAGTTGCCTCCTTTATGTAAGGGAATGATGTGTGAGATTTTCCAAAGATTAGGGATAGTGCTTTCAGAAATGGTACGATTAATGAGAATAGCTACAGGATGAGCAATTGCTCTGGATGCAAGTTGAAGGTATTCAGCTGGAAGGTTGTCATCAGAGGGTGTACAGGGTTTTAGCTTGTGAATTAGTTTCTGGATAAAGGAGATTGAGATGGGTTTTATCTTGAAAGTAGGAAGATTGTCATGTTGGGAATTAGGTAGGTTAGTGTTTGTAGAAGTTAGATTTGTGACCAGGGTTTGAATGGTCTCTGTAAAGTAGGTATTGAAGGCATTGGCAATTTCTAGATTGTTTTTGTTATCTGACTCTAGGGGTGGAGGGGTACTAGAATGGCCGGGCTGAAGAAGGTTATTAATGGCAGTCCAAAATTTTTGTGGATTCATAGTGTGAGACTGTTGAAGTTTACTGTAATAGGCTTGTTTGTCAGAGAGTATGGCTTTTTTAGTAGTATTACGTAATTGTCTAAAGTTCAGGTGTTCTGAGACATCTCTAGTTGCTCTCCATTTAGCCCAGGATTTGTTTCTTATAAGTATTTTTGTTTTGTGTCTTTTGAGAGCCAGGGAGCAGATTTGAACTTTATCCTGATAGATCTTTTGGGTGCATGGGTATCAAGTATTGTTAAGAATTTGTGGTTAAAGTAGCTGACAGCTTCATCTAGTGGGAGGATTTTTAGGGGGTTCCAGTTGCAGGCATTTAGTTCCATTTGAAATAGGTCAGGATTAAAATGTTTTTTGGTTCTGGCAGTAATAAACTTGGGAGGTTTGTTTATGTCGTTTTATGCCTGATGATATACGTGGGCAAATGGTCGCTGATATCATCTGGCAGGGTTCCTACTTGATAATTTTCTCTTTGTTTATTAACTAGAATCCAGTCTAGGATGGTCTCTTTGTTGTTAGGTTTGTTGATTCTAGTAGTGGTGGTAATAGTTTGTTTAAAGTTATGTAGGTTGATGTAAGAAGAGGGATTATCATTGTTGATACTATACCAGTCAGTGTTGAGGTCTCCTAGAATAATAGTTTCTTGTGGGTAGGTTGAGGAAATCCAGGACAGGGTATCTTCTATATTAGTAATGTTATGGCCAGGGGGTAGGTAGATGCAGAATATATATATAGCTTTGTTGGAGTTGATTTGAAATTTAGAGATCAAGATTTCAGCTGAGTTATCTTGGTTTGGGGTATGGGGTATAGGGGATATAAGAAGATTGTTTTTAAAGAGTAAGGCCACTCCACCTCCTTTACGTTTTAATCTGTCATTTCTTAGTATGTTATATCCTGGTGGGGTAATTTCATTGTCAGATGTTGTAGGTTTTAACCAAGTTTCTGTGAGGCAGAAAATATCAAATGAGTAAGTACTGAGAAGGGCATGGAGATGAGTTATTTTATTATTTAAGCTTGAATGTTAAGATGTCCAATTTTAAGGAGTTAGGAAAATTAAGTAGGGTATCAGGGAGTTGGGTGGAGAATGTGTAGTAGATGAAAAGTTAGGTTTAGGTGGGCCAGGGTTAGGTGGATGTCACCAGCTTGTAAGGAAGAATATTTGAGAGCAAGTATGTGGCTGTGATTCAGGATGGGTGGGATTTTTAATTTTTGCTACAAGGTGATTCAGTTTTATGGGAGTAAGTCTGTGATATTTAGCTTGTAGGTAGTTAGAGGTGGAGGTGATATTGATGTGGGCTTGGGCTAGTGAGTTGTTAAGGGTAAGTGTTTGTTTTGTGAGTAGTTATGCAAGTAGAGGTTTTTTGTTTCAAATAAAGTGATTAGATAAGTGGTGGTAAGGACTACTGCAAATGAAGTTAAGAGTATAGCCATTTGTAGGGTGTGTCTGGAAATAGTTATCATGATTCAAAGTGAGTAGAGGTATTAGATTTGGAGCTAGAATATAAATAGGCAAAATATCAAAAGTAGAGATACTTGGTGTGAGGTTATGTCACAGTGCCTGAAGTGGAAAGGAGTATAGAGCAGGTGACCCTGTGGAGGGAAAGAGAGTATTTGAGAGCAGATGTTGGGATTCTATGTGAAGTGGTAAAGGTTAGTTTATGAGGTAGAGTATAGTAGAGATTGGAGAGTAGGAAGTGAAAGCTGTGTTAAGTTAGGTTAGTGGAAGTGGTAAAGAGTGTACATGCAAATGGAATGTAAGAGATAGGAACTAATACTAGGTAGGGTAAGAACTAAGAATGTAGTGGAGTGAATATGGGATCTACAGTGGAAATGTGAGGGTGGAGTAAGCTATTGCTGGATGGGTGTGTTTGGATAAGAGTAATTCGTGTCAAGTTGTAATTGGGTGTTAGAAAAGAGGGGTGTGGTCATAGAAGTATAAGGGTAGGACCACTGGGGGTGGGTGGGATTTGGGGGTAGGGTAGGGGAGCGGAGTGAGCCCGCAGGGCGAACGGAGCGGGTAGAAACAGAGAAAGAAAAGAGCAGGAGTGGAAACAATCAGTCAAGATATAAGAGAGACTAAGTAGTGTAAGTATGGAAGGGTGAGTTAGTGAAGTCTGGGGAGAGAGTAAGGGGATACTCTGAGTTACAATTCTGGAGGGCAGAACAAACTGCAAGGGAAGTATGTACCTAAAAGAATATATTAGTATTACAGTCTGAAAGAGCTAACAGTTGGTACAGAATTGGACAGGAGAAAACTAGAGCGTTGGATACTGGTAAGCCGCTGGCAGACACGAGGCAGGGCCCTATCCTAGACCACTTACAAACACCACACAAAAGTTTGCAAGATAGAGGTGTAAATACATACAGCAGTCTTTAGGCAGATTTTAAGTGTGCTTCAGAAGGTTTGTTAGGGTCCAAAAACGCCGTGATAGCTTCAAAAGTTGGGAGATTCACAGGGCAGGAACCACGCCAGGTGAGCAAAGGCACACACACAGCAACAGAGGACAGGCTGATATCTAAGGATTAAAAAGGTAATACTGTTAGGTGCTAGATTAAATATTAATTATGTAAGTTTAAATCTAGTTTTATAGTAGGGGTATAACAGTTGGGAAAAAAAAGGAACAAAAAGCGAGAAGAAGGGAGACAGCTTGAGTAGGCTTATCCAGGAAAGTGCAAGAGAGGAGAGTAGGAGTATAGAGGGAGACTAAGAGAGGTGGAAAGCGGAGTGGTAGTAGAGAAAGGAATAGAAAGAAAACAATATGTAGGATATAGCAGGAGGAGAGAAACTCAGAAATGTAGGCTCAAATAACCCTAGATAAACATTGTGATAAAGTGAAAGTAGGAAAACAATATAGCTGAGTATTAAAAAGTAAGGCAACAAGCTACAATATATCCAAGAAGGCAGCAAGCAATTCAAGCAAATTACAATCTTATAGTGAGGGTTAAACCTCAGCATTAACAACTAATGTAGCTAGGTAATGGTTGTAATTTAAAAACCACGCTCAAGGTTATCACAAGTAAAAACCGGCTTCATGAGGTAACAACCTGGTATAAAAATACAAAGTAATATAACATAACAGGAGAATGTATAACTGGATCAAGAACATGAAATAGTAGTACAGGTAGTATAAGGCTGTCGCTACCTTGTAAAGCTCAGTTTACCTCATGAATGTAAATCGGGAAAGACAGGAATTCATGTATCACAATAGAAACAAAAAGTAGCGACTGCAATTGTAACCATAATCTCAGTAATATATCAAATGTAGTTCATGAATATCACCAGAAAAAACTAGTGTTAAGGTAATGCATTTAAAACAAAGTAAAAAAAGTAGCGACTGCAATTGTAACCATAATCTCAGTAATATATCAAATGTAGTTCATGAATATCACCAGAAAAACTAGAGTTAAGGTAATGCACTTAAAACAAAGAGTAGCGACTGCACTTGTAACCACGATCGACTACAGTTGAAACCACAATCACTAAATATTAAGGTAATACACATTAAACAAAGAGTAGCGACTGCAGTGAATCCACATTCGCAATCATATACCCTGATTGACACAGGCAATAACTAGGTAAAAGTGGTATATATATAAGGCAAATGAAAGATACAGTAGCGACTAGGGATTAGACCATAGTCACAATATTATCGCTAGTGTAACGTACTATTATGGCCATGAAAAACAGGACTCTAGGTAACCTGCTTAAAACAAAAGGTAGCGACTGTGTTTATAGCCTAAATTATCATACTGTGGCATACGCAACTGCATATAGAAATATAAGCGTAGCTGTAGATACAAAGACACAGAAACGATTAGATACAGGAATACATGTGTCACAATGGAAACAAAAAAGTAGCGACTACAATTCTAACTATTATCTCAATATTATATCATGACCTGTGACACTTACATTGATACAAGGTGATCAGGGATGTAGACACTCGCCTGTGAGCAAGCCAGCAGCTCGTTTGGGGGCAGAAGATGTGCGCTGGGGAAGGTGAATTTTAAAAATGGCGCCACTCACAATTGGGACGCTATATAGATGTCAGGGCGGGAAAAAGAGGAGTAAGGAGCAGAGGGGGGAGGGGCAGTGATTCCGAGAAGGTAAGTGGTGGGAGAGGGGCGGAGCCAGCTAAGAGGGCAGTCGTACAATGAGGTAGGGAAAAAGATAGTACAGGTAGAGATATGCAGACAGGTTAATGGGACCAAGCGTATGGATATGAGATCTACCTAGACAAGCCTAGGCAATTATATGTAGGTACAGGTAGAATGTGGTGACCCCAAAGTGTAAGGTAGTACAATCTGGGCTTCTTAGAGGGAGATTTAGGGAGTTCAGAAGAGACCAAATTAGGAGGCAAATATAGAAACGAGAAAGTGTAAAGGATGAGGAATAGAAAAAAGGTAGTAGTAATAGAAACAGAGAAAGAAAAGAGCAGGAGTGGAAACAATCAGTCAAGATATAAGAGAGACTAAGTAGTGTAAGTATGGAAGGGTGAGTTAGTGAAGTCTGGGGAGAGAGTAAGGGGATACTCTGAGTTACAATTCTGGAGGGCAGAACAAACTGCAAGGGGAAGTATGTACCTAAAAGAATATATTAGTATTACAGTCTGAAAGAGCTAACAGTTGGTACAGAATTGGACAGGAGAAAACTAGAGCGTTGGATGCTGGTAAGCCGCTGGCAGACACGAGGCAGGGCCCTATCCTAGACCACTTACAAACACCACACAAAAGTTTGCAAGATAGAGGTGTAAATACATACAGCAGTCTTTAGGCAGATTTTAAGTGTGCTTCAGAAGGTTTGTTAGGGTCCAAAAATGCCGTGATAGCTTCAAAAGTTGGGAGATTCACAGGGCAGGAACCACGCCAGGTGAGCAAAGGCGCACACACAGCAACAGAGGACAGGCTGATATCTAAGGATTAAAAAGGTAATACTGTTAGGTGCTAGATTAAATATTAATTATGTAAGTTTAAATCTAGTTTTATAGTAGGGGTATAACAGTTGGGAAAAAAAAAGGAACAAAAAGCGAGAAGAAGGGAAACAGCTTGAGTAGGCTTATCCAGGAAAGTGCAAGAGAGGAGAGTAGGAGTATAGAGGGAGACTAAGAGAGGTGGAAAGCGGAGTGGTAGTAGAGAAAGGAATAGAAAGAAAACAATATGTAGGATATAGCAGGAGGAGAGAAACTCAGAAATGTAGGCTCAAATAACCCTAGATAAACATTGTGATAAAGTGAAAGTAGGAAAACAATATAGCTGAGTATTAAAAAGTAAGGCAACAAGCTACAATATATCCAAGAAGGCAGCAAGCAATTCAAGCAAATTACAATCTTATAGTGAGGGTTAAACCTCAGCATTAACAACTAATGTAGCTAGGTAATGGTTGTAATTTAAAAACCACGCTCAAGGTTATCACAAGTAAAAACCGGCTTCATGAGGTAACAACCTGGTATAAAAATACAAAGTAATATAACATAACAGGAGAATGTATAACTGGATCAAGAACATGAAATAGTAGTCCAGATAGTATAAGGCTGTCGCTACCTTGTAAAGCTCAGTTTACCTCATGAATGTAAATCGGGAAAGACAGGAATTCATGTATCACAATAGAAACAAAAAAGTAGCGACTGCAATTGTAACCATAATCTCAGTAATATATCAAATGTAGTTCATGAATATCACCAGAAAAAACTAGTGTTAAGGTAATGCATTTAAAACAAAGTAAAAAAAGTAGCGACTGCAATTGTAACCATAATCTCAGTAATATATCAAATGTAGTTCATGAATATCACCAGAAAAAAACTAGAGTTAAGGTAATGCACTTAAAACAAAGAGTAGCGACTGCACTTGTAACCACGATCGACTACAGTTGAAACCACAATCACTAAATATTAAGGTAATACACATTAAACAAAGAGTAGCGACTGCAGTGAATCCACATTCGCAATCATATACCCTGATTGACACAGGCAATAACTAGGTAAAAGTGGTATATATATAAGGCAAATGAAAGATACAGTAGCGACTAGGGATTAGACCATAGTCACAATATTATCGCTAGTGTAACATACTATTATGGCCATGAAAAACAGGACTCTAGGTAACCTGCTTAAAACAAAAGGTAGCGACTGTGTTTATAGCCTAAATTATCATACTGTGGCATACGCAACTGCATATAGAAATATAAGCGTAGCTGTAGATACAAAGACACAGAAACGATTAGATACAGGAATACATGTGTCACAATGGAAACAAAAAAGTAGCGACTACAATTCTAACTATTATCTCAATATTATATCATGACCTGTGACACTTACATTGATACAAGGTGATCAGGGATGTAGACACTCGCCTGTGAGCAAGCCAGCAGCTCGTTTGGGGGCAGAAGATGTGCGCTGGGGAAGGTGAATTTTAAAAATGGCGCCACTCACAATTGGGACGCTATATAGATGTCAGGGCGGGAAAAAGAGGAGTAAGGAGCAGAGGGGGGAGGGGCAGTGATTCCGAGAAGGTAAGTGGTGGGAGAGGGGCGGAGCCAGCTAAGAGGGCAGTCGTACAATGAGGTAGGGAAAAAGATAGTACAGGTAGAGATATGCAGACAGGTTAATGGGACCAAGCGTATGGATATGAGATCTACCTAGACAAGCCTAGGTAATTATATGTAGGTACAGGTAGAATGTGGTGACCCCAAAGTGTAAGGTAGTACAATCTGGGCTTCTTAGAGGGAGATTTAGGGAGTTCAGAAGAGACCAAATTAGGAGGCAAATATAGAAACGAGAAAGTGTAAAGGATGAGGAATAGAAAAAAGGTAGTAGTAATAGAAACAGAGAAAGAAAAGAGCAGGAGTGGAAACAATCAGTCAAGATATAAGAGAGACTAAGTAGTGTAAGTATGGAAGGGTGAGTTAGTGAAGTCTGGGGAGAGAGTAAGGGGATACTCTGAGTTACAATTCTGGAGGGCAGAACAAACTACCCACTGATCTCATAACTCTGACTTCTCTCTCACTCTTTAAAAGGAATCTAAAACTATTTCTCAATACACACTGGCTATGCTCCTGTACTAACCCTGACTAACTTTGTTTCATTTACACTAATCGCCACTCTACATCTCTTTAATCTTACCCTTAAAGATGTCATTGCAAATAAAAATTATGTATATATGTATATTGTACCCTCTCTTATACAGTTCCCATGTTATGCTCACTATGAGTATGGTATTTTGTACTAAAAAAAAAAAACACTAATGATTTTATGAAGCAATAGCTGTTTTGTTTAGTTTGATCTGTTTTGACTTTTATATTAATTCTGTATGTTTCTTGGAGCATTTCTCCCCGGGCCTCTACTAAAAATGGACATGTATCCAGCTAGACTAGCCCGGTCAACAAATGTAAAATAAAATAAATAAAATAAAAATTCTGAAAAGGGGTAACAATATTGTGATGGTGAGTTCTGCTGATGAGCCTCCTTTATGGAAAGGTATAATGTGAGAAATTTTCCAAATGGCAGGGACTTTTTTTTTTCGCTATGGATCTGTTGATAAGAACTGATACAGTATAGGCTATACCCTCTGCTGTTAGCTTTAGGAACTCAGCAGGCAGGTTATCTGTAGTCAATGTGGTGGGTTTTAGCTTCTTAAGTAACTTTTGATTGTCTCTGTAGGTACAGGTTGCAGGGAGAATTTGGATTTTATATTGGGAGAGACAGTGGTAGAGGTAGTTGAGGTAAGTGTGGAGGTTTGATTGCTGGATAAAGCTGGTATTGTTTCAATAAAGTATTTACTGAATAGATTAGCAGTATTGTCACAGTTATTAGTAGTGTTAGGAGGGGGTGTCCTGACTTTGCCTGTTTGAAGTATATTATTTATAGCTGAATAAAATTTTGCATTTTGGTGTAGCAATTTATTTTGTCTTTTTTTAATTTGCTGTGAAAGTGAATGGCTTAACTCATTATGTAATGTAGATAGCATCTAACTGTAATGAGATTTCGCCAAAAAAAAAAGTAGGAAACAAAGGTTATTGTGTAAGCAGCCATATGCAGTACTTATATTTTATGAAGACATTTCAGCAGTAACATTAGACGTCAGCACAATTTCTTGAGAAGACTGAATACCAGAAACCATGGATGTCTGATATCTTTGTCCCAGAACCTATGCCTGTTTTTTTGGGGACCCATATAGCCACTTGAGCTCCAGCTGCTAGAATTCCAGGAACTCACAACCTAGTCATGCAGCTGCTTAGATTAGAACATGAGTACAGGAATGCAGCTGCTACAGCTGTCAGACGCCATCAAGGACTCATTGTGGAACTAGGGGGAGGAAAATAGGGAGATGGCTTTAGGTTTAGGAAGGGGAGAAGGATTTTAAGTTTAGGGAGCTCACACTTTTCCTTTAGTGATACAGACACCAATAAAACTGAATTCTTTAAGGCATCAGACCATGTAACTATAGTTACCTCTTTATACATACAGATCTTTTATAAGTTAGTTCCTATGCATATACCATGCCTTTTATGTTGTCTATAGTCACCTTCATGCTTCGTGGAACAAGTAAGAAAATAATTTCCTGAGTTTAGCTCTCACTGTTACTCCCTTTTCAAATTAACAATTGGCAATTAAGTCATAATGATCTAGCTAATTGTTTTGAGAATACTTTCGCACTTCATACTTCAGTATGCATTTTCAGTACATCTTTAAAGACACATATGCATTCTCCATAACAAACACTTTGAATCTGTGTGTGTGTGTGTGTGTGTGTGTGTGTGTGTGTGTGTGTGTGTGTGTGTGTGTGTGTGTGTATATGTATATATATATATATATATATATATATATATATATATATATATATGTGGGGGGTGATATCCGTGACTGTGTTACATGAAACAGTTTGCACTGTTAGTCTAGAGAATGATGCTTGCGAAGAATGGCAAAATTATAAGTCATAAAATCAAGTTAATCTTCCAGAAAAAGGTGCTTCTCATATCACAAGATAGATCACAAAATGTATGATTTTCTCATTTTTACTGTTTTTGTTTTCTTATTAGAATTCATGTTTCCATTCATTTTTAAAGGAAAGCTGTGGCAGGTTATGAACATAAGTTGTACACTTAAAAGGGCTTTGCCAATTTGCTTAGGATTTTATCAGTGGGTTATCTCAACGGTTGCTATCTGCTATAGTCACAAAATGATTATTAGGAGTTATGTACTCACCATAACTTGGTATATGTGTTGTCCATTCTCATTCGTACTCACTGATGTGTCATGGATCTGATCTTCGGATCTGACATGGCTGCATTTTCCAGACTTCAGATCCTAATCTCGAGCTCCTCCCTCTTCCCATAATGCACCACAACATCTCTAACTTCTCAGATCGAGTTTGCTGCTTATGTCTCCTGATATATAGAGACAGGGCATATAAAGAATTATGACTGAAACCTTGGAACTCAAAGTTCCTGTAATATCCAATATCCTCTAGAAAATATAAGACCAGGGAATAGCTGGGAGGGGAGTTGAAAAAGAATGAGAATGGGCAACACATATACCAAGTTATGGTAAGTACATCACTTCAGATATGAAGTTGTACTTCTCATTCTTCCTCACTGAGGGGTACAGTCCCCAGCTACATAATTCTTGAGAGGCCCTCAAGCAAGGATATGCCAGAGCATCGTCAAACCAAAGGAATGTCTGTTTCTGGAGACAATGCCCAGTTTGTAATGCATCACAAGGGTATGTGTATACAAACAAGTTACTGTATGAAAGATATCAAATGAAAACTGTGGTAGGAGGATTGATAAGGTAGTCATTGAACTGCAATGCAAGGCAATTCTAAACCACTTTGCAAACAAATCAGTGAAATACAGTCTAATTGACCAGGATTATAGGTTTATAGGTGTGTATTAGGCTAATGGCCCTGGAACCTTTACAAGCCTAGCCAATAGGATTACCCTGGCATAGTGCCACCCGACCTTAGTTCCCAGTGCCTCTGTTGAGTAGAGCCACTGGAGTGATCCCCAGGGTGAATTTTCTATTTCCCACCCACTCATCAAGATTTCTCTTGAAGAGGGCCAGTGAGGTGCTCTGTTTGACATGTATGGGAAGTCTGTTCCATAGCATGGGCTGTCTCTCGGTTATGAATCTGTCCCTCCAGCACGTTCTGTTGATTGTGGTAATGAGGTTGAGGTCTCTAGAGCATGTGGTGTGGAGGGATTGGGATTTCTTAAGATATAACATTTCTAACCGAGCTGGGTCAGACATGGCTTTATAAGTCAAGCAGAGATTGTCTCTAAGTAGGCAATATGACACACAGAATATTTGGAGTTTTTTGAGTCTGTCCATATAGGACAAGTGTTTAAGGCCTAGGATCCTCTTTGTGAGGTACTTTTGCAGCTTCTCCAGTTGTTGCATGTGTTTAGTGAGGTACATGTTAAATGGGGCATTGGACTCGATGATTGGCCTAATGAGGGAAGAATAGAGGGAAACAATGACTTTTTTCTTCCTGGATGCAAAGCCCTTAGTAATGAGATGTGCCACATAGAAGGACGTTCTGACCACAGTGGCAATGTGGTGGTCAAAAGAGAGGTTGCTGTCAACCTGTATTCCCAGATCTTTTATAACGCCTTCTGTATTCAGTGGACTACCATCGATGTGGTAATTCATGGGAACTGGATTTTTCCCAAAGGGGATGATGACACATTTTTTGGCATTGAGCTTAAGGCCATGGTTCTGACACCAGTTGTTGGTCTCAGTGAGGCCTTTCTGTAGGATGTCAACATCACTTGGGCAGTTAATAATGGCTGTAAAAGGAAAAGAAGGAATGTGGGAGAATTCTCCCACATTCCTTCTTTTCCTTTTACTGGTATTTGTGCTGTTTTGAAAAGTTTGCCGTATTGACTTTCTTCAGTTAATAATGGCTTCCAACTTGCAATTGTCTGCAAAATTTGTCAGCCAGAGTCTTTTCGTGTTGGCCTGGACTTCAGAGAAGTGGATACCAAACAGGAGAGGAACCAGAACCAATCCCTGTGGGACTCCACTTGTGACTGGTTGGCAGTCTGACTTGGAGTCAGCTACTTTCACACTGTGGGTTCTGTGAGCCTAATGATATAGGGGTTGATGCCTAGCTTAGTGAGTTTTTCTATGAGTCCTGAGTGGGGAATGGTATCACAGGCCTTGGCCAGATAAAAGGAGGCTGAACGAACCACCTTGCCTTCATCTACAGCTCTGGTGACTGACTCAAAGAAGTCAACCAAGTTGAGCAGGCATGATCTACACTTCACAAAACCAAACTGTGTGGGATCCAGAGTTTGGAGATTTTCTATGTCATATTATTAGGTCCATGATGATGTGTTCCATAGCTTTGCATATCAGACTCGTCAGGCTAATGGGGCGATAGTTCCCAGGGTCTGTAGTCACTCCTCCTTTGTGGAGAGGAATGACTGTAGTAGTGCACCATTCAGTAGGGACAAAGCCCAAGGTGAGGCTGTGATTGAACAGGGCACACAGGTAAGGTGTGAGTTCACTCTGCAGTTCATGTAGAACACAGCCAGGGATATTGTCAGGTCCCATAGAAGCTGTATTCTTGGCCTTGGACAGTGCTGTTTTAACCTGTGCAGCAGTAATACTGGATGCCTGGCAATCTACTAGTATTATGATCGGTGCTTTGAGGGGGAGAGAGGGGTAAAGTTAGCACTGAATCTGTCGGTCAGTATATTGGCAATATCTGTTGGCTCAGTATAGGCGGTACCATTGTGCAGTAGCTCAGAGCAAATCTGGGTATTGCCATGGAGATTCTTTACATAACTATAGAAGGCCATGTGGTTGTCTTTACTATCTGCTTCAATTCTGTTTTATAGCTAGCTTTAGAGGATTTGATGAGGGATCTCAACTTTTTGTTGAGGAAGATAAGGGAGTTTTTCCAGTCTTGGGACTACACCTTATTCCCCATTAGTTTCCTCCTCCTGTTGTAGAGTTTGTTTATGGCAGGGGACCACCAGATTGGCTTCCTTTTTTTTGGAGGAGAGTGTCTTGGTTCTATTGGGTATGGCAAGATCCATGCATTTGTGCACATGTTCATACAGTGCACTGGTGTATGATTCAGCGGTTATGCAACTATTCTCCATTTGCATGGGTGCTGTGAAGTTAGTCACCTCTGTTTTAGGAGCCCAAAATTAGCTTTGGATAAGTTTTTCATAGTGGTTACCTTTGCAGGGGGGGGGGGGGTTGTGGATTTCCAAGGTGATTCATTTGTGGTCAGATCTAACCAGGGAGGAGTTGACTACTGGTGTAGAGCAATGGTTGCCCATGTTAGTAATGACCAAGTCAAGGATGTTGCTTCTTATAGTGGGGGTAAGAATGAGCTGGTCCAAGGCATTGGAATTAATGAATTCCAGGAAATGTTGGGCAAGTGTATTGGTACATGAGCAGTATTCCCAGTTAATGGAGGGGTAGTTGAAGTTGCCCAGTGTGAGATTGTTAGGTTGGACCCTAATATTCTCCAGGGTGCTTAGGAATGTGGAGTGTGAGTCTTGGGACATGGATGGGGACCTATAACAGGCTACAACCTGAATTGCTGTCTTACCCAATGTTAGCTGTACCTGAAGTATCTCTGATGCATTATGTTGGGCTACTAGTCTGTAGGTGTGTGCATCCTTTATGAATCTGGAAACACCACTGCCTTTGGAGCTTTGATTCAAGTTCTGGGGCCAAAAGGTGTGAAATGAGTTATAGCCTGGTAATGCAGGGGTGCTTTCTGCTGCCTTGAACCAGGTGTCTCTTACAGCACAAATGTCAGTGATCTCCATTTTAAGGAGTACTTCAAGTGAAAGCATTTTGAGATTTAGGCTTCTAGCATTGAGCAGCAGCATGACCCTCAGATTGCATTTGTTTGTAGCTGTTATGGAGGTAATTTGGTCTTTGGAACACCACCTAAAAAAGGCACTATAGGGGTGACAAGATCCTTGGCCAGTATCCAGAAGCCCAGGGTTGACAGGTGCCGGCCATCTCTGGCAAAGCATTGAGGTCTGTCAATCATGTCATCCCAGGCAGACAGATACTGGATCCCCTTTGAATGACACCAGACATTTAGCCAGTTGCTGAAATAAATAATTTTCTGCTTGTACTGTGGTATTAGTTTGGGTGATGGTTGGATGCTGCTCAGGGCTAGGGTCATACCCGCCTAGGCTACATAATCCGAGAACTCCTCCATGTCTCTTTTCATGAAGTCCAGGGAGGTATGTCTCAGGTAATTCACATCCACATGTACAATGACAGAGTCATATTTGTACCTGTTGTTGAGGGACCTGAATGTGTACATTATTGCTGGATCCTGGCACCTGACTTTTACTTTCTCCTTATTCAGCCTAGTGAGTGGGACATCAGTGTGCCTCACTATCGAGTCACCTATGACTAGTTGTCATATGGGACTGCTTAACCCAAGCGGTTAGAAGGAAAGGGAACTGCGCAGCTGGTCAGATTTTCTGTACTGTTGGTCTCATAAAAAAATAAACATAACTGACAATTCAGAAGGGATGATAAATATTAACTAACAACTATATTGATTCTTATTTTCCACTATGAAAGGAAGCTCTCGTGGAAAAGGCAAATGAAATGGCCATTCATCTGGTAGAGTAGGCTTTGGGAAGATGAAGCAACTGCAAATCTTTTAATTAATAAATAATAAAAATACCATCTGTAATCCATTCGGATAGTGAGACTGGACCCCACTTGACCTAAGAAAATCAGTTAAAAGAGATAAATAGTTGATCCGATTCTCTAAATTTTTTTTTAAAAGTATTCATCTTTATTGCAATGATTTGGAAAGCAGACTGATAGTTGAACTGATTTTGTGGCTACTTTAGGCAAAAAGGTAGGACTGGTTCAGTTTATTAATAGTAAAGTAAAACTCGCCTTCTCCTTAAAAGGACTAGCCAGAAAGGTGGGAGAATAGTAGCTGAGAGAGGACCAATGTTCGAGAAAGAAGCCCAAATAGGTAATTTATTATTTATTTGACACTTTTTTTACCCAGATATGCTGACTGTGTGAACAGAACCAGTTTTCATCTGTGGGTCGGGGACAAAAAAAACTCCAAAGGCATGCAAATATAACGTTGCAAGCAAAGAAAGGTAGAGGTTCTGAATCTGCTGGCTAATGTCATGAACAAGGGAAGTGAGCCTGGACTGTCTTATAATCACTGGAAACAAAGAAACCGCATGGTCAGTTTTTGGGTATGGAGATCAGGATGCTAGATCTCCTAAGGGTGATATACGAGTTCTCAAATGGGCTTCAGAAACCATGGAGGATATCTGAGATGAGATCCTAGAGAAAGAGAGAGAGAGAGACCACACCAGATGAGTCCAAAAAGTACAAATGAGGATGAGAGAGCTCTACAACTTGCTGGCTTTGTAGACACTCTGAGATCAATGGTAGATTGGTAGAAGCATAAAAGAGATCCTGGGGCTAAGAGCAAAATCAAGCATCCCTTGGGAGTATAAAAAACAAACAGAATCGGACAAAAGTACTTAAAACAGTAAATCCACAGAAGGAGGAACCAGTCCGTAGGATGTTTTGCAGAAAAAACTTTTCATCACCTCAACGGTGGAAACAATATCAAATCAAGCGCTTTCGCTTGGCTCAGTACCAAGCTTTATCAAGATAAAATATACAATGAATTATATCCGTTTATATACAACTCTCAAACCATCATGTGACCTAATACATAATGAAATCTTAAAGCTATAATCATTTAAAAAAATTATTACAAGTATTTGTAAAACCAAATCCAATTAAATAATGAATTAATAACATACCAAATGTACCATACTAACCTGGCTGTACAAAATAACTCATTATAGAACCCTCCATAAAAGTTATGTAAAGATAAAAATGTTGTAAGTGTTTCTAAATGCCTATACAAAACCATTATGTTAAAATATTCCTTCTACAAAACATTCACTTCTCTGATAGTTGCTTGTCCATCTAACCTTCCTGTTATAAAATATATATGAAGGGTAAGATATGTGAATGTTTTATAATTATAAATATAAAAAATATATGTATAAATTCTCATAAATCCATATATATAACCATATAAAATGTATATAATAAATGATGTGTGAATGAATGATAACACATTTAAAAAAAAACAAAACAAATGTTGTGACAAGTTCCGAATATGATTCATCTACTGTGCATACTTCTTGCTCATAATCTAGCCATTCTTAGTTTCAGGACACTACTTATATTAATGTTGTCATTTAAACCTGGACTACTAGCAGAATCTAACTTGAACTGCCAAAGGAGTTCTTTATATTCTAATTGTGTCTCCCAGTCTCCCCCTCTACCATCCACTTGTATTTGTTCTAATACAATAACATTAATTTGCATGTCTGGACATATAATGAAGTGTTTGTAGAAAGCATTGGTTTCCTTTTTCCTAGAGACCTCATACAAATGCTCATAAATTCTCCTTCTTAAAGATCTTTCTGTTTTACCAATGCAGAAACTGAGGCATTTGGTACAAAAACCCAGATAGACCACCCCTTTTGTTCCACAATTGGTATAACTATTGGCTTGAAAATAAAATTTCCTTGAGGGGATATATAAGGAATTTTATTTATGATAGCTGTGCACTGTTTACACATCCCACATTTGTACGTACCCTTCTTCAAATTTTTATTGTTATTCATTCTTCCCTTGGGAGTATCCCCAAAGGGGGAATGAGAAAAAGGTGTCTGCTGTATTTGTAGTTAAGGGGAAAAACAAGAAGGTTGTGATAATGTTGGCCCCAATGGCTAAAGATCAGGTTGACAACTGATTGAGGGATCACTCATGAAAAATCAGACTAGACCTACTGATGTTGTCTGCCAGAGCATTCATTTTCTACAGTATGTATGCTGTACTTAGGAAGTGGTTTACAAAGATTGCCCATTGCCACACCTTCATGGCCTCTCTGTACGAGTGGTAGGATCATGTTCCCCCCTGTTTGTTGATATATTAAGATACTAACATGTCATCGGTGTGCACTGCAAGTCAGATGGAGGACATCTTGAAAAATGTATAAGGCAAAAAAGGATAGCTGTCATCTCTAGGGTACTGTCATGCAACCTAGTCTCCAGGGAAGACTATGCGCTTTGGGAAAAGGGTTGTTTGACTGAATCTACTAGCAAAAATGACGTTAGCAAATTGGTTTTACAGGAGCAGATAGGGGCTAAAAAGGGATAGTACACAAGCTTACAGAATTAATCTTGCTGGCGGGGAACATAAGTGACACAAGTTCCACCTTTTGATTGTGATGTGGTGAGGAATCAAAGATGCTATCTGGTTTGTGGCATTCAAGTGAGAACTTAAAAATTTCAATTTTTGTATCAGCAATAGATTCGATTTTGGCAGATTTATAGTAATGCCCTGGGATCTGGAACCTTAAGGCAGGTTATTCCCAGTTTGTAACAGCTGATACCTGGCTGGAACAGTAAGGTAGCAGTCGTTCAAATACTGAAGACACCTGAAATTCTCTGAAATGCAGGTGAGCAGCCAGTACTGCTGTGTGTATGAAAAAACAATGTGGGAGCTGTGGTAAGTCTGAAGGGCAGAGCTGTGAACTAAAAGTGACTAACTGCCAGCTGGAAGCACTGAAGTCTAATGGATTGCCTATTTAATTTGATGCAATAGTATGTGTCTCATAAATGTACAGAGCACATTCAATTATCCTTGCCCAGGATGGAGTGTGCCATGACCACCCAAACTTTGGCTTCTAAGCAGGGAAAAAGGAAGAAAAAAGTAAAGAGAAAAAGTAATAATCCAAATTGTAGCTTGATACAGATCCCCCACCATGCCCCAGGATTCCCACTCCTCATTTCATAATACACTGGAAAATATTAGGGTACAACCTAACACCCTAATAATAGGCAATTTCAACTACGCTACCATTAACTGGGAAAACTACTCATGTACCAACTCTTGTGCTCAACGTTTTCTGGAATTCATAAATTCCAATGCCATGGATCAACTTATCCGCACCCCCACCAGGGGCAGCAATATCCTAGACCTGGTTATTACCAACATGGGCAACCAGTGCTCCCCACCAAAGGTCAATTCCTCGTTGGTTAGATCCGACCACAAGCTAATCACCCTAGACATCCACATATCTCCCTTACCCCTCATTAGGGAAACCACAGTAAAAAATTTCTCCAAAGCCAACTTCACGCTTCTTAAGACAGAAGTGGCAAACTTCACAACACCCATGCTGATGGACAATAGAGGTATGACTGCTGAATCCTACACAAATGCACTTTATAAGCACTTACACGAGTGCATGGATCGTGCAATCCCTAACAGAACCAAGATGCCATCCTCCAAAAAAAGGAAGCCAATCTGGTGTTACCCTGCCATAAACAAACTCTACAACAGAAGAAAGAAACTGTTGCGAAAAAGAGTAAAATCCCATGATTAGAGAAACTCGCTGGTCAGCCTTAGTAAGAAGCTGAGATCCCTCATAAAATCCTCCAAAGCTAGTTACGAAAACAAAATCGCCACTGACTCTAAAGACAACCACAAAGCATTCTATAGCTATGTCAAGAATCTCAATGGCAACACTCAGATCTGCTCTGAGTTACAGCACAATGGCACTAAATATACAGAACCAACTGATATTGCCAACATCCTGGCAGATAGGTTCAGTGCTAACTTTACCCCCCTGTCATCCCCTAAAGGGCCCATCTCTATACCAGAAGAATGCAAAGTTCCTGTAATCACGGCTGCACAGGTAAAAAACACACTATCCAAAGCCAAGAACACAGCATCCATGGGACCTGACAACATCACAGGCTGTGTTCTACATGAACTACAGAATGAACTGGCACCCCACCTAAGTACCATGTTCAATCATAGCCTCACCTCAGGCTATGTGCCCACTGAATGGCTCACAGCGACAGTTATCCCACTCCACAAAGGGGGAGCCACCACAGACCCCGGAAACTACTGCCCCATTAGCCTAACGAGCCTGGTCTGCAAGGCTATAGAACGTATCATCATGGAACATATAAACAATGACATTGGTAATCTCCAAACTCAGGACCCCACCCAGCTCGGGTTTGTAAAAGGCAGATCATGTCTCCTAAACTGGATAGACTTCTTTGAAGCAGTCACCAAAGCCGTAGATGAGGGTAAGGTGGTTCACACAGCCTATCTAGATCTAGCCAAGGCTTTCGACACCACCCCCCACTCTGGAATTATAGATAAACTCACTAAACAAGGTATAAATCCCTATGTCACAAGATGGGTTGCCAACTGGCTCACTGACAGAACCCACACTGTGAAAGTAGTAGACTCCAAATCCAACTTCAGACCAGTGACAAGTGGAGTACCACAGGGTTCAGTCCTGGGCCCTCTCCTGTTTGGTATGCACAATGAGGTAGTACAGGCCCTTACTCATCGCCTGCTGTAGGACTCCCCCAAACTAGAGGATCACCGCGTGGTTCTCGAGTCTCCAACTCACTTGGACCCCAGTGCGAATGCACAGACCATCCTTCCTCCAATTCTTAGTCCACAAACTCAAAAAGGGACTCAGGGTATATTACTACTCTATCCTAAAGTGTGCTATCCGGCTACCATCTGCTGCAGACTCCCCCAAACTAGAGGCTCACCGCGTGGTTCCCGAGTCTCCAACTCACTTGGACCCCAGTGCGAATGCACAGACCATCCTTCCTCCAATTCTTAGTCCACAAACTCAAAAAGGGACTCAGGGTATATTACTACTCTATCCTAAAGTGTGCTATCCGGCTACCATCTGCTGCAGGTATTAAAACAGTACCAGAACTAAACATTACTGTTTGACCTACTGATCATTCCAGCATAATCTAATAAGACACTTACACTGTCTTGTAAAGAACATTATAACTAACAAACTGGACTTGTAAGCTGTTACCTTTAGGACCCAGGAAAAACCCTTGTGGTGTAGTCTCGTCATCACCGAGGTTACATTACACCCTAGAGGTTTTTCACTAGTTAATTTACTATGCACAATGAGGTAGTACAGGCCCTTACTCATCGCCTGCTGTAGGGTAGGTAAATTCTAACTATTAATGTGGTCAGCGTTGTTTAACTGCATTTTCTTTTTTACTGTCAGCAGACTTTACCGCACGTTTAACGATAGAGTATATTTGCTGCATTTACTCTGAGCGGTGCATTTAATCAGTGTTAGACTTATGCTAGCGTTGTTTGTTGTACCATCCCAGTTAAAATTGTGAGCAGATCTCCTGTGTGAGCTAAGTGAGAGACTACACGCTGCATTATATTCTGTACTGTGTAAGCTACATGTGTGCGAACTTAGCTAGAGTTGATTGCTGTTTCATTTCCTTAAACTGTGACCAGAAATACTGTGGGAACTAAGTCAGCGTTTGTATGCTTCAACATAATTTGCACTTTGCATTTAACTAGAACGTGAATTTAGCTAGCGTCATTTGGTTTCATATGCTGTAACATTAGTTATACTCTACATTTAACTATTATGAGAATTAAGCTAGCGTTGTTTTTCATTTTTTAAGTTAAACTGTGAGCTGACCTACTGTGGCACTAGGTTTGCGTTCTTTTGCTGAATCTTATCTTGAACTGTAATACGAACTAGATTAGCGTTCATGTGCGACAACAATTGTAACGCTGGGTTAACGTATATCTCTTGTAATGTAAATGTGAATAATTGCTATACTCTAGAAAGGTGATATTAATGATCGGAAGATCAGGCTAGTATATGTGCTGCATTCAACATCACATTTAAATAATGGAAACACCAGCATTGCAAGTCTGAATATTCCCAAACACAAGAAGTTTTATTTGTAGCACATGCTCTCACTGATGGGCCTGATGCATGGTGGCATCATTTAGTGTCGCCTCTGACTTCTATAGTGCATAATTAGCAAACTATGTTATTACTTGTATGCTTTTGAATTATATGAATACTGCATTCTAACTATTTACAGATTTACTCTAAACTCTTGGTTACAGTGTAATATTGCTCTGGATTTTGTTATCACTTTGTATTCCCAATTGAAATGTTATTAACCTCTGCCTGCTTCTAACCAACTTTGCTACTACCTCTCTCCATTATTTCTCTCTTTAGACTCCCCCAAACTAGAGGCTCACCGCGTGGTTCCCGAGTCTCCAACTCACTTGGACCCCAGTGCGAATGCACAGACCATCCTTCCTCCAATTCTTAGTCCACAAACTCAAAAAGGGACTCAGGGTATATTACTACTCTATCCTAAAGTGTGCTATCCGGCTACCATCTGCTGCAGGTATTAAAACAGTACCAGAACTAAACATTACTGTTTGACCTACTGATCATTCCAGCATAATCTAATAAGACACTTACACTGTCTTGTAAAGAACATTATAACTAACAAACTGGACTTGTAAGCTGTTACCTTTAGGACCCAGGAAAAACCCTTGTGGTGTAGTCCCCGCTCCGCTGCGCCCTCGCTACGCTCGGGCTTGCTCCGCTCCCCACCCTGCCCCCTATTCCCACCCGCCCCCAATACCTCTAAATTTATCAGGTCATTAAGCCCATCCCACTCATCACCAACCAATCACAACCATCATTTACTCTGACTCCTCTCCCTCCCACTTTCTCTGTTCTGTCTATACTATCAAATCTACTCCCTTAGCCCTCCCACCAATCTTCTCTATCTCTCTTCCATCCACAATTCCCCACCAGCTTTTTCTTTTTTTATACACCCACTCTACCAAGGCAACTCCCGCTAGCATATTTCACACAGTCTACTTCTCCTCTCACCATGGATAGAAACTCTTTCACCACCCTTCCCATCTTATCATTACTCCTTATTATCTCTTATCTTTTAACAAGTTATGAAACTCTAGCCCTAACAGGAGTTTACCTCCCCAAGGGTCACACCTCTTTATACTCACAAAACCCCTCTAATCTCATCCCTCCCTCCCACTACCCCGTTAGCAACCACAATCCCAAAAAAAACCTTCCTACCCTCAGACACCCTAAAACACCTTCTACTAAGGACACTCTCAAATTCCTAATCAAACTCCAAAAAATATTAGACTACTTAAAGAAATCTATTACGAAAGACGGTGATATCCACCCCAACCCAGGCCCTAACTTTGCCCAAGGCCCTAACACCTTGAAAGCTGCTAGAAGCTCAGAGAACTCCCTCCTAATACTTCACCTGAATTTAAGAAGTATCAATAATAAGGTACACAACTTACATGCCTTGCTTGCAACCCACTCCCCAGACATCATGTGCCTATCAGAAACGTGGCTCAAACCTACCACTAAGGATGAAGAAATCATCCCACCTGGGTATAACATTCTCAGGGCCGACCGAAATACTAGAAAGGGCGGGGGTACAGCTGTCATGTTTAAGAACTCCTTGAACATTATCATGCACCCGCTACAACCCCCAAAAATTCCTACCCTAGAACTGCTTTCACTAAAGCTATGCCTAAACAACCAAAAAAGTATTAATCTTTTAGTAATTTACTTACCCCCAGGCAAAAATGTCGAATACCTTGAACAAATGCTCAGTTGGTTAGCTGCCACCTATCCCCAAGAAACTATAATACTAGGAGACGTTAATATTGACTGGTCCCTCTACTCCAAAAACTCAAATCCTCTCCCCATTAACTTACATGGTTTCTCCCAAAACATTCTATCTCCCACTAGAATTGGAAATGCTCAACAAAAGGAGAGCACGATTGACTGGATTCTTACTAATAAGACTCCGAACAACTATACTACAGGGACCCTACCAAATGACCTCAGTGACCACCTAATTACCTTTCTCATGAAACACAAATGCCCAACCTCAAACCATCCTCTAACCAGACTAGTTAGGAATAGTAAGAATTTTGTCCCAGACCATTTTCTTGCTGATCTCAAAACATGTAATTGGTCCATCCTTAAAACCCTCCCCTTAGATGAGAGTGTGTCATACTTTAATGACATCTTCCTCAAGATACTTGACTCTCACGCTCCAATGAGGCTTACAAGAACTAAGGAACATATTGCACCTTGGTTAACAAAAGAAACCAAATACAAAATCAAACTCCGTGATCATGCCTGGCATAAATGGAGATCTACCAAAACCCACCTCGACCGCATCAAGTTTCTACAACTTAGAAACTCAACCAAATCAGCTGTTAAGACTGACAAAAGCAATATTTCTGCCACCTCCAAGACAACCACCAGCATAATCCTAAAAATTCTGGGCTGGGTTTAATCGCCTCCTTCACCCAGGAAAATCCACCACCCCCATCCCTGAAAAACTTCTGGGTAAAGATCCAGGACATATAGCCAACACCTTCAATTTATTTTTCACTGAGACCATCCAGTCCCTCGCCAATCAGCTTACCACTTCTCCCTCGGCCACAACCTTAACTAAAGACCCAACTCAACCCTCCTTTAACCTACAACCCACATCTACCTCCTATATTAGAACCCTATTGAAAAAACTAAAACCAACCACCTTAGCGGCTGACTTACTCCCAGCCAATTACCTGCAATTGGCATCTGAGGCCATTGCCTACCCTGTTTCAATACTGATTAACCGGTCCATTTCTGAAGCTTCTATTCCTTCAATCTGGAAAATCTCCTATATTATCCCTCTGCATAAAGGTGGGTCCTCTACTGACACATCTAACTACAGACCAATAGCTATACTATCTCCGCTAGCCAAGATCTTGGAACGCTGCGTTCACAAACAACTTATTTCCCATCTTTCACGTAACAACCTTCTCTCTAACACCCAGCATGGCTTTCGCCCCCATCACAGTACAACCTCTGCCCTTCTCTCCTTTGTTGACTCAGTCAACCTAAACCGCAACAATAAACTTATAACCTCTGCGTTATTTCTAGATCTATCAAAAGCTTTCGATATGGTCAATCACAAGCAGTTGATTCACACGCTGGAAAACTTTCAACTTAGCAAACCAACCATAAACTGGTTTACTGACTACCTCTCATGTAGGCAACAGGCAGTCCAGTGGCAAAACACTCTATCAGACCTACTTCCAACTAACATTGGCGTTCCCCAAGGATCTATCCTTGGTCCCCTCCTCTTTTCCCTATTTATAAATGGTCTACACTCGATCATTCCCAAAGCCACATGTATTCAATACGCAGACGATTCCACCCTAATCTGCTCGGATGCTTCCCTCCCAAAACTACAAATTGCTACCCAAAATTGCTTCTCCATAGTCGAACAGTGGTTCTCAGAACTAAAGCTTTTACTTAACCCAACCAAAACCAAATTACTTCTAATTTTCCCCACATCAATTCCCTCCCAAGGAAAAGAACCACCTAGTTCCAACAGCCCACCCTTCCATGTATCTTCTTACAATGGGACCATAATCGAACCTGTCTCCCACACTAAACTATTAGGGGTGACCATTGATAACAAGCTTAAATTTGATACCCATGTTAGTTTGACTATCAAGTCAGTCAACATGAAACTTGGGTCTATGTATAGAATTAAGAACTTCCTAACCCCACACACCAAACTAACTATTGCCAGGACCCATCTTCTCTCCACACTCCTTTATGCATCCCCAGTATTTTCCTTCCTTAACAAGAGAGAACTCAACAAACTATCTACAACCTACAACCATATAGCCAGATTCATTACAGGTATGCCCTATCGCACCCATCACTGCCAAAATCTAAGGGCATTGGAATGGCTAGAGCTGCCCAACATTTTCAAACTAAACCAACTTACTGAGGTTTTCAAAACGATCAACCACCCAGAAAGAATCCCCTCACTAAATAAAATATTCACCCCCTACTCCAACCTTATATCCCTGCGGTCATCAAACAGCCTACTTGTTCAGACCATTAAATCCCACAACT
Source organism: Protopterus annectens (assembly GCF_019279795.1). Lineage (NCBI taxonomy): Eukaryota > Metazoa > Chordata > Ceratodontiformes > Protopteridae > Protopterus > Protopterus annectens. The sequence goes on from NC_056748.1 coordinate 685,034,990, forward strand.
CGGGAGGTGAAGCACTCTATGCTAATTCCATTGGCAAATCCTGGAATGCCCTCCCAAACAACCTAAGGCATATGACCTCTCCTCACCAATTTAAAAAACACCTCAAAGATTTCCTAAAGTCCCAATGGCTATGCCCCTGCTCTAATCCAGACTAATAGCAATCGCCCTATACCCACCTAATCCTCTACCTATAATGAAGCTAAGCTTGATCTCCTTTTCTTAGTTTGCAACATTTCTAACCAACATGTTTAACCTGTTCGATTGCTTTATTCTTGTTTGTAATAACAACCATTTAATCTCCATATGTTTACTGTTAAACTTCCTCTGACTATATCTTGTATGTTATAATAATTTGTGCCTTTCTTATGTCTCTGTTTTAATTCCTCTGATTTGGAGCTTTTCTCCCCGGGCCTCTACTGAAAATGGACATATATCCAGCTAGACTAGCCCGGTCAACAAATGTAAAATAAAATAAATAAATACTTTTCTGAAGTACAGGCCAACACAGAAGGTCTTTGGCTAATGAAGTTCACAGATGACTGCAAACTAGGAGCCATAATCAAAACTCCAAAAGATGTGGACATCCTACAAAAGGGCCTCGCTGAGACAGATGCCTGGTGTCAAAGCCATGGCCTCAAGCTCAATGCCAAAAAGTGCATTGTCATCCATTTTGGTAAAAACTCAGTACCCATGAACTACCACATAGGCGGTAGTCTACTTAACACTGAAAGTGTGATAAGAGACCTTGGGACACAGGTGGACAGTAGTCTCTCCTTTGATAATCACATCGCCACAGTAGTCAGGAAATCCTTCCACATGGCACACCTCATCACAAAAGGTTTCTCATCCAGGAAAGAAGAGGTGATTGTTCCTCTCTACTCGTCACTCATTAGACCCATTATAGAGTACAATGCCCCTTTTGGTATGTGCCTGACAAGACATCTACAACAACTGGAAAGGCCACAGAAATACCTCACAAATAGGATTACCAGCCTCAAACAGATGCCCTATGTAGTCCTACTCAAAAAACTGCAGCTTTACTCCGTTGCATATCGCCTACTCAGAGGTGATCTCTGCCTAACATACAAAGCTATATCAAACCCAGAGCTTTTAGACATGCTCCACTTAAAGAAATCCCAATCCCTATGAGCTACACGGTCTAGGGACCTAAACCTTGTCACCACAATAAACAGAACATGCTGGAGGGATAGAGTCCTGTCCCAGAGACTTCCCATACTCTGGGACGAACTACCTATCTATATCAAACAAAGCTCCTCATTAGCGCTCTTCAAGAAATATCTTGATGATTGGATGGGCGATAGGAAATTCACCCCGGAGATCACTTCTGTGGCACTGCTCGACAGTGGCACAGGAAAATAATTTTCTTGGGTGGCGAATGCCAGGGTACCTTTGGCTATGCTTATATAGGCCCTAGGGCCAATAGCCTAGTACCTACCTATGAACCTCTGGATATTATGCTTATTAGCCAGGCATACTTTGTAAAGCTCATCTAGGAATCCAGGTGCAACAAGGAACCCCCCCTCCCCGACTGCTTCCATAGATGGATAGAGTCATATGGGGCAATCACACTTATTTCTCTAAGCAATATACTCCAAGTTTATTGTAAGGGAATTGAAACAGACTGGGATTAAGACTGTAAGTCAGGGTGGTATGCAAGTCTCTGAGACAAGCCTGTAAACTGGAACAGGGAAGAAATCCAGATCCCAGGGAGATTATCCTATGAGAGTAAATGGAGTCTGACTTCCATTTAAAATTAAAGAAAAAGGAAACATAAATCTAGTATGAATAGATTCAGAATTAACAAATTAAATTTTGGAAGAATAAAAGGGACAATATGAGAGCTATACTGATCAATGATTTGGATCTGGCAGTACTGGGTCCGAGAATAACCCAGTTCTGTGACTGGGAGAGCATATTTGCAGATCCCTTATCTCTCAATTTCTAGCATAATAAATCTGTAGAAAGTCTAGAAGTAATACAGAACAGATTTTAAATATTGCTTCAAAAACCAAATAAATAAGTTCCATTACTTAGTGGCTTCATTCCCCAGCAAATTTTATGAGGGACAGACTAATAATACAAGTGAATAAAGTCTGGAATTTAATCAAAAAAACTGGAAAATTGAAAGCTAAGCTGGATCCTAGGCCTAGGATCCGAGAGGAGCATTGCTTCATTAGATGGGGTCCAATGGGGGAGAAGGCTGGAAGTGCACTGTTTCTGGGTTACCTGCCTTGCAATGGATCCAAGAACTTAGGATCCATTTAAACTAACATCCATCCACCTTACTGCTCCTGATCCAAAGGCTCCAGACCCAAGATCAACTCAGCAATCTGTAAGAGATCTGTCACATGTCAGATCTGACAACTTTGGATCTGAAGGTGACAAAGTTTCACTTACTGCTTTGGATCTCAACCCAAATATGAAAGCAAAAGATCCTGTGCCTCACAAGCAAATTTGTAGTCAGTCAGATCCAAACACTTAGGATCCAATAGAATTAAACACCTCTGAAGAGTTTTTTTTAACTGCACTGTCTCAATAGTTCAGATCTGAAGGGGTTCTGATCTGAAAAATGCCTGAAACTTATAAGTCAGATCTTATGGCTAGAATCTGAGGAAGAAAAATTAGCTAGTAGGTCCGGATCTAACAAATAATAAATCCATCAGATCTGAGGAGCACCCCAGATATGAAGAAACCTCACCAGTAGAGTAGATTCAGATCCAAAGGGATTAGATCTGAAAAACTGTACAGCCCTCCCAATCTAGGGATCCAGGGAAGGAGAGAAAAAAGAAGTTATATACTCAACATAATGTTCCATCTGAGTTGTTGCTCTTCATTTGTCTTCAACCCGTGGGTAATTCAGATCTGATCAGCTCTGACTCAGATGCATTTTCAGCATCTGATCCAAGCTCCAAGCTGCCTTCCCTACCCATAATGGCCCTGCCTTCCTCTTCCCTTCAGATGGCGTTTGCTGTTAACACTAGCATCCAAATCTGACCCAAAGTCTTACTTCACAACCATAGGTTTTCAGATGTAAAGAAAATAAATGAATGCTCAGCTGGTCACCATACCTCTCCTATCCAGACCACCACGCAGCCACCTAAAAAGGCAGAGGGAAGGAGGGAGGGATCGTTGAAGACAAATGAAGAGCAACAACTCAGACAGAATTTTATGGTGAGTACATATCTTCTTTTCCTGAAGTTGTTGTCTTCATTTGTCCTTCAACCTGTGGGACAGAGTCCCTAGCTACCAACTCACTTGGGAGGCCCTCATGGAAGGATATTCCGGAGCATGGCAGAGTCAAAGGATGCCCTGCTGCTGGATAGAATGTCCAACTTATAGTGTGAAATGAAAGTATGTGAAGATCCCCAAGTAGCCACAAAGCAAATATCATCCAGCAAAACTCTGGACCAGACGGCAGCTGAAGTAGCCATAGATTTAGTCGAATGTGCCTTAACATGTCCTGGCTGGGGCAAACCTCTAGTTGAATATGCCAGGATAATAGATAGGGAAATCCAGTAAACAATGATAGCTTTCCTTACAGGTTTCCCTAGAAAGGGCATAGAATAGGAAACAAAGAGTTGGTCAGACTTACGGAAGGACTTAGTTCTATGCAAATAAAAACATAATTGTCGATGAACATCCAACAAATGCAATTTGTATTCTCCCTTGTTCTGAAAATTTGGAAAGAAAAAAGGAAGATTAATAACTTGGTTAATGTTCAATTCCGCAGCCACATTGGGAAGGAAAGATGGATTAGCATGTAAAGACACCCTGTCCTTATGAAAGATCATATATGCAGATTTGATTGACAATGTCTGAAGTTCCAAAACCATTTTGGCTGCTGTAATGGCAATCGAGAAAGCCATTTTCCAAGACAAAAACTATAAATTTACTGCAGCTGCCAGTTCAAAGTGAGAAGAGACAAGTGCTTGCAGAACCAGCATAAGATCCCAATGAGGTATTGAGTCCTTAATTGGTGCCTGAAGCAAGAAGGTGCCCTTCAAAAAGGCCTTGCAAAACTTAGAAGAAGCTAGAGAGGCCATGTTGTTGCCTGCATGAAAATTAGTTACGGCTGCCAGTTGGACCTTGACCATAGAAAAACTGGCACCTCAGTGAAAAATGCTTGCCAAAAATTCAAGAACCACCGGAATTGGAGCAGTAAAAGGATCTAGATCCCATTGAGAGGCCCAGATACCAAAATGCTTCCACTTGCTGGAATAAATCTTCCTATTGGAACCCTTATGAGCCAGCCTTAACTAATATTTCCTTGACCGACGAGGATAGCTCAGGAGTCCTGACTATCATGGGAACCAGAGAAGTCAAATGGTGAGCTTCAGACTGCCCAAGTCTGGGTGAGATACCACTAAAGGATGAGAGGTGAGGTCCGGAACTTGATCTAATGTCTATGGAGGACACACTGCATGAAACCATAGTGAGGGGCACCAGATTTGGCAAGGCCTGAATGGGGCAATGAGGATGAATGAGGTCACCCAGCCTGTGAGGTTTCTGAAGGAATTTTGGAATCAGAGGTAGGGAAGGGTACGTATACAGAAGACTGGAGGGCCAACCTTGAATCAGAACATCTCTGGGGCTTTCCCTCTGTGGGGGGGGGGGGGTTCAGAGCGAAAAACTCGCTGCACTTTGCATTGGTAGGAGAGGTGAAGAGATCACTGCAAGGCTGAACCCACTTTCAAAAGATCTGCTACTGAAGAATTTAGAAACCACTTGTAAGGCATCAGGATAGACCTGCTGAACCTGTCCACTAGAATGTTGGACATCCACGGAATGCGTGTTGTTACCAGAAAATGGCCGGAGGAGATCACCCACTCCCATACTCTCATGGCCTCATGACATAGGGGGTAAAACCTGGTTACCCCCTGTTTGCTGATGTACCAGATGACAGACATGTTGTCCATCTGAATGGCAATTGTCCCAAGAGGAAGATGGGCATGGAGAGTTTGCAATATAAGAAGCACCACCCTCATCTCCAGGACGTTGATATGCAGTCGAGTCTTGTGGGGGGACCACTTGCCTTGGACTGTCCTTCCAAACAATGTCCCCCCACCCGAGTAAGAAGGCAGTTGTGGTCACCTTGGCCAAGGGGGCTGGTAGAATAAAAGGATGACCCCAAAGAAGATCTGGGGAAATAAATCCACCATAGAAGAGAATCCTTGCATGCTCAAGATACATGAATTGGATGAGACAAAGGAAGATCTAGCAATAACCACTGAATCGCCAAAGTCCATTGCAGTACCCTCATGTGCAATCAAGCCATAGGCACAATTGTGACAGTGGTCCCCATAGACCCCAATGCCCATAAGACCAATTCTGCCATTGGCAACTGGGTTTGAAGGATATACATGACATGATGTCTCAAGGACTGAATTCCACCTGAGGTTAGAAAAAACTTGGTCTGATTTGTGTTCAACCAAGCTCCAATGAAATCCGGAACCTGAACTGGAGTCAGTAGGGATTTGTTGAGATTGATGGTTATGCCCAACTGATGGGCTAGTTGAAGAAGAGAATCCCTTGCTTGGCAGAGTAGATGCCTGGAAGGGGCAGAAAGGAGTCAATCATCCAGGTAAGGGAAGAGATGGAAGCCATGCAGATGCAGGTGAGCCGCTACCACTGCCATCACTTTGGTAAACACCCTGGGGGCTGTGGTGAGATCAAAGGGGAGGGCTCTGACTGGCTCCCAGCTGAAAGTGGAGGAACCTCCAAGAGTGCTTGTCCATCTTGATAAAGTAGTATGCATTCTGTAGGTTGACCGAGCACATCCAGTCATTCTCCTGCAGAAAGGGCAGGATAGACTGAAGAGTGACCATCTGGAATTTTGTCTTGGCAACTGACAGATTTAAGGTGGAAAGATCGAGAATGGGTCTTAAGTCCCCTGTTTTCTTTGGCATTAAAAAGAATCTGGAATAGATGCCTAATTCAGACTGGCCCAGGGGGACTGGCTGGGTGACTCACTTTTCTAGCAAGTTTGCAATTTCCAGTGCTGCCTCCTCCCTTTGAATGGGTGGAACGTCCAGGAGGTGTTTGGGCGGGAGTGGTGTCTGAAGGAAGGGGATTGAATAGCCTCCTGAAATGATCTGCAACACCCAAAGATCATCTGTGATAGACTCCCAGGCTGTTGGGTGTTGTGAGAGGTCGCCCCTGACTCCCACCATAGCTGAGGAACCAGCCAACCCTTCAGGGCTTCTGAGCAGGTCTATCAGAGAAAGGCTTTCAAGACCCCTGATTTCTAAGACTCCCTCTGCATTGGGGGCATGTCTATCAAATCCCCAACCTCTAGGGGAAGGAGAGTCCTGAGCATCCTGGGAGTAGCTCCAAGACTTTTGGAACCACATCTTCTTTGCCCCCTACTGATTCCTTGAAAAGGTTCAGTGGAGGATGGAGAAGCAGATCCCAATGGCAGACAGAATCTTCCCATCCTTCTCGCTCTGGACAAGAGTGTCGCATATCAACTTTACAAAGAGGGTGAAACCATTGTACAGGGCATTAGTAAAAGACACCTTAAATGGTTCTGAGAAGGCACAGAGCTGGAGCCAAGCATGATGTCTGATGGCAATGCCTGTCCTGGCAGCTCTAGTGACGCCCTCAGTAGCATGAGAGAAGCCACATAGAGGTGTTAGCAATCGATGTGAGGGTGGCCATGCGAGAAAAGAAAACCTTCTTGTCCTCCACCATCATAGAGCTCGGGGTAGACTCAGTAATCTCCTTGACTAGATCTTGCTGGAGTATAATTATATGTGCCATATAGTTCAGTGTACAGACTGAAAATGTGGCTGAAGCATACACACACTCCCCAAAGTGATCCATTGTCCTGGAGTCTCAGTCTGGGGAATGGACCTTCCAGCTCTCCTGCGCAAGCTCCTTCTTAGTAGCTGCTGCCACTAGCATGGCATCTACAGGGGATCCCTTTGTCTAGTAGGTCCTATCTGAGGGAGTGCTCAATACCTTGTCAGGGCATTTGGGGATTGGCTCCACTGTGTCTGGCTCCTTCCATGCCCGGGATGGAATTAGATCAACTAGTGGATCCATGGGAGGGGACACCCAGGATGTAGAGGGTCCTGCACCAAGTGCCTCCAGGAACACCAATTTGTACGAGTTGGGTTACTGAGCTGACCACCACCCTCACTGATGAAGGATCTCCATGATGTCTCTGAAGGGGTCATCCTCAGGGGGTGACCAGGGGGAACCCTCCCCTTCCTCCAAATCAATTACCTCCATGCGGAACTCTGGTGGGGAATCTATGTACCTCCATTTGCATGTATGTTTTTGAAGTACCTCCTCAGGGGGAGTTTCTGGGGAAGACTGAAAAACACATGGTTGCTCCCAAGTGGGAACTCTCTGGGGTGAAGTGGCAGCAGGCTGTCCCTGAGGTAGCAGGGTGGCTGAATCCATACCAGAAACAGAGGGAGCCAGGGCAGATTCCAAAGACAAAATTGTCAAGGGTCTCAATGGGATCGAGAGAACCCTCTTCACTTCGGAAGCAGAATTTGAGCAAACCATCTGAGAAGGGGCTACAGACAGGTCTGCCGCCCTCTGGATCAATGGGAGAGTCAGAACTGAACCTCCAGATTCTGAGACTCCGACTGGAAGGCTCTGCTCCAATAAACTCAGAGTCAACACCCTCCCCTCAGATCTGGCACCAAGACTATGGCTCTAAGAGCTGGGTGGATTCAAGTTCGTTGGCTCCGACCTACTCAAGTTAATGGCCGGCACTGAGATACAGGGTACCATCTGCACCGACTCCTCGATGCTGAGAGTCCTCGGATCCAAAAGCTCCTAAACCAGAGGTCAGATGGGAGAAGGAGTAATTGGTAGGAATGTGGACTGCATGCCCCCCTGCTCCAAAGGGAGAGGGGGCAGACAAGACCCCATCTGTATCAGATGGGGATAAATTTCCACATCATCCTGTCCAACTCCCATTCAGAAAGGCTGCAGGTGGATCGGGATGAAGATGCCACCGATACCAGCCTAGACGGTCAATGAGATGAAGCCAGGGCTAGCAAATCCTGCTCTGGAGAGAGATGAGGGTAACTGAGCCAGGGAGACTCCAGTCAGGGATTCAAGTGGACCTTGGCCGGTGGACCAGTGGAGGATGAGAAATCCGGGGATCACTTCCTATGCTTCTCCTTGTGTTTATGCTTGTCCCCATCCCCAAACCTCTTGGAGGTAGGTTGAGTCTCAGAGGCTAGGGGGAGACAGAAGTAGCAGTAGCACTAGATGTCTGGGTTGAGGAGGCCTGGGCCCCGGTGGTAGGAGGGGGAAGAAGGCCTTTTAAAATTAGCTTGTTTCTACTGTCCATCAATGTGTGAGTACTGAAGCCTGCTGAGCTTGAACAGGAGGACTCTAGATAGGCAACACTTAAGCATACCACTCATGGAATGTGGCCATCAGCTGGGGATAGTTTATGGCCTCACTACGTGCACTTACAGAAGTCTGGATTAGGATTCTCGGACACAATTCCAGCAGACAGGCACAATCAGAGCACACTCACACACCTGTTCCAGATAGAAGATAGAAAGAAGTTTTTTTTTTTTTTTTATATCAACATGAACAGTGCGAGGGAGTGGAGATAGGAAGAATAGAAATAGAAAAATAAGTAAGAAGAAAGAAGAGAATCATGAAAAAACAAAGTCACTTACCAAATAAGAAACTCAGAGCAATGGATCACGATGCTTATGCTAGTGCGGCAAAAGAGATCTGAAGGGAGGAGGAAGACGGGGGCATTATGGGTAGGGGAGGAGCTTGGAGCTCAGATCAGATACTGTAAATGCGGCTGAGTCAAATCCGGTCAGATCTGAGTACCCAAAGGTTGAAGGTCACATGAAGAAAACAACTTCAGATACAACAGTCAGGTCGATTAGATCAGATGGGAGAAACCAGGATCTGTATGGTTTTGCTCACCTGCCTGATCCAGAGTCTGTTCTTCAATAACACATACAGGCTGTCAGATCCAAAGATCTAGCCTCAGACACTAATAGACAAGCAGAAACACCTCAGGGGACCACACCTGTCAGATCTGAAAGACTTGAGATCCGATAGGGGCACTAACAGACTAAGATCAAAGGAAATGGATCCAGGAATCTTATCACATTTTAAATGTCTCTTTCCTTTACCGAACCCTGAAAGAAAGCAGTAAAAAAGCAGCAGCCAAAGCACCGGAAGCCTGCAACTCCAGCAGGTAAAGCAGTCCATCAATGAATCGTTTGTTTTCAGGACCACACAAGAAGCTAGCAGTCCATGAAATGCCAAGCCCACAAAAAATATATCCTTTTTTTTTTGTTGTTGGTTATAGGCCACTTAATTCATAATTGTTAGACTAAATGGAACTGTAACAAAGATAGCACCAAGAGAGAAAGTTATAATGGCTATGGGAGAGATGGTAGAGTCTTGAAAACTGCCTCTTGCACTTCACCCCAGCAAACAACAGATTAGAACAGGGGATAGGGAGACCAACCAAATCCACTGCTACTCAGCGGTGCAGACTTAAAATAAAAGCTAGCATAAAAGGTTTTAAGGACATGGCATCAGAGAACAACAAGTCCACTGTACCCCCTGACCCCATCCTTACTCAAAAAGCCATTTATTTATTTATTTATTTTTTAATTTAGGTGATGTTAAGATGAGACTTAAACTCTTACAGACAAAAACAGGCTCTCTATCCTCTCAGGAAATAGTGCTCTTATAAAGTAGAGAGTTGTTAGAGTGGCAGGATTTTTTAACATACATTTTCATTTTCAGAAAGATGCGAAGTCTGAAATAGAAAGGAGGGAAACCATGGAGGAGACCAAATAATAATTCTTGACTAAAAAAAAAAAAAACGGACCCAGGTAAGAGAGAGAGAAGAATAAAAATGACAGTACCTAGTCAAGAATCTTGACAAGATTAGAATGGGAAGCATCAAAAAGGAGCATGATCTAAAAATAAATGCAAGCTGGCAGCACTCTCAGTCAGGGCAAGATGGAGGAACTGAGTTGAGAGGCAGAACGGTTCCAATGCAGCATAGAGACAACAGGATGACATAAACCAATTAAGTAAGTAAACCAGTCTACACAGATAGCAAAAAAACAACAGAGTGGGAGGAATAGGAAGGGAACTCTTAAGCAATAAATTACCAGCAATGAGATAATCACATAACTAGGTTGCCTCCATAAAGACATCAACCAATAAAAGACAAGAGGATCAAAGAAATTCAAAGAAAATTGCCAAACTACAGTCAAACCACCATGAGGGAGGAAGGAACTATTAACAAATAGCCAAAAATATAACTCAAGTCCATACAACTAGAGATCTTAGGAATCTTCTGTCTTACCACTTCTGGCAAATGAGATCGGAGGATTTAGAGGTAGTGTAGTACGTTATAGGAAGAGGGAGAAACTCAAGATTAGGATCTGAAGTCTGGAAAATGTGGCTGAGTCTGATCCGTGACCCATCAGTGAGGAAGAATGAGGAGGACAACATCATATTAATCTTTTAAATGGTGTCAATGAAGTTTGGTATTGTTTTTAATAATATTGTGATGCTATGTTAGGATCCCTTAGTGTTACAGTTTAGTTGAACAAAAATATTTTCTCTTACTTAGTTTTTTTTTTCAAAACAGGTTTATTGTTTTAACATATAAGAGAAATATCATAACAATTTTATACAAGTAATTAAAAATAGGTATTATTATAATATTCAACAAAACAACTAAAGTATTTACAAAGACATCCACTACAATCAGATCAATTAATTAAACTAAAATACCGTGTTATTGAAATTAGAATTTTTTTAACAAATTTTGTAAATTATCCCATACAATATAATATGATGTTTTTCTAGTTGTTCTCATTCTAATTGTGCTTATTTCCATATGGCACATTATATTCATAACATTTTTAAATTCATTGAACGAAGGAGGTGTATCTGAAATCCAATTTCTAGTTATTATTTTCCTGGCCACTGCTAGGATAGACCATAACAAGGGAAGCTTAATCTTTTTAACACATTGAGGTACAGGTGTGTTGAATAATATAAGAGACTTAGAAATAATGAAATTATCTGTAAAAGAGCCTGCAAAATTCATTAATTGACTTCCAGTATTCTTTCAACTTCATACAGTCATAAAACATATGAGCCCAGTCAGCATTAATTTCTACATTACATCTCTTACATAGATTATCTTTATTATTTATTTTATTCATCATCAAAGGTGTATAAAAGATCTATGTAAAATTTCCATGTATAAAGTCTCCAGACAATGGAAGATGTAGTTCTATAAGCAGATTCCAATATATATTGTTTATCTTGTTGAGTTGGTGGGTCCCCATTAATAGAGGTGAAATAATTCCAGTATGAATCTACACTGTAAAAAGTTTCTTGTCTGATAATTTTATGTATATATGAAAGTTTACCTTTATCAGAAACTTTATGCTGTAAATTTAATATCAAGTAATCAATCAGTTTTGGAATAGATTCTTTAACTGTTATAGACATTAGATCTATTCTATCAATGAGATGTTGTCTAAAGATCTGAACCTCTAACCAGCAAGTTTCTCTTAGATCAAATTCTTGTTTTAAGAAATCTAGATTTTTAACTTTATTATCAGATATCAGCTGATACCAGTACTTTAGATCATTATCTATAGCTAAATGAGCTCCTTCAGAAGTAGATGACATAAGCATACCCTGAGTATACATTATAGGGAATACAATAAAATTCCATTCCTTATACTTAGGGTGCATGAATATAAAGTTACGATAACTAATAATAATATTTAATGGGTAACAAACCATATGTTTAGGTGTAATAGGTGAAGTACAAAATTCCTTTAGCAACCACAACATGGAGTTATTTACAATCATATTTTTATGTGTTAAGGAGATTTTCATGAAGTGCATACTAATTAGCTCCCAATAATCTTTCCATTTTGCGATATATGACTGATCTATTAATAAAGTAATAACTTTTATAATAGAAGAGATAATATATAAATTAAAGTCTGGAAAAGAAATACCCCCTTGAGACCAGCTATTAGTATGTTACTTTAATGCAATCCTAGGTCTATTAGGTGCCCATAAGAAATTTAACATTAGTATATTCAGTTTCTTGATAATTATTTTTGTAGGTGAAAGTATTATTGATTGTATTAAGTATAAACTCTTGGGGAATATTATCATTTTAATAATTGTAAGTCTCTCCTCCATAGTAAAAAACATATTATTCCAGGTATTAAAAAGATTTTGTATATTAAGAAAACAGGTATTATAGTTATTATATATAATAGATTTAATATCTTTAGATAGTATTATACCTAAATAAGTTATCTGACCTGAATTGGGTACATATTTAGTAAAATCACTAATGAGAATATTTTTTCGTGTATATATATATATAGGTAGTATTTTAGTTTTTTCTTCATTGAATATTAAACCAGAAATACTTTTAAAATTCATCATTTTATCAAATAAAGACTGCATAGAAGAATTAGATCCTGCTGATGAAATTAGAACATCATCTGCAAAAAGTTGAATTTTTGATGTTGTATTTTCATCTATTTCAAAACCCTCTATGTCAGTACTGTTTCTAATCAAATTAGCCCAAGGCTCCATTACTAAAGTGAATAATAGTGGAGAAAGTGGACATCCTTTCTTTGTACCTTTAAGAATGGGTATTTTTTGTGAAACATATGTTCCTACCTTAATATAAGCCAGCGTTCCTTTGTATAAATGCTCAATTAAATTTACAAATGCATCAGAGAAGTTTGTGCATTTCAGTAAGGTAAACAGATAGTCCCAACTCACTGAATCAAATGCTGAACCTATATCAAGACTAATAAGTGTTAAATCTTTCTTTTTCCTATTTGCAAAATCAATTAATGTTAAAGTTCTTCTTATATTATCAAAAGTATTTCTATTTACAATGAAGCCTGTCTGATCTATATCTATAATGCCGGGGATGATTGTCTTCAATCTATCAGCAAAAATACTCATAAACATTTTATAAATAACATTAAGTAATGAGATGGGTCGATATGAAGAACATCTAGTTGGATCTTTATTAGGTTTTAAAATTGATGAAATAAATGTATATTGCCAAGATGGGGGGGTTATTAACTCAGTTTGGGCCAAAATAAAAACCTTATGTATTAATGAATATGTAGTTTTAGAAAGGATTTTATATATCTCTGGTAAAATACCATCATTACCCGGTGCTTTGTTTGATTTAAGCTTATTTATTTGTGTAATAACTTCTGTATATGAAATACTCTTGTCCAATAGTTTAATCTGTTGTTTATTAAGCTTTTTATTCATGTTTGTGGTTATAAACTCCTTTATTTTATCTTTAGGTTCCATGTTAATGTTGTTATGGTTAATCTTGTGAAAGTGATTTCTAAATTCATCCAGTATTTCTGGTATACTAGAAACATTCTTCTTTTCCTTAGAGAAAAGATTTCTTTGATATGGTTTTGTTTATTCAATCTTTTGTTTTATTTTTAAGTCTATGTAAGTATTTGGGGCTTATTGAATAAGACAAAACTTGTATTTCTCTAAAGTTATTTTAACTTTATGAGTTAAAATTTCTTTGTATTTCTCATTTAGTTTGTTTATTTCTTCAATAACTTTCTTGTCCATAATATTTTCTTTATTATTATGTTTATAAGAGTCTAATTTACTTTGAATATCTAACAATTCCTTATCCCAAGAATTCCTTTTATTATTATACCATCTGATACTTTGTCCATATAGATATGATTTTAAGGCATCCCAAACATAGACAATGGAGACATCAGGAGTATTATTTATGTCTAGAAAATGTTGTACTTCTGAAAGTATATATTCTTTATAGTCTTTTAGCTGAGTTAAGTATGCTGGTATCCTTTTGATCTGAACATTATGAGTATTTTTTATCATGAATTCAAAAACAATTGAGTTATGATCAGATATAGGACATGAAATGATTTTGGAATTAATTAAATCTGTTACCATCTGGTTAGAAATAAAGACCCTATCTATTTTTGAATAAGTTTTGTATCTGTTAGAAAAAAGGTGTATGGTAATGATTTTGAATCTATCTGATTATTAATATCATTCAAATGATAAGAATTAGCAAAATCATTTAAATGTTTTGCATTAGATGTAATTCTTCTTTTCCTTATAGTGGTAGTATCACTTTCATGTAGTATACAATTAAAATCACCAGCTAAAATAATATCCCCTATAGAGAATGATATGATCTTATCAATATGATGTTTCACTGTATTAATACCAATTCCAGGTATCCAATATACATTAATTAATTAAAGTGTAAGTCTTCCCATTAATTTGTATTGTAACCATACAAAACATTCCTTTGTCATCCTGAAAAGACTTAATGGTTTTAGGAATGGGCATACTTTTATTCCATAAAATAGCCACTCCTCTTTTTTTCTGAGTGTGCTCTGAACTAACCAATACTGTATACTTATTAGTGGCTAGTTTATCAATATCTTTTTTCAAGAGATGGGTTTCTTGCAGGAAGACTAGATTGGCCTTGTGTAAATTAATGTATCTTATTAGGCTTGCCCTTTCACACGGATTATTCAATCCATTAATGTTTAAAGAAATTCCTTTTAAAGATGTCATTTGGCATTTTTAAAACTCAAGAATCTTATGATCGAAATAACAAATAACAAGATAAATAATGTTACATCTCCTCTTTTAGGTGTACCTTTAAATATAGCTGTATTTATTAAATCTCTTATGGGATTTTGTATAGGATTCAATTTTGTTTGTAGTGACAATGAGTGTACAAAATATATTGTGGATGTCAAAACTATATACATATAACAATGAACAAGTGAAAATAATGTAAGGATTAAACCTTGCATCCAGGCTGGAGTTGAAAACTCCAACTTAGAGTAGTATTTACTACTCAAGTTAACCCCCTACCCTAAGCAGCAGTACCTCAGCTACCACCTTATCAATTTAATACTAGTTATATTTAACTGAGGTTAACAGTTTTCAATTCAATTATCTATCAAGACAAAACTACACATTTGGTAAAACAGCATCATATAAACTAAAATAAACTTTTTTTTTTTTTTTAAACTGTTCATACTACTATATAGATCTATGTAATATATAACACTTGTATTCAAATAGCATTCAAATAATCTTGATGTTAGAAATCAAGAGGAGAGAAAATTAGGTTCTAACATTCATTTAAATCAAAAACTTTGGCTAATATGATTCAGACATTACATATATTAAGATGCATCTATTTTCTGTCATGTGAATACTATTAACAGCTTCCAAAAAAAAAATCTTGAATTGTTTGTATATGAGCATTTACTTAAACTCATTATTGTCAATAGAGTAAAATATTGTATTCATAAAATTATTATAAATCATATTGCATAGTTATGCAAATTCTCAGAAACACTTGCATTATTAAAAAAGCCATCACACACATACACACAGACACACACACACATACATATACACACACATACACACACACACACACACACACACACACACACATATATATATATATATATATATATATATATATATATATATATATATATATATATATATCTGATCTCACTGAGTTATGTCCTTGTTGAGCACTATCCTACTTGCTGTCCCTAGAATAAATCTGTCTGCTTTATAGAAAATAATGCACAGCAAACACATTTTAGTAACCAGATTTTACAATCATGCTAACCTACTGCTTTAAAATATATCACATGACATTTCTTCCAGAATAGAATTATAAAATTGTTTATGCTTGTCAATCAGATGAATTAAATGAATTATAATAAAGTATATGTTTGGAACAGAAGTTTTTAACACAGATTATTATGCTGCTGTTAAGTAGATTTTCAAAACATTTAAATAAATGTTTCATTTTCTATGCCTTCTAAAATAAGACATTTACTTACTACAAGAAACTACATCATTTAAACTCATTATAACTGACATTTTATGAATAGAGTATTTTTCCTGAATCTGTGGTGTGTCAGTATGATAACTAGGTCAGAGGTTATACTAACTGCTTTCAGTTTCTCTGTGAGAATTCTGTGAGTTGAAGCTTTTGAAGTAGTTCATGGACACTGTGCATGAGACAGCCCACATCCCAGATTGTCTCCCTTAACATTTTGGCGGGAAACTTATTAAAACTTGTGGCAAACATTCATTTTGTCAATAGAGTAAAATATTGTATTCATAGAAATTATTATAAATCGTATTGGATAGTTATGCAGATTCTCAGAAACACTTGCATTATTATATAAAAAAAAAAAGCCATCACACTTACACACACACATACACATACATACACACACACACACACACACACACATATATATATATATATATATATATATATATATATATATATATATGATCTCACTGAGTTGTGTCTTTGTTGAGCACTATCCTACTTGCTGTCCCTAGAATAAATCTGTCTGCTTTATACAAAATACTGCACAGCAAACACATTTTAGTAACCAGATTTTACAATCATGCTAACCTACTGCTTTAAAATATATCACATGATATTTCTTCCAGAATAGAGTTATAAGATTATTTATGCTTGTCAATCAGATGAATTAAATGAGTTATAGTAAAGTATATGTTTGGAACACAAATTTTAACACAGATTATTATGCTGCTGTTAAGTAGATTTTCAAAACATTTAAATAAATGTTTCATTTTCTATGCCTTCTAAAATAAGACATTTACTTACTACAAGAAACTACATCATTTAGACTCATTATAACTGGCATATTTTATGAATAGAGTATTTTTCCTGAATCTGTGGTGTGTCAGTGTGATAACTATGTCAAAGGTTATACTAACTGCTTTCAGTTTCTCTGTGAGAATTCTGTGAGTTGAAGCTTTTGAAGTAGTTCATGGACACTGTGCATGAGACAGCCCACATCTCAGATTGTCTCTCTTAACATTTTGAAGGGAAACCTATTAAAAACTAGTGACAAACATTCATTTAGTAGTGTAAATGCATGCAAACATGACAAAACCTTCACAATGTATTCCACAGACCATTACAGCCTCTTACTTCTTTTCAGAAAGAGAAACAAATTGAATCACAGTTTGCCATTAAATCTTCAGATATTTTGACTGGTTATGAAACAAAACATTATAACTGACATATTTTATGAATAGAGTATTTTCCTGAATCTGTGGTGTGTCAGTGTGATAACTATGTCAAAGGTTATACTAACTGCTTTCAGTTTCTCTGTGAGAATTCTGTGAGCTGAAGCTTCTGAAGTAACTCATGAACACTGTGCATGAGACAGCACACATCTCAGATTGTCTCTCTCAACATTTTGGCGGGAAACTTATTAAAAACTAGTGACAAACATTCATTTAGCAGTGTAAATGCATCTAAACATGACAAAACCTTCACAATGTATTCCACAGATCATTACAGCCTCTATGTAAGTGAAATTAAGCCCAAAATTACCAACAAGCAATAAAACTCAACATTCTTCTCCCAACTCAATTTTCATACAAATCCTATTATTCACTGTGCCCACACAATCAAAAGCATTTCTATATATTAATAAAGAAAAGAAAAGAGAGTAGAAAATAAAAGGGAGTGAGGCAGAAATAAAAAAATGTAAGAGAAAGCTGTAAGAAGTATATACAATGGAATGTTACTTACTGTTTATATTAATAGAGTTAAAAATAAAACATATTATTTACTCTTATTTAGTTCTGATTATTATTAGTTAAAGCATAACAGATTATTTACAAACAGGCATAAGCAGTATAATCAAGAAAGTATAATTAGAAATAGCATTTGAAGAACTTATAAAAACTTTTACAAGGAATAAATATGTTATTATTCTATTAATGATATTTTCATTACTGTTCTCTCCTGCCCTCCCCCACCCTTTACCCACTACATACTCTAAATAGAATGTCATTGTTTAAACAAAGAAAATAATAAAAGGAGAAGGAAAAAAAGGTAAAGATAAAAAATGTATCAAATTACTAACCTTACTTCTTTTCAGAAAGAGAAACAAATTGAATCACAGCTTGCCATTAAATCTTCAGGTATTTTGACTGGTTATGAAACAAAACATTTCTTTGCACATAGAGAATAACTTTGATTAAATCTTTTCCAAAATATTTGTGGCTTTCTGGAAATGCAGGAACTATATTCAAAAAGATTAATAATGAACTAAAATGATGAGAGAGAAAAAAAAATATAACAAATCATTTGTTTTTTAGTCTCTTCTTCTTCTCTGAAGTCTTCCACGAAGCTTCAGTTGCCAATCTCTTTAATGAAGAACTAGCCCATTCCATTTCTTCTATTTTATCCAAAATCCTTTTTCTTTGATAAACAGTAAAGCAGAGTCTAAATCATCGAAAACCTTAGGACCATCAGGAAGGAAGATTTTAAGCTTGGCAGGAAACAGAAGGTATGTTTTAAACTGTGCTTTTTAAGCTCCCTTATTAGTGGCAGAAAAACTTTTCTTTTAGCTATTACCATGGAAGAATAGTCATTGTCAAAACGCACAGTTGTCTCATTAATCTTAACAGGAGCTTTAGCCCAAGCAGATTTAAGAACCATCTCTTTATCAAAAGATGATAGAAATCTAACTATAACTGATCTAGGATATTTTTGTTAGAGTTAGTATTAGCTATAGATCTATGTGCTCTTTCGATACCAAAAGAGAATGCTTCTGTTAAGTCTAAAGTTTTAGGGAGCCAAGTTGTTAAAAAAGAAGTAATATTGTTACCTTCAATATTTTCTGGCAGTCCAAAAATCCTAATGTTATTGCGCCTAGATCTATTTTCCAGGTCATCCAGCTTTGTTTGTAAATGTGTATTTTGTTTCAGCAGAAACTCAATGTTGATTTCCTCTTCTTGGATTCTATTTTCCATGTCATTCACAGCTTCTTCTATGCCTGTCATCTGGTTCTTCTGTTGTTGCAGGTCTGTATGTAACAGGTCTATTTGTTTTGTAGTTTTTTCTATGAAGGTGTCTATTTTAGTATCCATTTTTATCCATTTTATCAATAAGTTGCTGGATTATAATTATCAGAGACTGAAGTTCTTTCTTGATGCTGGAGTCTTGAGAATTTGTCTTACTGGAACTCATTTCAGACTGATAAACTGACAGGAAAATTTCCACAGTGATTTCTGACAGGAATATTGTTAAGATTTCCTTTCTTTTTTAGATATAGTTCAAGAACTATATAAAACAAACGTATTTAGAAAGAAAATTACTTCAAAAATTTATTTTTTAAGTAATTAATTCCTGTCAGTGTAATGAAATTGGTGGAGCTGAAGAAATCTGCTGCTATCCTGTGTTCATCCTTGGCCACGCCCCCTCTCTTACTTAGTTTTGATACTTCTTTATCCAAAATTATATTTATTATTATTATTATTACATCATCATCATCTAAGATTGAAGTTATGATATGATATTGCCAACATCCTGACAGATAGGTTCAGTGCTAACTTTATCCCCCTCTCACCCCCTAAAGGGCCCATATCTATACAGGAAGAATGCAGAGTCCCTGTAATCACATCTATGCAAGTAAAAGCTGCACTCTCTAAAATCAAAAACACAGCATCTATTGGACTGGAGAACATCCCAGGCTGTGTTTTAGATGAATTTCAGAATGAACTGGCTCCCCACCTAAGCACCATGTTCAATCATAGTCTCATGTCAGGCTTTGTGCCCACTGAATGGTGCGCAGCAACAGTTACTCCACTCCTCAAAAGGGGTGCCACCACTGAACCTGGCAACTATCTCCTTATTAGCCTGACGAGCCTGGCCTGCAAGGCCATGGAACATATTATCATGGAATTCATAAAGAAAGACATTGGTAACCTCCAAACTCTGGACCCCACTCAGTTTGGGTTTGTGAATGGCAGATCATGCCTTGTTAACCTGATCAACATCTTTGAGGCAGTCACCAAAGCCATAGACGAGGGTAAGGTGGTTCACACAGTCTATCTTGACCTCGCCAAGGCTTTCAACACCATCCCCCATTCTGGAATTATAGCTAAACTCACTAAACTAAGTATAAATTCCCACGCCACAAGATGGATTGCCAAATGGCTCACTGACAGAACCCACACTGTAAAAATTGCAGACTCCAAATCTGACTTCAAAGCAGTGACAAGTGGAGTACCACCGGGTTCAGTCCTGGCACCTCTCCTGTTTGGTATCTACTTCTCTGAAGTACAGGCTAACACAGAAGGTCTCTGGCTAACAAAGTTCATAGATGACTGCAAACTAGGAGCCATATTGGAGTCCCCAAATGATGTGGACATCCTACAGAAGGGCCTCATTGAGATAGATGCCTGATGTCAGAGGCATGGCCTCAAGCTCAATGCCAAAGAGTGCATTGTCATCCCCTTTGGAAAAAACTATGTACCCCATTTACTCAAATAAACGGCAGTCTACTTAACACCGAATGTGTGATAACAGACCTTTGGACCCAGGTGGGCAGTAGTTTCTCCTTTGATAATCATATCGCCACAGCAGTCAAGAAATCCTATGTGGCACACCTCATCACAAAAGGGTTCTCATCCAGGAAAAAAGAGATCATTGTTCCCTTCTACTTGGCACTCATTAGACCCATTATAGAGTACAATGCCCCTTTTGGAATGTACATCACAAGACATCTGCAGCAGCTGGAAAGACCACAGAAGTACCTCACAAAGAGGATTACTGGCCTCAAACAGATGCCCTACACTGACTGTCTCAAACAACTCCAGCTTTACTCTGTAGCATATCACCTATGCTGAGGAGATCTCTGCCTAACATATAAAATTATGTTAAACCCAGAGCTGTTGGACATGCTACACCTAAAGAAATCCCAATTTCTCTGAGCTATATGCTCTAGGGACCTAAACCTTGTCACCACAATAAACAGGACATGCTGGTGGGATAGATTCCTGTCCCATAGACTTTCTATACTCTGGAACAAGCTACTCAGCTTTGCCAAGCAAAGTTCCTCATTAGCACTCTTCAAAAAAATCTTGATGAGTGGATGAGAAATAGGAAATACCCCCCTGGAATCACTTCTGTGGATCTGCTCAACAGGGGCACAGGAAATTAACTTGCTTGGGTGGTGTATGCCTGGGAACCTTGCTGGCTAGGTTTACTTAGGCCCTTGGGCTGACAGCCTAGTACCTAGCTATGAACCTATTAACCTATGATCTGAATGCTTGGTTTATGAGGGAGTAATTTACTGTAGTTGGTGTGGGGTTTACTTTTAGCATTTGTAGTTTGTCTATTTATTGCTTAAATAGGGTAGAGATGGCATTTTAAAGTGGTATTATTAATTAGATTTGAGGATGTTAACCTGAACAAGATGCAGATAAGTATGTTGATGCAGAAAGAATGTATATCAATAACAACTCTATATCTTCAGATGGGATGCACAGATTTCTGGTTATGTCACTAGGAAGTAGCTACGCAGATAAACACATATGTACAGTGGCACTTACTACTTAAGGATTGTTTTGTTTTTGTGTAATGTGATTTACAAAATGTTTTAGGAGCAGAGAAGCAAAATATAAGAGTTAAAGTATGGAATGTAAGATGTATGCTTTGAAGGCAACAGTTCACAATTCAGTTCAGTTTTAATTCATTTTACTTTTTACTGGTACTCGAAGATGTCTCTTTAAATTTTAAGTTGATTCAAGATAGAGTTAGTCTGCTGTATATTAAAATGTGTTGTATTATTTAGAGCACATTTTCAATCCTTTACCTTATTTTAGCTTGTTTCAAACATATCTTGCAGTTATACTAAATAATTAGAAATAACTTGAAAGAAAATTTTTCATTGCTTGTGACTTATCATATATATTGCTTATTTAATGGTGGGAATTGCTTTTCTATTTGGTATAACTTCATGAAATTCTAGTCTAAGGTCCCACTTAAAATGAAAAACAAAAGCTGTTACTTTTTATTTTAATTACTGATCAGCTGAATTAAGTTACAAATAAATGAACAGCTTTTATGCTCATGTACTGTTTTGTACATCCTTGACTAACAGATAGTAAAACGGTACAATCTATATGTCATAATTTGTTCTTTGCGTAGAAAAATGTGATTTATATTATACTTTTCCAGAATGACACAATTTACTGTGTCATGAGATTGATTACTTTTATAAATGGATGTGATTTCTTAAACAAGGAAACTATGAAACCACCACTGTTGAGACTATACTTGAGATAATAATCATCAAAGTAAGGCAAAGGCCATAGCAGGGAAAATATTTTTTTTAAGACAAAGTTAAATCAGAAACCATAGGTCATTAATACCATATGGACCCCAATGGACACAGAGATTTCAAGAATCCTTCTGTCTCATGAACAACAGTATATTGCTAATGAAAATGCAAAGGACTTCCTCCTGAGAGATAAACCCCAGTTCAAACTGAATTCCTCAAGATAGTCCTACACTGTTTCTGGCTATATCCTTGCAAAATTGGTAGTTTCTAATGATGTAGAACGTTGTTCTTTGAAGCTTGACACTATATGTCTGTCACAAATGAATGTATGAAAGAGTAATTCACCATATCAGTTGTGAGTGTACCAGTTTAATAATGGTCTGGTGACAGGGAGGCTGTTATCAGGTATAGAGGATGTTGTTGGCAGTTTTGATATAACAATAGGCTAGTTGACTCAATACCCCAGAGTGAAGGGAGCAAATTAACCCACAGTGATGCGTCTGATTAATGTGTATATATATATATATATATATATATATATATATATATATATATATATATATATATATATATATACTCTGTGGTGGTAGGTATTGTTCATATCACTTACTGATCTGTTGGGTGCATTAGGTTTATTACGAGAGTTAGCAAAATGACATATAATTAATTAAATCTGCATGCTAAGCTACAGTTTGTTTAATTTGTAAATGTGTAGGCATGTGATATTTGACCAAGTTATATAAGTTTATTGACTGTTGAACAAAATTGTTTTAGAATATTATTGTGGTTTTCCTGTAGGCTAGTCTATTCATTTTGCTTAGCCTATGTGATGGTATTCTTATTTATGTTTGTTTAAATATGATATTGCTGCAAATTGTTTACTGATCTCTTCTAAATATAATTTTCCAAGATTTATCTCTGCTATGCATTATTTTATTATTATTTTTTTAATCTTGTGCAGCCTTTCATACAGGAGTTGATTTAAATCTTTTCCTATGCTAAGGTGTGAGAGAGTTTATTGAAGTAGGTAACTGCACCAAGCAAAGATAGTGCTTTTAATGTTAACCAATTACTGTTCTTAGGGATAGATTAAAACATTTACTTTTTGAATTTGATTGTAGTCCTGACAATTTTAAAATGGATGTTTCTATTTATTTTTGGTATACTGTCTTATTGCAAAAATTGAGATTTTATTGCTAATGTGATATCAGGCATGATTCCTACAAAGGAAATGTTGATGGGGTGTGTACAAATATATAACATAAAATCTGTTAAATGCAAAAGTTTAAAAAAGTAAAACAAATCTTAATAATGACTATTTGTCTATATCCCTACTAATCTGCACGTCAGGTCTTGGTGAAAGCAAATAAATTAAATACATGAAAATAAAAAAAATAAAATAAAATAAAATAAAATAAATCTGTATTCCTATGTAGCAACTTTCTGAGCCTTGAATCAAACCTTGAACCTTGCATCTTAAATTTACTAACTTCAATACCAATACATATTTAAAGAGTGAAGTTTACTTTCCACTGTAGTATAAAATAAGATCATGGCCCTGGCATCCATTAATATTATCAACAGCTCCTTTTACTGTACAATCTAGGTTTACCTACAACACAATTAATGATTCAAATTAAATGTTCCAGTCATTCTCTGCCAAAAACAAAAACAAAACAAACAAAAAAACACTACCAGATTGCATGTTCAAAGTCAACATTATCAGCCTGACATAATCAGAACTTTGTATAGACCTCTATGAATCTATAACAGATTAATAGTGCATGTAGGAAATGTAATCACGTAGAGCTAACACATCTAAATTAGAAGGGAAGCAATTTTTGATTCCATTCACATCGTTTTCCATGTTTCATTCTATTTCATCTGCAAGAGTCGCAAAAGGGAGTACAACATAAGTAATAAACTAAGACTCTATATACATCTCTACTTGATCAATTACGCTGCACTTTTACAGTCATTAGAATTTCATATAGATCAGAGGAAACACTCCTGGTATTTGCATAGGTTTCATTTAGGAGATAAACCATCAACAAAAGGTGTACTTCTATTTAACTATAATATAATCCTGGTGTTAAAATTGATAGGTTTGTAAGCAGCAAAGGACTCAAGAATTATCAATTGGCAAGGAAATGAGAGAACTCAACCAGGTTGCTTACAGTGATGTGGTTGACAGTTCTAGATATTCTGATTCTGATTCTGCAAAAAAATTGTATTTCAACTTTAAAACAACTAAAAACATGCTCACTTTTCACTTCAGTAAATTAACCACAGGAAAAAAGGAGGATACAAAAGTTAAAATTCTGAAAAAGATTGTAGACACAAGTGGAAAATGTCAACAATGGATTTTGCAACACTCCTAAGAAACTGTGAGAGCTTTTTATTTTTAGTGAGAGCTCCATCTGGCCATAGGATATTCCATCTTTATGTCCGCATGATTACATTTTATTTTTTAATTTAACCATACACTTACTGTTAAAAAGCCTGAACTTTTATTGTCTCAGCTGACTCAATAACTTGTTCTGTCTTTTATCATGTTCTTCTCTGCTTACACTGCAAAGCAGTATATCATTATTGATGAAAACAGTTCCATTAGGCCATTTAATCATTTGTCCATCAATTCTCTAAAGTACTTCATGTGCTTATAAAATGACATTTCAAAGTACAAGAAATATGTAGGTTTATACAGTTATATTTAACATATACAGCTTAGATTTTTTTTCGTTTAGCTTTATTTGCTATAATATCTGATTAACATGAAGTACGGAGAAATTCATTGCTTCTGAAATAATACTGTCAGCTTCTACTATAGTTTGAAGCTAATGATATTCCATTTTATAGCCTTGTAATGAATGGAACAATGTAATTACACTACAAAGCTGGGACAAAGATAAGCTTGTTAAGGATGTCCCTAGTGTGAAACTCGCTCTTATTTTTGTTAATTATACCTGTGGGTTCTTATGATTGGGGCTTGTGCTAGAGACCAACAGCAGACAATACAAACTGGCAAATAACAGTTGCAGAATGTAAAATAACTTTAACAAACTGTTAGAAGCTTACTTTGCACACTTGAAAAGTGTAATGGAATGAAGTATCTAATAAGCTTCGGAGCTGTTATTTCTGTAAAGGGATGCTGTATTTCTATTTCCTGCCTGTCTGGCAGTGATAAGTGATTTACTGTCTGTCAATGGCTTTCTACTCCTCGTCTGTTTTCTGCCGCTGGTATTACATGGAGGAGAATTATGATTAGGTCTGCAATCATAACCAGCTTTATCTATTCTCAGCACAAATGCCAAGATTCACCTCTTAAGCTTGCTTTCAAGTTGAATTTCTTGGCATTCATAGGTTCACAGGTGAGTAGTAGGCTAATGGCCCTGGAGCCTGTACAAGCCTAAGCCATAGGATTACCCTGGCATCGTGCCACCCAACCTTAGTTCCCAGTGCCTCTGTCGAGTAGAGCCACTGGACTGATCCCCGGGGTGAATTTTATATTTCCTATCCACTCATTAAGATTTCTTTTGAAGAGGGCCAGTGAGGTGCTCTGTTTGACATGTATGGGAAGTCAATTCCATAACATGGGCAGTCTCTGCGTTATGAACCTGTCCCTCCAGCATGCTCTGTTGATTGTGGTAATGAGGTTGAGGTCTCTGGAGTGTGTGGTGTGGAGGGATTGGGATTTCTTTAGATGTAGCACTTCTAACAGAGCTGGGTCAGATATGGCTTTGTAAGTCAAGCAGAGATTGCCTCTAAGTAGGCGATATGAGACAGAGAATAGTTGGAGTTTTTTTGTCTGTCCATATAGGACAAGTGTTTAAGACCTAGGATCCTCTTTGTGAGGTATTTTTGTGGCCTCTCCAGTTGTTGGAGATATCCAGTGAGGTACATGTCAAATGAGGCATTTTACTCAATGATTGGCCTAATGAGGGAAGAGTACAGGGAGACAATGACCTCTTTCTTCCTGGATGCTAAACCCTTAGTAATGAGATATGCCACATAGAAGGACTTTCTGACCACAGTGGCAATGTGGTGGTCAAAAGAGAGTTTGCTGTCAACCTGTGCTCCCAGATCTCGTATAACGCCTTCTGTGTTAAGTGGACTACCATCGATGTGGTAGTTCATGGGAACTGGGTTTTTCCCAAAGGGGACGACAACACATTTTATGGCATTGAGCTAAAGGCCATGGTTCTGACACCAGTTCTGTAGGATGTCAACATAATTTGGGGAGTTAATAATGGCTCCCAACTTGGAATTGTCTGTGAACTTTGTCAGCCAGAGTCCCTTCATGTTGGACTGGACATCTGAGAAGTAGATAAGAAAGAGGACAGGACCCAGAACCAATCCCTGTGGGACTCCACTTGTGATTGGTCAGCAGTCTGACTTGGAGTCAGCTACTTTCACACTATGGGTTCTATCTGTGAGCCAGTTTACAACCCACCTAGTGATATAGGGTTTGACGCCTAGCTTATTGAGTTTCTCTATGATTGCTGAGTGGGGAATGGTATCTAAGGCCTTGGCCAGATTAAGGTAGGCTGTATGAACTACCTTGCCTTCATCCACAGCTCTGGTGACTGACTCAAAGAAGTTGACCAAGTTGAGCAGGCATGATCTACCCTTCACAAAACCAAACTGTGTGGGATCCAGAGTTTTCAGATTCCCTATAGCCTTGTTTATTAGGTCCATGATGATGCATTCCATAGCTTTGCATATCAGACTTGTCAGGCTAATGGGGTGATAGTTCCCAGGGTCTGTAGTCACTCCTCCATTGTGGAGAGGGATGACTTTAGCCATGCGCCATTCTGTAGGGACAAAGCCTAAGGTGAGGCTGTGATTGAACAGGGCACACAGGTGAGGTGCCAGTTCACTCTGTAGTTCATGCAGAACACAGCCAGAGATATTGTCATGTCCCATAAAAGCTGTACTTTTGGCCTTGGACAGTGCTGTTTTAACCTGTGCAGTAGTAATACTGGGTGCCTGGCATTATACAGGTATTGTGATTGGTCCTTGGGGGAGGGAGGGGTAAAGATGGTACTGAATCTGTCGGCCAGTATATTGGCAATATCTGTTGGCTCCGTATAGGAGGTACCATTGTGCAGTAGTTCAGAGCAAATCTGGGTATTGCCGTGGAGGTTCTTTACATAACTATAGAAGGCCTTGTGGTTGTCTTTACTATCTGCTGCAATTCTGTTTTCATAGCTAGCTTTAGAGGATTTGATGAGGGATCTCAACTTTTTCTTGAGGCTGATAAGGCAGTTTTTCCAGTCTTGAGACTTCACCTTATTCTACATCAGTTTCCTCCTCCTGTTGTAGAGTTTGTTTATGGTAGTTGACCACCAGATCGGCTTCCTTTTTTTGGAGGACAGCATCTTGGTTCAATTGGGTATGGCAAGATCCATGCATTTGTGTACGTATTCGTACAGTGCATTGGTGTATGAATCGGCAGTCATGCAACTATTCTCCATTTGCATGGGTGCTGTGAAGTTAGTCACCTCTGTTCTTAGGAGCCCAAAGTTAGCTTTGGAGAAGTATTTCATGGTGGTTACCTTTGTGGGGGGGGGGGGTGGATTTCCAAGGTGATTCGTTTGTGGTCGGATCTAACCAGGGAGATGTTGACTATTGGTATAGAGTAATGGTCGCCCATGTTAGTAATGACCAGGTCAAGGATATTGCTTCCTCTAGTGGGGGTAAGAATGAGCTGGTCCAGGGCATTGGAATTAATGAATTCCAGGAAACGTTGGGCAAGCGTACTGGTCCATGAGCAGTTTTCCCAGTTAATGGAGGGGTAGTTGAAGTCGCCCAGTATGAGTGTGTTAGGTTGGACCTTAATATTCTCCAGAGTGTTTAGGAATGTGGAGTGAGGGTCTTGGGACATGGTTGGGGACCTATAACAGGTTACGACCTGGTTTGCTGTCTTACCCAATGTTAGCTCCACCTGAGGTATCTCTGATGCATTATGTTGGGCTACCATTCTGGAGGTGTGTGCATCCTTTATGAATATGGAAACACCACCGCCTTTGGAGCTTCAGTCCAAGTTCTGGGGTCAAAAGGTGTGGAATAAGTTATAGCCTGGTAGTGCAGGGGTAATTTCTTCTGCCTTGAACCAGGTCTCTGCTACAGCACAAATGTCAGTGTTCTCCATTTTAAGGAGTGCTTTGAGTGAATGCATTTTGAGATTTAGACTTCTAGTGTTGAGCAGCTTGACCCTCAAATTGCATTTGCTTGTAGCTGTTATGGAGGTAATCTGGTCTTTGGAACACTGCCTAAAAAATGCACTATAGGGCTAGCAAGAGCCTTGTCCAGTATCCAGAAGCCCAGGAGTGACAGATGCAGGCTATCTCTGGCAAAGCATCAAGGTCTGTCAATCATGTCATCCCTGGCAGACAGATACTGGACCCCCTTAGAATGACCCCAGAAACTTAGCCAATTGTTGAAATCAATCATTTTCTGCTTGTACTGTGGTATCATTCTGGCTGATGGTAGGATGCTGCTCAGGGCTAGGGTCATACCCACCTGGGCTACATAATACGAGAGCTCCTCCATGTCTCTTTTCATGTAGTTCAGGGAGGTACGTCTCAGGTCATTCACACCCACATGTACAATGACAGAGTCATATTTGTACCTGTTGTTGAAGAACCTGAGTGCATGTGTTATATGGCGGATCCTGGCACCTGACAGGCAGCTGACTGTTACTTTCATCTTATTCAACCTAGAGAGTGGGACATTAGTGTGCCTCACTATCGACTCACCTATGACTAGTGTACTGAGCATGCTGTTTTGCCTTAGGGACTTTGGTTGAGTGGCACACTGTTTAGGAGAGTTATGTATCCCATGGTAAGTGTTGTGTTGTGGTGGTCAAGTGCGTTTCTGCCTTAGAGGTCTCTGCTGTTTGGGTAAATTTTTATTGAGAGCCTCTGCAAAGGTGGGTGTGTGGTTTGTGTTTTTATGTGAAGCAGTCCTGGTGTGTTTTCTGGAGTGCTATGTGTTCCATGTGGTGTGGTGCAAGGGTTGACCTTTCCCTCTTGACCAGCTATTCCAGTCTTGGCTGGAGAGTGCGTTGCTTCCAATTTGGATATATACTTACATCTCTCGCAAGTCTGATTGTTGGGAGGTAAGAGGAGAGAGTTGTCAGTGTACATAAGGCAGTTGCTACATTGCCTCAGGATGCCCAAGTTCACCAGTTTAATAGGAGAAAGCACAGAGAACTGACCTTTAGACATGCCTGAAGGGGTGGGCATTAATAATAAGTACTGGAGCTGTTTCCTTGTAGAACGTTTAGTGCTGCTAGCACTTTTGTGTGCTACAATAATTGCTACAGGAAGTCTGGTATGGTAAAGTGCTAGACTAATAAGCTAGAAAAAGTGCAGGAGAGGAGAGAAGTAGCAATCTAAGGGAAAAATTGAAAAGCAGACTTTGGCACCTCTCAGAAGTTTCATGTTGTAAATGCATAGTAAGTTGGTTATGAATGAAGACCAGTCATAATTGTCTATATAGTGTATGGCACACCATGATTACACTCAAAACATATTTAAATAATATCCTGGTTATGCACTACTATGGAAAAAGTCTGACCTTAACAATGCTCAGATGATTTGTAAGCATCTCCTAGGCACTGCTAACATCAAGCCATCACTAAAACAGATAGTGCTGACCATAAAACAGCAGCAGCAGCATGCTATGGAATGGGTTTGTTTCAACTCTAATTTTTGTCCACTGTCTGCTAAAGTACACTCGATACTCTACTTATATCTTCTTCCCTTTCACAGGGAACACATAAGACATTAACCACTTCCCTACTGCTTTAACAGCTTTCAAAGCTGTCATATCACATCGCAATTTTTAATCTATTTTGTCTCTAACTTGTAGTACATAAAGAAGATAAATCTCCATACACTACAAAGAATTATCATTGTTCCCTGATAGTAACAAAAAATTGTATGTTTCCTGACTTGGATGCCATGGTTCACCTCTCAAACTTCACTCTCAAGGTGAATTTCTAAGCATCTATGTCTCGATTATTTAATATGCTCATTTTGATCAGCAACCCAATTTTAATCTGTATTCATCTCTTATGAATATGTGCTTATATAAACCTTGCCAGGTTTATCAACAGCAGTAATATTATCTTCTAAGTCAAAGGATTCCACTTTTTTCCTAATCGCACACATACTCAACATCTTATGCAATTCCACTCAGAGTTACTTTTAAGTTCTTCCATAAATCTCATTGGAACATTAATAATTTATAATATTGCAGAATATATGTATATGATTCACACCTGACAAGCATCACTGTTCAGTAAATAACTTGCCATAATTATAAAGCAAATCACTATCCTTTTCTTTCATATAGATAACAGTTTTTATAATACCAACCTTTTATCAGGTAAGTTGATCCAGTATTAAAGGGGCTTCTCTTCCTATTATCAGAAATCTAATCTTGTATTTCTTCTAATTATATTTGTATGTCTGCAAATTCTAACCCAACAGCAATAGTTGAAACCTGGGTAGATCACAACCTGTTCATTGAAAGTTTCATCCTACTTTATTTCATTGTCAGATCTTCAAAAGATCGAGCAGAAATCATGCTACACCATGCCAGAAGTGTAAACTTAAAGATGCACACACTCGAGGCACTCCTCAGTATGGAGCAAATCGATATCTGTGCAGTGACAGAAACCTGATTCAAGGCTCCTGAGAGCACCCCAGCATTACCAGGATTCAACTCATATCATACTTTTCGGCCACAAAACTCGGACAAAAGCACCAAGTGAGGGGGTGTATTCATCTTCTTCATGGACACCCACATCTCCAGATTAGTGGCAGTGCATAAAACATCGGAAACAATTCATGTGCAACTAACAGTGGACAAAACTGCCTTCCAAGTCATAGCCTGCTATAGATCACCCTCTCTGTCTCAGAACCCACACACAGCCTTCCTGAGAACACTAGAGAATATGAAGATCCTACCAAACACCATAATATTGGGGGACTTCAACTACCCAAACATCGACTGGGTAAACTACTCGAGTCCAAACTCATTTGCCCAATGGTTTCTAGAATTCATCAACTCAAACACCATGGAACAACTAGTCACTGTTCCTACAAGAGGGGAAAATACATTAGACCTAGTCATTACAAACATAAGGGATCAATGTTCCACACCAGAGGTAAATCCCTCGTTGGTGAGATCAGACCACAAACTGATCACAATGGACATCCACATCCCAACCCCACCCCCAGCCAAGGAAACCACAGTGAAAAACCTCTCAAAAACAAACTTCACCCTCCTCAAGACAGAAGTAGGAAGCTTCAAAGCCCCTGAGAAATTGGAAAATGTTACCCAAACCGCAGAATCCTATACGAACGCACTCTATATGCACCTACAGGAATGCATGGATCGTGCCATCCCAAGTAAAACCAAGGCTCACTCCTCCAAAAATAGGAGACCAGTCTGGTGGACCCCAGCCATAAACAAGCTATACAACAAAAGGAGGAGACTACTACATGACAGGGCCAAAACCCTAAAAGGGAAGGCATCCCTGATCAGTATTAGCAAGAAACTTCACTCCACCATAAAAGCCTCAAAGGCAAACTTCGAAAGAAAAATTTCCAAAGACTCCAAAGATAATCACAAGGCATTCTTCAGTTACATCAGGAACCTGGGAGGAAACACCCAGATCTGCTCAGAGCTAGTACAAAACGGCACAAAATACACGGAACCGACTGACATTGCCAACATTCTGGCTGACAGGTTCAGTGCAAACTTTACCCCCCCTTCCCCCCCAAAAGGTCCTGTGTCTATCCTGGATGAATGTAGCCCCCCAGATATCTCAGACACACAGGTAAAAGCAGCCCTCTCCAAAGCTAAAAACACAGCATCTATGGGAGCGTACAGAATACCAGGCTGCATTCTGCATGAGCTCCAGGAAGAACTAAACCCCCACTTAAATTCACTATTCCAACTCAGCCTTAAAACAGGTTATGTACCCAAGGAATGGTGTACAGCAACAGTGATCCCTCTCCACAGGGGTGGCCCCACAACGGATCCTGAGAACTATCGTCCCATAAGTCTGACTAGCCTAATTTTCAAGGCTATGGAGCGTATCATTATGGATCTCATAAACAAAGATATCGGGAACCTCCAGTCACTGGACCCTACCCAGTTCGGTTTTGTTAAAGGCAGATCCTGCCTCCTAAACCTGGTTGACTTTTTTGAAACTGTCACCAAAGCCATAGATGAGGGAAAAGCAGTCCACACTGCCTATCTGGTCCTCACTAAGGCTTTTGACACAATACCTCACTCTGGAATCATAAACAAACTAACCAGCTTAAACATCAACCCACATGTCACAAGATGGGCTGCAAACTGGCTTATGGATAGAACGCACGTGGTCAGGGTTGGAAGTGCCATGTCCGACTCTAAACCTGTTACAAGTGGTGTCCCACAGGGTTCAGTCCTGAGGCCCCTCTTGTTTGGTATATACTTCTCTGAAGTACAGGCCAGCACAAAAGGACTGCAGCTTACCAAGTTTGCCAATGATTGCAAACTGGGAGCCATAATAGACTCCCCGGCTGACACAAGCATCCTCCAAAAGGGTCTTATCTAGACAGATGCCTGGTGTCAAAGCCATGGCCTCAAACTTAAAGCCAAAATTGCATAGTCATCCCCTTTGGGAAAAACAAGGTGCCCACTAATTACCACATAGGAGGTAACCCACTAAGTACAGAAGAAGTAATTAGGGATCTAGGGACCCAGGTTGATAGTAACCTCTCCTTTGACAATCACATTGCCAAAATAGTCAGAAAATCCTTCTATATTGCCCATCTTATAACTAAAGGGTTATCACCTAGATCCAGAGAGGTCATTGTGCCCCTATACTCATCACTCATTAGACCCATAATTGAGTACAATGCCCCATTTGGGATGTACATTACCTGGCATCTGCAGCAGCTGGAGAAACCCCAAAACTTCCTTACCAAAAGGATCATGGGCCTCAAACAGTTGCCCTATGCAACTAGGCTAAAGAAACTACAGCTCTACTCAGTTGCTTACCGTCTGCTCAGAGGCGACCTCTGCCTGATTTACAAGGCCATGTCCAACCCAGAATTAATGAACATGCTCCACCTTACAAAAAACATATCCATTAGAGCCACACGCTCCTCAGACTTAAACCTCAGCACAGCAATAAATAGGACATGCTGGAGGGATAGATTCATATCCCAAAGACTTCCCACACTCTGGAATAGAATCCCAATTCACATAAGACAAAGCCCCTCTCTGGCCCTCTTCAAGAGAAATCTTGATGAGTGGATGGGAAACCATAAGTCTGCATCTGGGATCACTCCAGTGGCATTACTGGACAGAGGCTCTAGAAGTTAAATTATAAGTGTGGAGACACCAAACACATTTTCGGCTAGGCTTATAAATGCTCTAGGGCAGATAGCCTAGTATAAACCTATGAACCTATGCCCAGCTCTTTAGCTTATACATTACTCTTGTTTTTTTTTTTTTTAATCTATTCATTCCAGATCACTGGATAATTCCTGTATTTCTGTGATTTAATTTTTAAGTCATGAATTATACTCAGATTTTTAGAAACATACATTCGTGCTTTACATGATCAATTTTCTCTCTGTGTTCTTCATAAATCTCATTTATTTAAAATAAATAAGATTTGGCATTTCAAAATTTTAAGTCTTTCACTAACTGTTTGTCTTGATTTGAAGCAATTCTGGTTGCTATTTTTAACACTACTGCATTATTCAGTGTCAAATGTGTTTTCTTGTCAGAATTTATCCCTTTCTATTTGTCACTCAGTTTTATCTCTTAGATATTAATCATACAACTCCTTAAACTCAAATAATTTAGCTTGGTTCTTTAATGTAATAACGTAAGCACCAGCCATTTTCACAGGGCTTTCTGCCAACTTAAAATAAAAAAAATGAAGGCTATACAGCAGAATTTTTTTTCAAGTTGTAAAAGACTTAGCATTTATTTTTAACACAACCGTACTGCTTTTTTCTCTTTTGAAGTTCATATGTACTATAATGTTTAAATACTTATTCTCCCTCAACATGCAGAAATGTTACATGCTGTAGCCTGCAAGAACCCTCTGTTATTCTATTTTTTTGCAGAACTAAATTCTGGACCATTCATTTCCAGTTTTCCAGTTTTCAGACAAACTGTTTTGTAGAAGCACAAACCTCCAAGAGTCTGTAGCTGCACCTTGATTTAAAGCCATCATTTTCTGATACCATGGAATATCTGGGTATTTTTTTTTTCTAAAAAAGAGGAGAGAGACATGAGGTGAAGTGTTACCATATGATCGATTTTACTTTTCAGATTGCAAAATAGCATGGGGAACCAGAACCCAGGATTCTTCACATAGTAGTACTCTAGACTGCCCTTTCCCCATCTTGTTCTGCTCCATTTTTATCCATTTTATGTAGCTTCACTCTGTATCCATTTGCATATCTCTCTCTTCCTTGTTTAAGTACAGGAGTTCAAGGAAATACTGAAGACTCTATAACCTCAGAAAGAAGAAAAAGTAGTTAGAGTCACAGGAAAATAGCACCATCTTGAAACAGCATTAATGAAGACAATTGATCTGATATGCCATCAAACCAAATATGGAAATAAGTCAAATGAAGAATGCTTGTGGTGGAATGCACACATCCAGGAAGTTAATCAAAGAAATAGGGAGAAGGAAAAATTGGAGATTGCAAAGACAAATCGGGGAGAACACTGGTTGTCTATCAAAAAACCTAAGCCTGGAACCACAGTAGCAAAGATCAAGGGTTCAGTGAAACCCTTTCAGTTTTTGAACAAAAAATGATCAGATGGTTCAAAGAAGATTTTCAGACAGATTGGCAAAAACAAAAAGATAAAGACAATAGCCAGAGATGTTATTTATAATGGATGCTAGCAGCAATCTGCTCTCCAATAAAAAAGGACAACAGAGACAGACAGATGGAGAATTTCAAGATGATTTTGAATGAACTAAATCCTATTGAAGGTCTACTGCCATATGGATAGCTTACAGTGAAAATGGAAAGAGGATTCAACCTAGGAGAAATATGTAATGCACTAAGGAAGACTGAATCAATGAAACTATTAGGCTCAGATGAAGCCATTGCCGGTATGATCAAGGTGTTACATGTATTATGGCATAAAATTCTCAAAGGGTATTCATCATGCTATGGGCAGAGGAGAATACCCTAGAGGACTAATATACAAAAACAAACTGTCTCTTCACAACAGTGTTAATTACAAAGGTATCAAGTTCCAGTCACACTATATAAAAATGCAAGGGAGGGTGATTATAAATTAATACATATTGTAGTAAGAAAGTAAGTTGAGAGATGAGTAGTTTGGATTCAGATCAAGGTGCATTACAAGTGACCTGTGTTTACAGTGAGACAAACAGTGAATAATAAGAAGAAGCTGAAGATGATGAAAGAGTCCATGTTAGCATTTTTAGACTTCAGTGTTCAGTGTTCAGTGCTATGAAGAACACGATCAAAACCATCAAAAGCTTGCAAAGAGCTTGCCACCATAAAGCTCCAGGTCAAATACACTGGAACCTTGGAAAAAGCATATGATATGGTCGCAAGAAAGCTGATTTGGGCAGTCCTGCAATAGCTAGAAGTCCATTAAACATTAGTTGAATTAATGCAGGTTATGTGTCGGGACCCACTAACATAAATAGAAATAGTGTTCCGTCTCTAAGAGGGATTTGTAGTGGGAGTGGGTGTTTATAATGGCTAATTTCTAAGCTAAGTTTGGTTCATATAAGTGATTGACACCATCAACTAATAGGTAGGAGGAAAAAGATAAACAGCACTGATATTTGGCACCAATGTGTCAGTACAAGTAGACTATGAACAAGAATTCCAGGAAACAATAAGAGACCATAATGCAGAAGAGAAGACGCATATGATGAATGTAAATACAGAAGATAGTGGTTATGGCTGCAAATGAGAAAAGCAGCAGAAGTTTAAAACTGAAAAAGAAAGGAACATAGTGGAGCATGTTAACAGCTTCAAGAACCTGGCAGAAGTGTTTTAGGTAAAGGGAAGTCTGAATGAGGAGGACAAAGCTAGTGTCAAAGGAACTGCAGCCATTTGGCACAAAGTGTTATGCACAGAATGCCAGAGGAATGCCAGAAAAGTTCAGTGGTAGAATGTACAATACGCTGGTGCTATTAGTGCTTTTGTATGGTGTAGAAGTGCAGGCAGTTAAGCAAAGTAGATGAGAAAGCTTGAAACAATTGAGATGAGGTGCCTGCGGTCAGTAGTAGGTAATACACAGTGATACAAATGAAGAAATGAGGACATCAGAGCAGAAGCCGAAGTAGAGAAGTTCAAGGATTCTTTCAGAACTCCACTTGTAGATAAGGTTCAGGAGAATACATCACATGTACAGCAAAGCTAAAGCATATCTGGGAGAGGCAGGACGAAGCCAAGAGATGGATGAGTTGTGTGCACAAGAACTGAAACTTGCAAGCATGACTGTAAAAGAAGGCAGAAGACCGGCTGTGAAATGAAAAAAGTGAGGACCATTGGCACAGCAACCTGACCCATGTAAAAATGGGAGGGGGGGTGAAGGATGATGGTGATGATTATATGTCTGTAATATCTATTCCCATTTTTAATTGAAAGGCTACATTTCCTTTGCTTGACTCTCTTTTCTTGTGACTTGCTTCTTTTAGTTTCTGATTGCTATTACTATCTCTGTGTCTCCTCCTGTATATCCTTATAGGTTGTGTGGCTTGCATCTTAACTACATGTTTGTATGTATTATTTTACAGCCTTCACAATAAGTCATTTTCTACCAATATTACAGTACTATTGAACATTTTATACATAGCTCTTATCCCATTATCTAGCATATAACATTAATTTCATAATATTTCTGTTCTTTAACCAGTCTTGTTTTATAGTTCTAAACTTCAGTATTTCACTTATCACTCCCTTCCCATCTCACAGGCACCCAAACCCAACAGTTTCAGTTACTGGCTAATCAAACTACTAAGCACTTTCCTTCCTTCCATTCACATTTTTATGACATCCAAATCACATCTATTTGCACCATGTCTTATATAGGTGACACATTACCTAACTAATCAATGCCAAAGTATCTTTTCAAGTAAATCATTGTGTTTCTGAAGTCATATGATACCAACATGCACTGTATTATATTTTACTTTGGCATACATACTTATTTCAAATACTGAATTTTAATTATGTTTAGTCAGCTTCATCCTGTCTTTATTTTTATTTATTTAGTTTTGCTTAGGCATATTTCTGTATGTCTTTATACCAACAGATGTAATATTTTTGCATAATTCAGTACTACAATTTGTAATATGATACTTCTGTTTGCGGACTATTTTCCTGGGACTATATTGAAAATGGGTCAAAATTAATTTGGACAACACTGAATCAAAAACAAAACAGAAATAAATGTATATTTCTTTCAACTTTTAAAGTTACCTCATTTGAGAACCATATATGTTCTTTTTTAAACTTGCTTACTAGCCTTCTATACACATTTCTGCTTCATTGATAGCAGCTATAATTCATCACCAAACTTTTTTTCATTATCTTCATACATACACACATTATGTCAGTCTGTCCACCTGCTTAAATAGTTTTTATCGGTTATTTTATATTTCAATGACAAAAAAGAATAATTAAATAATATTTTCTTAATTTACATCAAATATCACTTAAGTATGAAAGCAAAATAAATAAATAAAATTAAAAATAAGCATTTGCACATTTACAAAAATGCCTTGAGAGCCCCATAACATTAAAGTTACTAAGTTTACTTTTTTCCTCCCTTGTGATGATTGATTTTTCATAATGCTTTATGTCTGAATTATATTGATATTTCATAGTAGTTATTGAACTCCATACCATGGATTGGAGTAAATATTTTTTCTGCGATGTTCCTAAATTTTAAAAAGTTGAAGAAATTCTTCAAACCGAGCAGGTAAATTATTCTTTAAATTTCCCATGATAAGTTTTCATGCTATGGCAAGAATGGTCTGTGCAATGCAATACTGATAAGATTTCATATTCAGAGGACAAGAAACATTTATGAGAACCCATTTTCTCAATAGAAAATATTCAATTCTTTAACAATAATATTTCAAGTTAATATATTTCAATAAAATATGTTTCCAGTTAGCCTTTAGTTCTAAATCACATCTCTCTACCAAACCACTTTATTACCCTTTTTACTTTTGGCAATCCAATATTGTAGGAAGAAAGCTCAATACAGTCTGCCTTCCTTAAGTCAAGAGGCCACCATTTTCAAGAAATCAGATTTATACTTAAGGTAAAGGAAAACCAAACCATGTTGCTGGTGTAATATTTTTTCAAGTGATTGCCACATCCCCTACATCTCTTTCCTCTAATTAGAAAGTGGTTTCATAGTGCAATACATAGTACTAAACAATATTTATTTCCATCTGATTTATGTTAGGTAGAAATGGTTACAAAATAGTAGATTACCTGAAGATGAGCAAAAATGTCTAAATAACTTAGTGAACACCGCACAACTTAGGAGGAATGTAAAGTTTCAAAATGTGTTTTGCTGATTTTGCAGAGGGCTCAAACTCCTCACTCAGTAATGACATCTCTGAGCTTTGGTTCATGAATAATGTTTTAAGACTCATAGCTACAATAGTTTACTTACTTTATTAAAGCATAGGATACTTTACAGCATGACATATTCTTTAACAGAAAAATGTCACCATTCAAAAAAGTAAAATGTATTATCTTCCTGTTCTGCTTTTCCAGTCTTGGAATGCTGACTATACCATTGTGTTTTAGACATCAAGAACTTTTAAGCTTTTTTAATGTACATAATTGCTCCTTTCTTAGAGTTGGGCAGGAGTAAGGGTGGTATTCAGTTGGTGCTTTTTAAGGCATGATTCACAGATATCATTTATGGTAGTGTG
This sequence comes from Protopterus annectens, assembly GCF_019279795.1. Taxonomy (NCBI): domain Eukaryota; kingdom Metazoa; phylum Chordata; order Ceratodontiformes; family Protopteridae; genus Protopterus; species Protopterus annectens. The sequence goes on from NC_056748.1 coordinate 685,074,203, forward strand.
CGATAGCCAAAAATAGACTTAAGTAAAAGAATTAATAATGAGATGATAATGAGAAATTATAAAACCTCATATACTAATAAGTCCTTCTCTCATTGGTTTGTGACTCATAGCTATATTTTGATGCGTTTCCACACCATGTACAGATGCATTACAATAGGAGAAATTGTGTCCTTTGTATCTGCTTTTCAGTTTGTAAAGATGCTGTTTCTTGCTGCTAGCATTACTGTTTCCCAGTGGAAGCTACTTGTCTTGGCCAAACCAAAACCACAAGCATCCAGTGGGACTTGCTGACCAAGAAGTCAAAGAAACAGACAGAGAGTAACTCATCATAACTTTAAAAATCAGGAAATTCTTGATAGGCTTGGCATGTACAAAGATATTGTAAGGGTCTTAGTGAGTATGTATGGTCCTACATAACTACTGAGCAATTGTGTAGTCTTCCTATCCATGTGGATACTAAGTTATGTATAACTCTCACTATACTTTCCACAGGGAACTTGCAGAGAAAGATTGGGACACACTGGGTATTTTTCAGACTTTGACCATGAGGATACTTCAACAGTGCCTGGACATATGTCTGGCACACATGGATCAGTGCATCTGTTTCTCAGGGTTTCCACAGGACCAAGCTAGGAGTATGGATACTGTTTATTCGGTAGTACTTTTGCCTGAGGTGCTTAGTGCAATGGATTGTACCATAGTTGCAATTAGGGCCTCCTTTGGTCCATGGGGAGTGGTACCACAATTGGAAGGGTTACCATTCCATCAGCTGCCAGGTAGTGTGTGATGCATGGGGGTGCATTATAAACATATCCGCCCAGCATCCAGGCTGTGCACACAATTCCCATATCTGGCACACTAGCTCACTTAACCACCTCTTTTTGCATGATAGGATGCCCAATGGTCATCTTGTTAGTAAGTGGATTTAGGTTCAGAGATCCATAGGTGTGTACTAGGCTAACAACCACAAGGGATTTTTAAGCTTAGTCATACATCTCAAATCTCTGACAAGTTCTGATACACTTGATAGATTAAACATTTAGAAGCAGGGGCCTGGTAAATGAACCAGTTAGAAGCTGCTTGTGTCCATTAGAGACATAGATGACACACCAGGGATGAATTTCCTGTTCCCCATACAGTTGTCCAAGTTACACTTGAATTGAGTTAGGGAGGACTTCAGCTTTACATGGATGATGAGGAGCCTATTTCAGAGAATGGGTAGCCTCTGTGATACACACCTGTCACTCTAGTAGGCTCATTTATTTCACTTGCAAGGTTTAAGGCTTTAGAATGGGCAATTCTGCTGCTGTTTGTTTTGCAGATATGTAGGAGGTCCTTCGGGGTGGTGTCTAACAATGCCTTGTATGCCACGCATAGATTTTGTGTCAACAGCCTGTAGGAGACAGAATACAGGAATAGGACTTTGAGGTGGTCAGCATAGTCATATTACTTATGCCCTGTATTCTTTTAGTGAGGAGCCTCTGTGGATGTTCCACTTGTTGTATGTGCCTAGTTAGGCAAATACCAAAGGGAGCATTGTACTCAATGGCAGGTCTGATGAATGCTGAATACAGTGGCGCAATGACCTTCTTGGACCAAGATGCCATAACTTTGTCTATAAATTGCAAAGTACAGAATGATTTCCTCACTACTTTGTGCATGTGATGATGAAAAGCTAGATTACTGTCTGTGAGTCCCCCCAAATCCCTGTCTACCATGTCACCCTTTAGTGGTGTCTTGTCAATATGATTGTTAACAGGGGTGGGTATCTTCCTGAAGGATACTATTACTCATTTATTGCCATTAGTTTTAGTCCATGGTTCTGATATAAGTTAATTGTCTGTGTCAGCCCTTACTGGAGAATATTAGTGTTGGTGGGAGATTATAAGACTGCTCCTAATTTGCAATCATCTGCAAATTTAGTGATCCAGAGGTCCTTGATAGTGGAGTTGACTTCGGAGAAGTAAATGGCAAAAAAGAACATGTTCCAGGACTGATCCCTGAGGAACTCCACTTGTGACTGGCCTTGTTGTAGAGGTGGACTCCCTGATTTTAACTTCCTAGGTCCTGTCTGTGAGCCAACTGGCTATCCATTGGGTGACATAAGGGTTTATACATAACCTCTTGAGTTTGCCAAAAATGCCTGAGTGTGGTACTGTCTCAACTACCTTGGCCAGGTCAAAGTAAGTAGTGTGTGAACCCCTTTTGCCTTCACTCATTGCTTTGGTGACCTTCTCAAAGAAGTCCACCAGGTTGAATAGGCATGTCCTTCTATTGATGAAATCAAACTGGGTTGGGTCCAGTAGATGGAGGTTTCCTCTGTCATTATTGATCACTTCCATAATAATTCTTTCCATGGCCTTGCACATGAGATTAGTGAGAATTATAGGTCTGTGGATTACTTGGTCTGTAGACATCCCACCTTTTTGCAGAAGGATGACCGTTGCTGTTCTCTATTCATGAGCCATGAAGCATGTTTAGAGGCTATGTTTAAATAGCAGTTCCAGAGGGCTTGATATGTCATGATCCATGCTATTTAGAAGGCATCCTGGGATATTGTCTGGACCCATCGTTATAGTGTTTTTGGCCTTAGATAGAGCATTGAGGACCTTGTCCCTACTGACAGGAGTGGTAGTTATATTCATTGGTATTTCCAGAGGGGGGGGGGTTGAGGGGGAGAGACAGGTAAACTTAGAGCTGCATTTATCTGCCAGTGAGCTTGCTGTATCATCTGGCTCAATATAGGTTGGCTCCAGTAACAATGAGCACTGCACACAATTGTGTATTGCCTTTGAGGTTGTAAACATAGCTAAAAAAATCCTTGAGGTTATCCTTGGCCTAATACTGAACCACTTTTCCTTTGTTTTATCACCCCTTTTCTCTTTTTTGCTCTATTTTTAAAGTGATGGAGGATATCCACTACAGCCATGGGTCATGACACAACTGAGAAGTCTGAGTGGATCTGTGGAAGATCATTTTTAAACAGTCTTGTCCCACACTTGTATTGTCATTGAAAGAGTCTTTAGCATGAATAAAACATTTGCTAATGCAAGCAGGATACTAACTGCATGTTGCAATCTGCACAACATGATCATGGTGTGGTCTGGTGGAGAAGTGACCCATGCTGTCACTGTATCTCCCAGTTCATGTCCTACTATAATTAATGATGACTAGCCTGCAGCAGTAGTAATGTTCCCTCTGTGCCAGGCTCATGCACAGTGTGCAGCTGGATAGGTAAAGAGGTGGTGTCTATTCCAGAACTACGGACCATGACATTCATGTTAGCATTTATTTTCTTGTAAAAAACACAGAGTATAACTGATGTAACTCCACAATTCTGTCTGTCTTCAGAATGCCTTGCCCTGCAACTCTCTGTAAACTAAGAGCTAAGTCTTTGCAAATGATCAGATAGAAGAGCAAGGTACAAGTGTCGCACAGAGATGAAAATGTGGCATCAAAAGTGGAGTACAATTACTTTGTTTTTAATATGCTTTTTCCCTTTATGTCTGTCAGTTATCAAGACCTTGTCCAGTGAGTCTTAAGCCCATTCTTTCCTAATGTTGTGAGGTCCATCCCACACTGAGTGACAGCTGATTGAGGGTGGGGTGGGGTGGGGGGTTGGGCTGTCATCCAGATCGTAATGAAGGACCTTGTACAAGTTGTACTACTGCCTTTCTTAGGGCATCCATCTGCTGCCAGGAGGTCAGAATATTTATACCTACAGTCAGATGGTCTGGCTTCAACTGCCCCCCCATCCCCGAATGTTGACATCCATGTTTCAGAAAGGACCTTCATTTTTCCCAGGCTGGAGAACTACTTGTAGCCATCTCTTCTAAGTACTCCTAACTTGTTTAGACAATAGGCTATGGAGGTGGTTCTCTTTTGTCCTTACTCATGTTGGTTGAGATTAGTATCTGTTTCAGTCACCACAGTGAATTTCTCTACCATTCTGTGTATATGTCTCAATGGCCACTGTCAATGGCTTGGTCAAACCAAGCACGCATCTTCCTTGAAATGTTGATTTTTATTATGCAGGACTCTACATGCACAGCAATAACTGGCTACTGTGAACGACCAAGATAGCCAAGCCATCTGTTCCCATCTTCCCTGCATGGACATTTCACCAGCTGATCTAAAATTCAAACTTGGGTCATCTGGGTGATAATCAAGTCATCATTCCTGTGCTCACAGAACTGGTTTAGAAATAGTACAACGGCATTTTTAAAAATATGTTTTAGGAAGCTGTGAACTGCACGAAGACTATGCTGTAAAAGTTGATAAGAATACTTTACAATCTGTTGTAACAATAACAAGTACCCTCTAAAACATTTTTTGTGTGCATGTTGTAAATGACAAAAAGGAATATTTTATTACCACTCACAACAATAGCAGAAAAACCTGACGGTACTGTTTCGGTGCATTACCTGTTACATCCTGCTAGATCAAAAGAGCACACGCACAACCTATCTCCACTCCAGCTGTTAACTCCAGCATCCCAGTTCATTGTTCAAGACACTATATACAGTTATCTTCCATTTTTTACTCTACAATTTTTCATAGGATTAGCTACAGATGATACTCAGCAATTCATCACCTATGTAGGAGAATGATCGCAGACAGTCAGATGAAGTAATACCACATCTTTCTATCTGCAGGTCCCCTTGAGTGTTCCACAGACCTTTTGCTTGGTCCACTTCTGTTTCCTTCCTTTGTCAATGATCGGTGTGGTCACTACATCCATCTTTAAAGCAGTATGCTGACTACTTGCCCTTGATTTATTCTGCATCTGCTGTATCACTATGTTTGGATTGACACGTGTCTTTTCAGTCATGGCTGCTAGACTCTCGCTTGACGTTAAATTTAATAAAAAAAAATGTATGCTGTTTGCATATATACCAGCATCTTCTCAGCCTCTTTCAATCTTGATTTTTCCTTCCATAGGTCACTCACCAATTGACTTTGCAAAGCATCATGGGGTCATCTTGGAATTTGAGCTTAGTGTGACCTCCACTCAAGCATGTCATTACAAACTCCTATCTTTGATACACTACATATGGCCTATTAAATTAAGAGCAGTTATACTAGAATATCTTCAGCCCAGATTGTTCTATTCAGCTTCCTTGATGCCTCCTACAGCCTAACTAACTTTGAAATAACATCCACAGAAAATGCTGAGGTAGTACACAATAGGAATATACCCCTCACTGCTTGTTTATGTTCTCTTTTCAATACAATGAAGGTTTATTACTCCTGTGTGGTGAAAGATACCTAATTCACTGACACTAACACAGCAATGACACAAAAGCTATTTTATTACATTAATTGCCTAGTATTATTTAACCTAAATCAATCTGATGAGCTGGTTCAGAGGGAGAAAGAGTTAATTTTTCCAAAACCAAATTAAGATCCCAAGCAGGAGCTACATGATTTCTAGGTGGAAGACTATGAAGAACCACTTTCAAAACATTTTAACATAGAAATGCATTGAAAGGGGGATCCATAGGTACATATGCTGAAATGGCCAAATGAATGAACCCTGATAGAAGAGTAAGTCAAGCCAGAGGATAATAACTTGCACAAATATTGCAGTACCAGAAAAAAAACTAGCCTTAGGAAGGTCTAAGTTCTTGATTTGGCATCAACTAGAAAAGCTTCTCTATCTGCTAAATTAAAATTCCCTATTAGTAGGATTATTTGCTTTTTTAATACCTTCTACACATTTTCAGAAAATAGATGTCTAAAAGGTATTACATCTTTTCAGACAGTTGAAGTTTGTTACAAGTTAGGAGTGTATCAGATAACCCTTGTTTCATATGACTAAGTCCATTCTGTGAGAAAACTTGTGGTAATTGGCCTTGGCCATTTCCAGAAAGAAGGGAGAACCACTGTTACCTGGGACAGAAGGGAATCAATACAATGATCTTTGGAGAGTCCTTTGAATCTTTAGAATGACCCTCAATATCAAAAGAGATAGTGGAAAGACATAAAGAAACATTCCAGCCCAAAAAAATTAGAATACATCTGTTTTCCAGACCTACTTGCAAGGAGCACTGGAGTAGAATTGTTCCCATTGTCTGTTGTGAATGGAGGTGAAAGTATCTTATCTGAAGTGTTTGCCACAGATGGATAAAATCTCCACGCATGAGGTCTGTCTTGGTCCTGCTCAGCTTGTTTCCAACAATGTTTTGCTCTAACAAAAGGTAAGATGCCTATAGAATAAGACTGTGCTGAATTGCTATCTCCAATCCTACCATAGTGAACTTACCCAGAGGGTATGATCTAGGATGCACCACCCTCTCATTTCTTTATGTACAATATCTCTGTTTTATTGTCTGTGATACAGGGGTCCTGAGGGACAACAGATGATTTAGAGAGTCGAGTGCATTTATTATTACCAATCTCTTCTTAATATTTAGATGTTTTGATGTTGTCTTTTTTGTTTGTTTTTGTTTTTCCAAAGACCTTGCATTTTTATCCCAAATAAACATACCCTCAAGGAAAGTCTAAGACATCTATTGTTATAGACTGTGTTGGAGCCTGAAGGGAGAATGGTAGCTCTGGATTTAAATAAAAATCGGTATGTCCATCAAAGTAGTTCCCTTTGTACAAATCCCAAAACTGGAAGTTTAAAAGCCAGAGGGTGTTGATGTTGGGACCATAAAGATTTTAAGTACCATTAAATCTATCTCATGTTGAGTCTGGCTATAGGAATCATGAGACTCATAAACCCCATGAATCCTAATATCATGAAAACTTCTCTTACTGATGTCCTGGACTAAGTGGAAAAACTAAGGAACAGATCCAGATATAGGTCTCCTTTTCCCTGTGAAAGCAAAACTCTTTGAACTGAGGTATCTAGGATACCTCTCAAAATACAGTCCTAAAGGATGGAGTAAAACAAGACTTTTGAAAGATCTCCTGGAAATCTACTCTGTGAAGGAGATCACTAATCCAAGTGAGAGACTCTGCAAAGATAAGCAAATAATCTTAATTAGGAAAAATATGAATGCATTGCAGTCTGTAATAGGCAATCACTGGAGCTACACACTTTGTGAACACCCTTGGAATAATCCAAAGGATAATACAGAGAACTGAAACTGTAATCTAGGCACAGAAAGCCTTTAAAAAGTTTGAAATCTGTGGCTATATGAATGTGCTGATAATCATCCTTTAAATCTACAGTTACGCAAATAAAATGAAAGAGAGGAAGAGAGAAAAATAGGTAGCAGCTTGTGAAAGGATAACATTTTATACTTTGCAAACTTTCACAAACTGGTTGAGAAAGGATAAATCTAGGACTGATCCCCAAGAAACTTCTTTCTTTAGTACCAGAAATATTCTAGAAGGAAAACCTTTTCATCCAGGGAACAAGTAACACGTTTGATTACCACCTAAACCATATGATACTGAATAACAAGGGCTAACCTCTCAACTGTCCCTATTCTGTAGGTACACTCCTTGAAGCTTTTCAAAGTTTTGTTCAATTCTTCCTAAAACTGGAAATCATTTTGAGAACTTCTAACTTAATAGTGTCAACATTTAAAATGCATCCCTAATTTAAGGCCTTTTCCTTAGTTATTTATTTACTTTGCTCCAAACACTGAAGAGCAGTGACAGGGAGGAATAAAGAGGTTTGATCTTTTGGATCCTCTGAAAAAGATCAAGGGAGTTTTCTCACTGTTATTTGCTCCCTTGATGGATCACTCTCAGAACCCATCTGTCTGAGATTATGTGTTGCCAAAAAAGAAATGGAGAGCCAGATTTTACAGAAGACCTAAAGGATTGCCTGGATGGGAAGGGGTAATAATGTGTAGACATTCATTCAGACTTCTTAAACTGTCCTTATTTTAGGAAAGGTCCTCTTTCTGGAAACTCCTTGCCAATGTTTCATGAGCATCTGTTTGCCTGAAGCTTGCTGAGTGTTCTTATTTTGCCTTTTATAAAAGGATCCTGAGTTAGCAGTGAAAGTTTTAACAGAACTGGAGAAGGAAGGCTGAAATGTCTGTGTCTCCCCTTCCTCATCACATTTTTTCAAGACCTCAGAAGCTAATGCTCAAAATGCATTTGCCTATCAATGGGAGAAAAGTCCAAGATTCAGTATATTTAGATAAATGATGCTTCTAGTGGGTATTCCTACAAACCAGAATGAATGTCATGTGGTATACTGTTTTACGTTACAAGTGACATAGCCATTAAAGTATTTTATATTTTTTACTTTTACAGTGGATGTATGTGACACAATAACAATAACAATATTTAACAGTGAATTCCAGGTATCCTGTCAGCCAAAGAGGAATTTGCCTTATGTAAGTAATTTATTTCTTATGAGAAATCATGGACTCCAGGAGCTGATGAGTATGCCACAGAATTATAACATAGCAGAAGATTGTGAATGTGATGAACTATAGCATTCTTGCTAAGATAAATGGCCATTTCACTAGCAGACCATAAAGGGAAGCTGACTTAATACTGAAAAAAACATAGATGCATCTCCTGTAAATAAATTGCTTAAAGTATAACTCAAAAGCATTACTGTGTAGATGGACGTGTGCAAAACTAAGCGTGCGCGTGTGTGTGTGTGTGTGTGTGTGTGTGTGTGTGTGTGTGTGTGTGTGTGTGTGTGTGTGTGTGTGTGTGTGTGTGTGTGTGTGTGTGCGTGAAAATTAAACAGGTTATGTAAAATAATAAAATGAAAGAGAAAATGCAGACAGCTCTGTAGCAAGTAAGATGGAAATGTATATAAAACAACAGGTAGAAGCCACACCCAGAAAAAGCTCTTGGTTATAGGAATGAAAAGTGACAATGTAGGACTAAAATACAATTTATTTTCTTATGTGGAAGAAACAATCATGCTGTCAAAGTATATTTCCAATGAGAAAAAAAGTGCATCGACTGAACACTTACATAGGGGAATCAAATAATCAGGCAAAGCATGAAATATTTGTGAGTGCAGGTGAAGTGCAGTCTGTGAATATTGTACATGCTAAGGCATTCATTAACTGAGTAATAATGCAAAGGGCAGTAAAGCTGTAAATACGTAAAAAATGAATTTTGGTAACAGAACAACTATACAAATATGGAAGGCAATTGTTTTTAAACTAGACATTGTGACAAAATGTAGTGAAGTAGCAGAGTGTACTTTTAAAACACTGAGCTTGAAATACAAACTGAATGAATCTGCATGTGTTGGTGTCTTATTCTGAACACAAGCTAAAGTCACTGAGAGTCATTTGATTAAGCTTTGTATAAAAGTAAAGTATGTAACATACTGTTCCAAATTGACTCTTTGCAAACACAATTAAAAAAAAAAAAAGATATTTTGGAAACAAATACTTGTATGACATGGTTTACCATGAAAATGTTGAGATTGTCAATGTAATCCATTTATTTGTCTGACCCACATGTGAGACATCCTGCATATTACTTAGCTTACAATGTCGAATGTCATACCGACGAATGCGGTCTGTATTATTCAACATTCTGTTTCACCTGCCTGCCTTTTCAGCAGTACAAATGTACACAGCTCAGTACTGCACAATGCTGCAACTCATGTATTTGCAGGAGGGCAATCCCCCTGCACCCCCCGTGGGGGGATGCACACCCACACCCCCAGTGCAAACTACATATTCCAACTCCAAGATCGCACTACAGTGAGGTAAAGGATTAATTTCCAGATTCGCACTGTACCACAATCTCTATTTGTTACATTGACCAAGTATAAGAGAATGTACAGTGGCATTCTCTGTGCAGGACACTCAGAGATTTGAAGGACGGCAATATGGGAATCAGCCAACTTCCGTTCAACATTCCCATTTTCGCCCAACCTTCCTTCTTGATTAGGATGGTAAACCGTATGACACTGGGTATGTTTAAAACAGTAGATATTGTCCAGAAGTAAATGATGACAAGTCTATCAGTCTTATTGATAAAAATGTATTGTTTTGTCATAATTGCTGGTACAATACTACTGGGAATGTGCAGAATCTGTCTGTGGCACTTTACTGTTAGAGTATGTGAGGGGGGCAGAACATATGCATATGCACACCATGTGAAAATCCGATCATTGCAAACTCAACTCCAATGCCCACATTTTAAATAAATAATAGACATAAGATAACAATGCAAGGAAAATACATACTGAGAGTTAAACAGCAAATCAACACACTCTAGTGAAAGAATGCAGAAAATATGCAGACAGTTAATACTTCATTACAAACAGAAAGACATAAATTATAGGATGCAGAATCTGTGGCAGAGTATGAAAGTGATACTATTATGGGGAAGGTGATTGATATATATATATATATATATATATATATATATATAAATATATATATATATATATATATATATATATATATATAAATATATATATATAAATATATATTATATATACATATATATATATATATTATATATATCTATTTCATATATATATATATATATATATATATATATATATCTTATTTTTCTTTTAGCTTTTTCCCAGTTAGGGGTTGCCACAGCAGATCACCTGTCCGCTCATGACTGGCAGTGGAGTTTTATGGTGTCGAGTTGCCAGTCTGGCGCCCAACCTTCCACAGAAGGCACACACATGCATGCACTCATGCTTAGGGCCAATTTAGAGTGTCCAATCCACCTACAGCATGTCTTTGCGATGTGGGAGGAAACTGGATCACCTAGAGGAAACCCACGTGACCACAGAAGGCAACCCAGCCAAGGATTGAACCGGAGAGCCTCTTGCTTTGAGGAGGCAATGCTAACTGCTGCACCACCATGGCCGCCATACATACATACATACATACATATATATATATATATATCATACATATTTTATCTCCAGCAAGAGTTTTTATTCAAGCAGCACAATGTAGATTATCTATTATGTTTAAAATTTAAAATGAGTGGGGATTAAGGTATAGAATGACTAATATTAATTATAAAAAGAATGAATACAGAGACTATATTAACATTGTGATGACTGTGTTAAACAAGATGAAGCAACATTATCTACTGATCAATAAATGGATCAAAGGAGAACACTATCCATTTCAGATTCTTTGAAAGTAGTTGCCATGATATCTAGTGTTAGATTCTTTTCAATACCTCATGCAAAAAAAGGGATTTTGGCAAATCAAATTTGAAGAAGTAAGTTCCAAGCTCTGTAGTTCATATGCCTTTTCAAGTCTGCCCTGTGGGATATTACCAGCCCTGCAGCATTCCAACATTTTGTAGCAAAAATTACTTAGATGCAAGGATGTGTTATTGTATTATTAATGATATTGTTCTCTGGGGGTATTAAAAGGTGAACATTACAAATATTAGAATAAACTGCTAGATGGATTGACATCACAGGGTTGGAATGGTGACTAGGCCTGGTATATGACATGATCCAATTTATTGAATAGACTACTTATTGGGATATAAATGCCTCCATTTACATGAAGACAAAGTTCATGACTCATGTATCTGAATGTGAAGAAACATAAAGCTATGTATTTTCTTATGTTGTTCAAAGATTCTTAGGTTTGTAGGTATATACAAAAATAATGACCACCAGGGCCTTTATAAGCCTAGCCATGTAATCTTGTGTCTATGTATCATGGGCATTTATTAGTAGGTGGTATGTTAGCCCTAAGGTTTATAGACGTTGAAGGTGAGGGGTATTACTTTAGCCTTGACTGCCTGTCACTATCTATCAGAGACATGGGGCCCAGACCTGGGGTGCATTTCCAATTTTCCATCCATCAGTCAAAGTGACACTTGAATAGGGTTAAGGATGTATTCTGCTTCACATGGATGGGGAGCTTTTTCCAAAGCATGGGGATCCTCTGAGACACATACTTGTCACACCAACATGTATTATTAATGTCGCAAGCAAAATTTAAATACTTCGATCTAGTGGTTGTGATGCTGTTCATTTTGTGGATATACAAAAGGTCCATAAGTGCTGGATCTAACGATGCCTTGCATGCCAAGCATAGATTGCTTCTTAGCAACTTGTAGGAGAAAGAGTATATAAATAGGGCTTTAAGGCAATCTATACAGGACAATGTGTTTATACCCTGGATTCTTCTGGTAAGAAATCCTTCTGGGCTTTCCAACTGTTGCATATGTCTTGTCATGTAAATGGTGAAGGGGGCATTACACTCAATGCTGGGACTGATAAGGGTCAAATAAATTCGCACTGTGACTTCCTTTGTCCTGGATGCCATGTCCTTATTTATAAGTTAGTTGACATATAATGATTTTCTTGTTACCATAGCCACATGTTGGTCAAAGGCCAGATTGCTATCTACTTATGTTTTCAGATCCCTGACTACTGGGTCAGCTCTTAGGGGTATCTTATCGAAGGAGTAATTAGACCGGGTAATAGTTTTCCCAAAAGGCACTATAATGCATGCATTGGCACTGGGTTTACTATGTTAATTTGGCACCACTCATTTGTCTGTGTTAAAAACATCTTGTCAGATGTTTGTGCCATGGGGAATCTATGATAGCTCCAAATTTGCAGTCATCTGTGAACTTGGTTAGCAAAAGGCCCATGACATTAGCCTTTACCTCCAAGAAGTAGATTGCAAATAGAATAGTCCAAAAGTGAAGCCCTGAGGTACCCCACTGCTGACTGGTCTCTTAGTGGAGGTGGTATCACCAATCCAGATTCCTTGGGTCCTGTCTATGAGCCAGCTGGCTATCCAGCAAGTTATGTAGGGGTTTATGCCAAGTTCACCAAGTTTCTCAACTGTATCTGAGTGGGTTATTGTATTAGCCAGGTCCAGAGAGACAGTATGCACCATTTTCCCCTAATCCATTGCTTTGGTGACCTTCTCAAAGAATCCACAAGGTTTAGTAGGCAATACCTTCTTTTGGCAAAGTCAAACTGTGTTGGGTCCAGTGTCTGTAGGTTGCATATGCCTTTGTTGATCATTTCTATAATAATTTGTTCTACTGCTTTGCATATTAGACTAGTGAAACTAACTGGCCTTTAGTTTCTGGGGTCAGCTGATGATCCAGCCTTAAGAAGTGGGTAACCATTGCAGTCCTCCATTATTGTGGTATAAAAGAAGATTATGAAGTGTGGTATTGGACAGCAGATCAAAAATAAAGTTTTGAAATACTGAAGAAGTTAGTAACCACTGCATCTCAATTAATGTAATATCAATGTCAGTCAGAAATGGCATGGAGCAGTCCTTTTAAATAAAGGTGGACAGAGTCGCTTATTCTTTCAGAGCATTAGCAGATGGATAAACTCATTATTTTCAGTTAAGAAAAATGCTTTACATTAGTGTCTGGATGTAAAAGTAAATAAATAAATAAAAACATGATCATGCATATGCAAATCCTTACAAAAGTCATCTGCATAAATGCAAAGGCTATTTTTTGGCATTGCAGAAAAAGTGCAGTGCATGCTAAGAAGCGTATCCATATAATAGATTTCCCTAGTAGAACATATTCCAAGAAATGCAGACAAGAGTTGTTTGATTAAGACATGAAAGTGTTATGAGTAGCAACAAAGCTAGTAGTAATTACTGAAAATTATTAACTCCCATAGATGCTTCTGTGTCATTCCTCCTCTGGGCCAATAATCAAGAAGCCTCAATCCTCACCACTAACACTGGTGAGGGATTTCCACTTAGAACAAAATGAATACATGCAGTATTTCCAGATGTAGCTCTCTGCACCAAGCACAATTTCCCTTAAGAGCACACCAGGAACACACTCCTGTCCTGAGGCTGGATTTCTCTCTTTCTCCAGGCCCCAAATAAGACTCACTACTCACACAGCTGAGTCTTCAACTGAGTGTTCCAAGCCGAATCCTCCACCACCCTCTCTGTGAAACTAGTGCTCTGTGTCCCTGCTCCAAGCTGCTGACACACACACTCTTTGAGATTTAATTTTCACACACACACACACACACACACACACACACACACACACACACACACACACACCTGGGAAAGGCTGGCATAGACTTACCAGCTATCCCCCTCTGCCTAGACTATAAGGTAAATACTGCCACTAGGACACTTCAAAGCTAGCTACTCTAAGGCTCTTAGCAGTGTACCCAATTGCACTGAATAAAACTAATACTAACACAAATGGTAGTGTTTGACCAATGCAGCAAGGATTTCAAAGCAGCCACAGTGTCACCAAATAAATATAAGTACTCACAAAGGTTAAAATAGTTTCTAAAAGATGAGCCACAATGAAAAGTTTAAATATATTTAATAATAAATAATAAAAGAACATGAAAATACTAAATATATATTTACAATAAACACCAGAGTTTCATCCACAGGAAACATCAAAAGTAACACAGGTAGAAAGATTCACACAGATACAGAAAACAATACTTAGCTAATCTCACTATATTTCCCTGACTGATCTAAATAATTACTTGTCTACTTAATAAAGCAAGGCAAGATGAAGTGGGTGAGTGGTCTTTCTTCTTGTCAGGTTTCACAAACAGACTGTTGAGAGCTAAGTAACATCTCTCACTAATATATAAATATTTCACTACAGGCTATAGAATGACATCACATCTGGTCATCTGACTCTGGTTCCCACAATACCCCTTTACTAGAAAGTGAACTAGAATCTAGCACATATGCATTGCCATACACACACAGAGCTTTACTAAGATGTTTTACTGCATCTGGAAATTATAATACCACTTCAAAGACTTCCATCAGACATTGCCAACATACTGGCAGACAGATGCAGTGCCAACTTTACCCCCTCCCAAAGGACCAATCACAATACCGGAAGAATGACAGGCACCCAGCATTACTGCAGCACAGGTTAAAGCTGCATTGTCCAAGGCCAAGAATACAGCTTCCATGGGGCCCAATAACATCCCTGGCTGTGTTCTACATGAACTACAAAGTGAACTGGCACCACATCTGTGTGCCCTGTTCACTCACAGCCTCACCTCAGGCTTTGTCCCTACTGAATGGTGCATTGCTACAGTCATCCCTCTCCATAAAGGGGGAGCAACTACAGACCCTGGTAATTATCAGCCCATTAGCCTGATGAGTTTGATATGCAAGTCTATGGAGTGCAGTGCATCATCATGGAAATTAATTATAAAGGATATAGGTAATCTCTAAACTTTGGGTTCCATGCAGTTTGGTTTTGTGAAAGCCAGATCATGCCTGCTCAACCTTGCCGACTTCTTTGAGTCAGTCACCAGAGCTGTGGATGAGGGTAAGGTAATGCATACAGCCTACAAAGATTTGGCCAAGGCCTTTGATACCATTCCTCACTCAGAAATTCTTGATAAACTCACCAATCTAGGCATCAACCCCTATATCACCAGTTGGGTTGCAAACTGGCTCACAGATAGAATCCACAGTGTGAAAATAGCAGACTCTAGTCAGACTGCAGACCTGTCACGACTGGAGTCCCACAGGGATCATCCTGGGTCCTCTCCTGTTTGGCATCTACTTCTCAGAAGTCCAGGCCAACATGGAGGGACTCTGACTGACCAACTTTGCAGATGACTGCAAGCTGGGAGCAATTATTAACTCCCCTAGTGATGCAGACATCCTACAGAAAGGCCTCACTGAGACCAATGACTGCTGTCAAAACCATAGGCTTATGCTTAATGCTAAAAAATGTGTCGTCATCCCCTTTGGGAAAAACTCAGTTCCCACTAATTACCACATCGATGGGAGCCCACTGAACACTGAAGGCATTATTAGAGATCTGGGGACACAGATTTATAGCAACCTCTCCTTCAACCACCACATTGCCACTGTGGTCAGAATGTCCTATGTGGCAAATCTCATTACCAAGGGTTTTGCATCTAGGAAAAAAGAGGTCATCTTTCTCTACTCTTCCCTCATTAGATCAATCATTGAGTATAATGCCCTATTTGGCAAGTACCTCACAAGACACCTGCAACAGCTGGAGAGGCCACAAAAGTACCTCACAAAGAGGATCCTAGGTATTAAACAGATGTCCTACATGGACAGACTCAAAAAAACTCCAGCTATTCTCTCTCTCATAACATCTACTAAGAGGTAATCTCTGCTTGACTTACAAAGCCATGTCTGACCCAGATCTGTTATAGATGCTACATCTAAAGAAATCCCAATCCCTCCACACCACACACTTCAGAGACCTCAACCTCATTACCACAATCAAGAGAACATGCTGGAGGGGCAGGTTCATAATCCAGAGACTGCGCATGCTCTGGAATAGACCTCCCATACATGTCAAGCAGAGCATCTCACTGGCCCTCTTCAAGATAAATCTTGATGAGTGGATGGGAAATAGAAAGTTCACCCCGGGAATCACTCCAGTGGCTCTACTCGATACAGGCACTGGGAACTGACGTCAGGTTGCATGATGCCAGGGCAATTCTATGTGCTAGGCTTGTAAAGGCTCCAGGACCATTAGTCTAGTAAACACCTATGAACCCTTCCAGGGTAGCAATTAGTTCACCCCTAAGGACAATACAGTAGGATTTTTAGTGCTGGTTTTCACAGATGTTTTGTCTCTGGCTGCAATCAGATCTGTGAGATACAATCTTTATGGAATAAACCAGGTAATTTAATTTCAGACTATTTTTCAAAGTTAGCTGGGCTGAGATAACCTCTTCTCTTCCAGTATCCTATGTTACAATATGTTTATTTTAACAGTTACAATACAGTCTGACATGCAGGTATATTTCTTTTCTGTCCAGCAGGACCCACTGTTTGTACATTTTTAACACAAGCAGCTTTACAAATACATTTTTCAACACAAGAATCTGTACAAATCTGCTTGATATACAAATGACATATAATTATTTTCAAAATTCCAGCTAGCTATGCAGGTATATGTTACACATTCACCGCCCTACTTCTCCTGGCATAGTAGGCAATACCTCACATCATCAAAGCTTCCAGAGGTCCACTCTGGGACCATTCCTCTTTACAGTGACAGCTATCCAAATCTGGCATTGTACAGATTTTTAGAGAAGAAAAATTGTTTCTTTAGTTAAGAACTTGGTGAAGACATGAGAAAACTATTCAAATGAAACAATCTAGACAGACTGATAATAACCCATGTTATATGTCTTTATGTCCAAATCAGTCAAGTCCTTACTCCAGATATTTACTGCATGCAGAAAGTACATATTTGGCAGGGGATGCCATTTGTACAATCATCTCACTGCATAGACAAGGATAGAGATAACAAATAAAGCACTGTTGCTAACACAATTGCTTATTTTTGAGATAGTGTTAGTACTACATCCTACATCTTCAATCAAGAACAGCATTACTCATTTTTTTTCTACTGATTCTGATGCATAACACATTACTAAACTGAACTGAAAGTTACAGTCAGGCAGTGAGGATGAGAGCAGAATTAATATTTCACAGCTTAGAATTCTGTATTTTTGTTTATGAAAATAAGTACCCTGGTTTTGCCAACCTTGAAACATGGTAAACATAGTATAGCATGTATACTACCACTACTAGCCAGTTTGATGTCCACCAAAGCACAGCAGAGAGAAAGGTTCCCTTTTCTATGCATTTCATTCTTTTTATATATTCATTTTCTTTACATTTGTTAACTAGGTTGGAGAGTTGGTCAAATTAACCATTTCAGCTATGATCTGGTCTTAGGTGGCAAAGGTGCACAGAAGTTTAGGCAAAGCATTTACAACACAGGTATAGCTGGACATAGACACTGAAATATCAAACAGGTAAATGTTAACATATAGTGCAGCACGAACATAATGCAAATATTTACAATACTTATATTCAGTTTTTAATTACAATAAATACATGCTCTCCAGGCACTGTGCCTTACTCTGTTGATTAAACACATAACTTGACTGTATCAGGGTTGCACTGAGACCATATGGGAAAACAGATCTGGTCTGTAAATGAGGCAACATAGTCCTTAACTATGCTAAACATAAACTTCACAAAAAGTAAACTAGTTGTCCACCTGCATAACATCCTTGTTGTTTTCAGTCTGTATTTATATCTGTCCAAACGTATATATCCTTCCACCTGTTTTTCTTTCCATTAGCAAATACAAATGTTAATGTTTGATATGCAAATTGCACAGTCCCTGTGAATACTATTTTAGCTGCATTAAAATGTAATACTGTAGTTTCATTTACCTTGAAAAAACATTTGAATATACTAATTTTGCTGTAAAATTTGAACAAATATATACTTCTGCATGATTAAAATAAAGAAGAGAAAGTATATTTCTTGTAATTTTCTCCTAAGTCTTGATCATAAAATTGATTTGGTTAAGTAGGACATGTCTGGTAAATAACATTTCTAAAACAGCATATAACCTTTCCAAGTTTAATCCGAAAATGTTCACTACTATATTATCATCTGTTAACTGGAACTTCCTAAAAATCCTCCCCTTAGATGATGCTGTAACTGTATTCAATACAACTTTTCTTAAGTCTTTCGGCTTTTCCCCATTAGGGGTTGCCACAGAGGAACTCTGGTCTGCTAATGATTGGCAGTAGATTTTTATGGTGATGAGTTGCCAGCCCGATGCCCAACCTTCAAGGAAGGTTCACCCATTCACGCATGCACCTACCTGCATGTCTTTAAACATCACTTGACCATGGGGAGGACATGCAGACTCCACACAGAAGGCGCTCCAGCCGAGAATCGAATGGGAGAACCTCTTGCTGTGAGGTGACAATGCTAACCACTGCACCACCTCAAGCTCTCAATACAACTTTTCTTAAATATCCTAAATAGCCTTGCACCTTCCACAAGGAAGAGACTGAAAACAAATAATGCAATTTTGCTATCAAAAAAGAGTAGAATGCTAATGCAGGATAGAGAAAAAGCATGGAAAGAATGGCAGAAATACAAAACACCTCAATATCTTGAAAACATCAGAATGTTTTATAATTGTACTAAAACGCTAATAAACAAAGCCACAGCAATATACAATAACTTACATAATAATACTAAACATAATCCTTAAAAATTTTGGACATCCACTAAAAAAATCTTACATCCCGGTCAGATATTAAAGCCAAACCCTTTTCCTGATAACTCATCACTTGAAAAACTGTGATACAGTTCAGCTCTTATTTTATAGATAGTATAGCATCTCTATTCAAGGACTCTCCAACATCTAATCCCAACCCTGCCCAACAGCCACATATCACCACATTCGCTATCACCTTCAAACCTGTGCTCACATCCTATATAAAACTACTCTTAAACAAACTTAAACCATGCTTTTCTTCAGCTGATGATCTTCCAAGCAAGTACCTAAAAAGAGCAGCCAATAGCTGGAAAAAGTTACACATTATCCCTCTGCACAAAAGACAAAATTTAACAGATATTAATAACTTTAAATCTATAACAATCTTATCTGCTTTCACCAAAATACTAGAAAAATGTATTCAAAAACAATTGCTAGACTATCTCCAGCAGGAAGAATGCTTATCTCCTACACAACATGGCTTCCATCCTTCCCATAGTACTAACACTGCCCTTCTAACCTATATAGATACTGACAATAAAGCTAGAGGTTATGGCAAACTAGCCTCTTCTTTATTTCTAGACTTGTCTAAGGCCTTCAGCACAGTTTGTCACAGCAAACTTCTACTTCAAATGTTCTCACTAGGTTTCTTTCAGCCCACCCTTCTGTGGTTCAAAAGCTATCTGTCCAATATGTTTCAGTCAGTTAAATGGCACGTCATGCTTTCTCCTTACCTCCCAGTCCCCACCGTTGTACCACAAGGCTCTATCCTGGGTTCCCTCCTCTTTAACATTTTCACCAACACCCTCTATACTTCAACACAAAGGGCCACCCTAATATAATACGCAGATCATTCCACTCATTTGCACATCTGACAACATGGTACACCTCCAAAAAATTACTCAGGAAGCTTTGACAGCCACTGAAACATGGCTTTGTAACTTAAACTCATGCTCAACCCCCCAAAAAAAAAAAAAAAAACTTTTTTCCCCAAATCCCTCTGTCAAGAAAAAACTAAATTTAAAGTCCTGTCTCATGATAATACAGCCACTGAAATCACTTCATACAGCAAACTATTAGGGATGATAGTGTATGATAATCTTACATTCGACCTGGATATACAAAACTGAATAAGAAAAACTCATCAAAAGCTAGGGATTCTTTACAGAGCCAAAAACTTTTTCACCGACACAACTAAAACTATATTTACCACTACTTTTCTTCTTCCCACTCTTCTTTATGACACTCCCATCCTTACTAACCTGCAGGCTTCACAAAAATGAAAAATTGAACAATGCTATAACAAAGTTGCTACACTTGCAGCACATACCCCTTTCAGAACTCACTATTTGTAGCACTGAAAAGCCTAAATTGATTAGAACTACCCCATCATTTAACATATATAAAATTTCTTACTACCTATAAAATTATCCAGTATCCATCTCCCTGTACAGCACTAAAAAACATTCTACACAACTATGTTCCCAGCTGGTCATTGTGATTCAGTGAACAGAAACTCCTGCCTGTCTACAAACCGAACTGATCTGTTGGGCATTTTCTCTACTCGTACAAGGTTGATTAGGCCTGGAACTTCTTACATGCATTCATCAGGTTTATATCCTCTCTCCTATCTTTCAAAACCACACTGAAAGACTTCCTAGCTAAAATCTGTCTCCATTCTTGCTCAAAACATGGATAAACGATATCCCTAAATGTGAACAAGTTTCTTTTCATTCCTTATAGCTTATTACTCTCCTTTCTTCACTTACTTAATTACTGCTATCTAATTCTCTCCACTAACTTTCCGTATTAATATAGCATAGGACTGTTTTTCCCTAACTTCATATTGCAATTCCTATTTATATTAGACTAACTTTCCTTTAACTTGTCTACAAACTGTAAATTTTTTCTAAATATTAGATGATTGTCATATAGGTTCACAGGTGGTTACTGGACTACTGACCCAAAGGTCTTTATAAGCCTAGCCATTTGTACCCAATATAATACTAGAGAAACCCAATATAAAGGATCTTGCCTAAACTTGAGATCTTAGTTAGCAATGACTGCCTATATCAAGGAAGTTCACAGGTGAAATCCCTGTCAGGAATTTATGGTTTCCAATCCAGCTATCCAGGCTACGCTCAATCAGGGTCATAGAGAGGCTTTGTTTGATGTGAACCGGTAGCCTATTCCAGAGGAGTGTCAACCTCTGAGATATGTAGCACCTGCTGGAGAGACAGATATGCATTTATGTTGCACGACAGGTTAAGGTCCTTGGAGCTGGTGACACTTGTCCCATCTGACTTGCGGATGTGCAGCATTTCCATTAGGTTTGGATCTGAGATTGCTCTGTAGGCCAGGCACAAGTCTCCTCTAAGTAGTCTATATGCTACTGAGTGCAGTGACAGTGACTTCACTATCTGAGGTCTCTCAAGTTGCTGCAGGTGCCTGGTATAGTACACTCCACAATGATCACTGTACTCAGTTATTGGTCTGATGAAGATCGAGTACAGGGGTGTTATGACCTCTTTCCCTTTTGAGGCGATGCCTTTGCTAATGGGGTGTGTGATGTAGAGTGCCTTCCTTACCACATAGACACATGGTGGTCAAAGTTTAGACTACAGTCAACTTGTGTTCCCAAGTCTTTCCCTACTGAATTGCTACTTATGGTATTATTATTTATATGATAGTCTGCAGGGTAATCATTTTTACTAAAGGGGATGATAATGCATTTTTTAGCACTGAATTTGAATCCATGGCTTTGGCTCCAATCATTGTTTTGTGTGAGTCCCTCTTGAAGTATATTGACATTGTATGGGGATTCAGTAAATGCAGCTAATTTGCAGTCATCAGCAAACTTAGTCAGCCACAGCACCTCTGTTTTGGAGTGAACTTCTGACAAGTATCTTCCAAACAACAGGGGCCCCAGCACTGACTCCTCTGGTACCCCACTGGCGACAGGTTTTGTGGTTGAGGTAAAGTCTCCAACTTTGACTAAATGTGATCTGTCAGTGAGCCAGTTAGTAACCCACCTGATGACATAAGGGTTGATATCCAACTGGGAGAGTTTATCAATGATGTCCGAATGTGGGATTGTATTGAAGGCCTTGGCTAAGTCAAGGTAGATTGTATGCACAGATATGCCTTCATCTATGGCTCTGGTGACATTTTTGAAGTAGTCTACCAGGTTTAACAGGCAAGACCTATCCCTGACAAAACCAAACTGTGTCAGATCAGGGGTTTAGAGCACCTAAATCCTTATTTATAAGGTCCATGATGATTTGTTCCATAGCCTTACAGATAAAGCTGGTTAAGCTTATGGGTTTGTAGTTCAAATGGTCTGCTGCTGTACACCCTTTAAGAAGGGGGATGAAGGTTTCTGTTTTCCATTCAGCAGGGACAAGTGCCATCTGATCCCATAGAGGCTGTGTTTTTGGCCTTGGAGAGAGCATTAATGACTTGCTCTTTGGAGATATTAGGTGAGGGATATGCACATAGAATGCTTTGTGGAATGTCTGGAGGAACGGGGGGGGGGTGAAATTTTTGCTAAACATGTTGGCTAATAGGTTAGCTATTTTCAAAGGATCAGTGTGTGTGTGTGTGTGTGTGTGATGCCATCCACAGCTAGTTCAGCACATCTGGGTCCTACCTTTTAGGTTATGGATATAGCTGAATAATGCCTTATGGTTATTCTTAGCTATTATTGCAAATGTTTTTGAAAGTTGCTCTTAGAGGATTTTACAAGTTCTCTTATTTGTTTGTTCAAGCAGAGGAGGGTGTTCTTCCAGTGCTGGGGCCTTTATTTTTTATACTTAGCAACTTCTTCCTCTTCTTTTATAACTTATTAATGCAAGATGTCCACCAGGGAGGCTTGTTTTCTCTTTAGGATCTTGTTTTGATCTTATCAGGTATATCTGTGTCAACACATTTGTGTAAGTGTCTACACGGGGCCTTTATGTATAGTTTAGTACAGTTGTCAATGCCATCTGTGAGATCCGGAGCTTGGAAATTATTTATGCCATCCTTTAGGAGGGTAAATTTGCTTTGGTGAAGTTTTTTAGTCTGATTTCACCTAAGATGAGTTCAGATGTTACAGCTGCTTCAAACATGACTGATTTGTTATTGGATTTAACCAGTAAGGGTCCTATACTTGTGGTAGCATAATGGTCACCCATGTTGGTGAGGACCAGGTTGAGAATATTTGAGCCCTTTGTGGGGATGCATGCTATTTCTTCCAGGACATTAGTGTTAACAAAGTCCAGGAACCTTTGTATGAGCATGTTGGTACTTGTATACGTTTCCCAGTCAATAGAGGAATAGTTAAAATTGCCCATGAATTGAGTATTTGTTTGCAATTTGATTGACTCAAATAGGTTCAAATAAGCAGCGTGGGTATCTTGTTTCATTGAAGGACACCTACAGCTAACAATCGGTTGAAGGGGGTCTTACCTACAGTTATTTAAACTTGGAGTAAGAGGTCAGTTGGCTTACTGGTATGTTGCTCTGACTGTAGTTCAGATGGTTCTGGGTTCAAAATTTAGCAGTGGTGTCATTTTATAGCTGTGATGACTTAGTGGTAAACTGCTGTGACTATAGTGTACAGGGTCCTACGTTCAAGACTTGCAAGGGCTGATTATTTTTGTGGTGGGAGGTTGACATAATGGTTAAGGTAGTTAACTTGCAAATGCAAGGTACAGAGTTTGACTCTCAGATGAGATAACTGGCTAGGCTTAAAAGTGGCCCACAAGGGTAGTTAGCCTAGTACTAATCTATGAACTTATGAAGTTTTCCTTTCTAACCAGTCTAAAGGTGCATTTATTTTTGATGAAGATAAATAGGTACTCCTTGTCCTTTGGTTTCACTCATTCATTTTGTGATCTGAAACTGTGGAAGGCATTGTAGTCATGCAAGGCTGGGGTAGTCTCTGCAGCCCTGAACCAAGTTTCTCTTACTGCATAGACATCAACGTCCTCTAGGGAGAGGAGTGTTTCCAGAGAGTGCAGTTTCTGATTTAAACTCCTTGCATTTAGCAGCATAACCTTTAATTTATTTGTGAATGATATTTTCACATCAGAAGTTTTGTTCTTGAGACCTTGCCTAAAAGTGGCACTGTAGGGAAGGGAAGTGTCTTAGCCAGTAATCGAAAGCTTAGAGGTGACAGTTGAAGACCATCTCTGGTAAAGCAGTGTGGTCCATTAACCATATCATCCCAGGCTGACAGGAATTGAATCCCCTTAGAACGACACCAAAAGCTAAGCCAATTGTTGAAGTCAATAATTTTTTTTATATTGTGGTATCATCCTAGGTGAGGCCAGAATGCTGTTGAAGGCTAGGGAAATACCTGCCTGGGACACATTCACAGGACTTAATCATGTCTCACCTTATATAGTCCAGTGAAGTACATCTCAAGTCATTCACCCCAACATGAACTATGATGGAGTCATAGCGGTACTTGTTATTGAGAGAACTGTGTGCATGTATGATATGATGTATCACGGCACCAGACAAACAACTGACTATAACCTTCTCCTTATCCAGCCTTGTGTCTCACAATGGAGTCACCCATGACTAAAAAATTTGGTTTAGATGTGCTTTGCCTTAGGGGCTTATTTGATGAGACACTGGTACTTGTGTTTTTATGTATATTAAGTGTTATAGGTGCTGTATTAGGTATAACTTGTTTGTGTTTGGAAGGTCGTTGGTGTTTTTGTAGGTTTCTGGTGAGTACCTCCATGTTTGATGGTTTATGTGTTGAGTGCATGGTTTGGATAGGAGGTGTAGTATGCGAGCTGATAACTTGTCGAGTGTTACTGTTCTGTGCATGGAAGAGCAAGGATTCCAGTTTCTTAGTGTATATGCATCTCTTATAAATTGTACTTGGATGATTTAGCAGTAGAGGGCTGTCAGTGTACATGAGGCAGTTGCTACACTGCCTCAGCATACCCATGTCAATTAGGCTGGTAGGAGAAATGGAGGGGAAACTGACCATCCATAATGCTAGATTAAATCCTGTTTTTACAGTAGGGAAAGAAAATGGAAGGGTGTGGTGCAAATAGTTGTTCTAGATGGGGTCTATACTAATTGGGATGCTCTATAAAGGGTATATACTAGAGGGGCTTCTCTAAATGGTATGAGACTATTATAGATTTGGTGGTTTTGAGACTGTTTAAGGGCAAAAGTGCAGCTGAGTTGGTCTATGAGCAGCTAAGTACAGTTTAAGGACTTCTTGGCCAGACCACAGGCAGCTACTATGGGAGAATTTATCTACTGAAGCTTTTGCAACTATAACCGCCAATGGCTATCCCCCACTGCACTGTAGTGCTCGATGCTGCATGGAAGTGCACTACGCATAAACAGATGAATACAGCAGAGCAGTGGCCGGTCAACTAACTCTGTGGAGCTGTGTTAAAAAAAGTACAAACCCATGCAAACGAGGGACATATGTAGCAAAAGTTAGCAAACTGAATTAAACAATGTAACCAATAAAAAAGCTCAAACTGAAACCTGCCAGCAACCTTCAATTGGATGAGTTCTAACTGCATTCTCTTACCACAAGCATGTCCTCTCCAACAAAAAATATCCTAGTTTAGTGCTCAGTTTAACAAACTTGAACCAGATTCAGCAGGTCTGAATCTAGTCTATTTTACAGCAGACAAAAAGTGCAACAAATCAGCAAGAACAGTTTAAAAAAATCAGCAGTGTAGCAAAAATACAGTTTAAAACTGCAAAATGCAGTATAAAATTGTACTTATGATTAGCAGAATGCAACAGATTCCTTGGATTGCACCGATGAATACAGCAGACCAATGGCTGGTCACCTAACTCTGTGTAGCTGTGTTAAAACAGTGAACAAACTGAATTAAACAATTTAACTAACACAAAAGCTCAAAAGTGAGCCCTGTGCCAGCAACCTTCAATCAAATGAGTCATAACTACACTCTCCTGCCACATGGGTGTAGGGGGACCCTCTCGAACAAAAGGTAGCCTGATTTAGTAGTGCTCAATTTAACAAACAGAACCAGATTTAGCAGGTCTAAATCTAATCTATGGTACAATAAACAAAACATTACAACAAATTAGCAAGATTGTATCAGTTCTTAACCAGCATATTTATATTATGTCTAATTTGTTAAAATTATTTTTGTTTTATTTTTGAAAACTGTAAATTTATTGTTCTTAAAATATTTTGTAATGATTTGGAGCTTTTCTCCCCAGGCCTCCACTGGAAATGGACTACTACCTAGTTGGATTTTCCTTGTAATCAAATGTCATCAAAGACTACATCGATGGGATGGTTACAGGTGAGTAAATCAGCTGTAATCTCTCTGTCAGCAGGGTGTTGAAATCTAACCAATTAAACTAATGAGCCAAGAAACAGAAAAATATGAAAACTTTGGTTAGCAGGAAATGGTGATATTTCTGGAATTCTAGAGGTCCTAAAATGAACATAAATGAGCCCAATGTTCATTGTATCCAGAAAAACAAAGCCTATAAATAAGTACTGAAATCTAGGAGGATAGACATTTTTAGTATTGAATAGAAATCACAAGCTTATTTAAATTGTCATCTGAAAAGAAACAAATGGTAGCCCACAACATGTTGTGTTTTTATTCATAATCTGTGTGATAAAAATGCAGAAATAATACTTGATCTGGGAAATGTGCAGTCCTGTTTGCCACAGAAAGTACAGAATATAATTTGATCAAGGAAATGCAGCATCACACATACCATTGAAAATACAGGGATAAGACTTAGTCAAGGACATGGACAGCCTATGACCTTTATAGCATTCTGTTGACCATATAGTACAGAAGTTGCAGAACTCGTGTTCTTTCTGAATGAGATAATGATGAATACAAAATATATTATTTAAATATTACTTATTACTGCAGTATATCATGTATGACATATTTTATAATCTTAATAGAAAAAACACCACTTAAAAAAAAAAAGGAAAAATTTTCAATCGTTTAATGATTTAGTGCTTTCAACCTGAAATGGTCTTCTTCAGAATGAATGTGAATCATGAATAAAACATTTAAATACCATCTTTAACAAAAATCAAATAAAAAAACTCGATTACTTAACCTTGTTAACTCTTAAAAGGGTACAATTATATAAAAACACATTTATATGCACAATAAATTATAATGAAAAATATTATTCACATTTGTCATAATATCTTCTATTAAGTACCACTTTAATGAGGACACTACTGTTAAGCACAGGTGTATTGTATGCATAAAGTTTTTTCTGCCTTCTCAAATCTCTATACTCTAGCTCCCCTTCTCTGTCACCATTGAAATCGACAGTGACATGATCAATCACACAGAAATATTTTTTTAAGGTTTGTATTCAAATGCATGTTTCACTAATGCATTGTTTGTGTTCTTTGTTTTGATTACTCACTGATATTCATACATTTTCTTCTTTAATTCCCTGTTGTTTTTTCCTCACATAAAATGCCTCACAGGAAGAACATTTTGCAAGACATTTGGTAACCGGGATAGTCTGACTGGGTCAGAAACCCATTTTCAGTGGAAGCCTAGGGATAAAAGCTCCAAAGTAGAAAATATAGTAGAATACAACAAAGCAAAAATTTATATTTAGCATAGAATTTGCAAACAGGAGCAGGACAAAGAGATGAGGAGAGAAAGCATATGTGTGTGTGTGTGTGTGTGTGTGTGTGTGTGTGTGTGTGTGTGTGTGTGTGTGTGTAAGTTTTGTAAGATTAGTATTTATACAAAAACATAAACTAATCTACCACTAAATTAAAAAAAATAAAAAAGGAGCTATACGAGTTAAGGAAAAATGTGCTGTATACAAAACAGAATGTGCAGGTACATATGGGAGCTGTATGGAAAAACACTGTAGGAAGCATATAAGAACAGATTTACATTTGTGAATACAGAAATTAATTTTTATGGAGAAGGTTCAATAAGGTAGAGCAAATAGTGTCTTTTTTGGGAGGCATAGAGACCTCAAGATGAAGTTCTAATGTAGATGTAGAGGTGAATAGAGAACAGATGGGAGGGAGTGTGGGAAGGTAGTAGAAGTAGGTAAATGTTGGATTAAGGTGCAGGCAAAGAGGTTAGATGGCAGAGACCAGGAAGAAGGGTAGTTAGAGTAGCAAAGATGAAGTGTGGTGGGGAAGTGGGGAAGAGGGGCTAACTAGTTCTGGAGCAGGGGCATATGCTTGTCTTAAGAAGGAAATGTTTAGTGTGACTTTAAATCTCTTGAGGTTTAATATAAAAAAATATCTGCCACCTTCCTTCTTCTTCCATTTATCTCAATAACCATCCAGTTAAAAAAAATAAAACTCACTGTAAAATCTCACCCACTGATGTGTATCAAATAGAACCATAAGAACTTCAGAACTTAAACTAAACTTTGCTAATAAATCTATTAATTGCTATGGTGACTCCCTATTTCTGTCACCATCTCCAAGGTATGGAGCAAACTTCCATACCACATTAGGTTTTTAAATAATGTTCAGCAATTCAAATCTGCCCTAAAATATCATCTGGTAACTAATAAACTATGTGACTGTACCATTCCTACAGTTTGAAGTACACAATCTTAACTGTTCACTATGGATACTATAAAACTGTATTAGGTTCATAGGTTCATAGGTTCATACTAGGCTATCTGCCCTAGGGCATTTATAAGCCTAGCCAGAGTGTGTGTGGCTTTCACCACCCCTAAGGATGAGAATACTATACCCATTAGTTTGCTGTGCCTCTGTCCAGCAGTGACACAGAGATGATTCCCGGGGTAAACCTACGATCTCCCATCCACTCGTCAAGATTTCTCTTGAACAGAGTCAGTGAGGGGCTCTGCCTCACATGGACTGGGATTCTGTTCCATAGTGTAGGGAGTCTCTGGGTGATGAATCTGTCCCTCCAGCATGTCCTATTTATATCCGTGTTGAGGTTTAAGTCTCTTGCTCTCGTGGCTCTGGTGGATTTGGATTTTTTGAGGTGGAGCATGTCCATTAATTCTGGGTTGGACATGGCCTTGTATCTCAGGCACAGATCACCTCTGAGCAGACGGTATGTGATGGAATAGAGCTGGAGTTTCTTCAGTCGGGCAGCGTATGACATATGTTTGAGCCCCTTTATCCTTTTGGTGAGGAACTTTTGGGGTCTTTCCAACTGCTGCAGGTGTCGGGTAAGGTACATTCCGAATGCGGCATTGTACTCAATCATTGGTCTGATAAGTGAAGAGTACAGGGGTACAATGACCTCTCCTGATCTGGATGTGAATCCCTTCATGATCAGGTGGGCAATGTAGAAGGTCTCCCTAACCACTTTGGCAATGTGAGTGTTAAAAGAGAGGTTACTGTCAACTTGGGTCCCCAGGTCCCTGATAACTTCTTCCGTGTTTAATGGATTACCACCTATGTGGTAATTAGGGGTTACCTTGTTTTTCCCAAAGGGTATGACTATACATTTTTTGGCATTTAGCTTAAGGCCATGGCTCTGGCACCAGTTATCCATTTCTATGAGACCTCTCTGGAGGATGTCTGTGTCTGATGGATTGTCAATTATGGTGCCCAGTTTGCAGTCATCTGCAAATGTTGTCAGCCACAATCCCCCTATGTTTGCCTGCACTTCAGAAAAATAAATGCCGAACAAGAGGGGGCCCAGGACTGAGCCCTGTGGGACACCGCTCGTGACCGGCTTAGAGTCTGACATGGCACCAGCAACTCTAACCCTGTGGGTTCTGTCCTTGAGCCAGTTTGCAACCCATCTTGTGACATATGGGTTTACATCTAAGCTGGTGAGCTTTTCTATGATGCCCGAGTGGGGTATTGTGTCGAACGCTTTTGCTAGGTCAAGGTAGGCTGTGTGAACTGCCTTACCCTCATCAATGGCCTTAGTGACTGTTTCGAAAAAGTCGACCAAGTTCAAGAGGCAGGATCTGCCCTTGACCAAGCCAAATTGGGTAGGATCCAGTGTCTGTAGGTCCCCAATGTCTTTATTGATGAGTTCCATTATGATCCTCTCCATAGCTTTGCAGACAAGGCTCGTCAAGCTTATGGGGCGGTAATTTCCAGGGTCCGTAGAAGCACCGCCTTTGTGGAGTGGGACCACAGTTGCCATACGCCATTCTTTGGGTACGTATCCTGTAGTAAGGCTAAGATTAAACAGCAGCCTTATGTGTGGGTTTAGTTCCTCATTGAGTTTGTGTAGCACACAGCCGGGGACACAGTCCGGTCCCATTGATGCTGTGTTTTTTGCTTTAGAGAGAGCAGCTCTCACCTGGGCATCTGAGATGTTTGGGAGGCTAGACTCTGGTGGGATAGATGTTTCTCCTTTTTGGGGGGGGGGGAGGGGAGAAATTTGCACTGAACCTGTCTGCCAGTATGTTGGCAATGTCTGTGGGTTCAGTGATTTTTGTATCATTTTGGACTAATTCTGAGCATATCTGGGAGTTTCCACCCAGGTTTCTAACATAGCTAAAGAACAGTTAACTGTTAACTATAACAATTAACAGTTAACTATTAATATGATATCTTTGATTCTACTCACCAGTGCCTTAAAAACATGTATTTCCTTAATCTGATATGCTTTGTAAATAATGTTTGTTGATCGACTGGTTGAAATACTTGGAAAATAATGTTAGTTCACCGTTTTTCTTTTGAATTGTCATAAATGTATTTCTGTCCTTGTTTTGGGGCTTTTTTCCTCAGACTTCCACTGGAAATGTGCATTTCAGTTCCCAGATAGACTTTTCCTGTAAACAAAAGCAAATAAAATGAAATAAAATACTGCTTCTTATTTTGCAGATTGCATACTGCTATTGAATGCCTACTGAAATGCATACTTTGAGAGACCTTACTACTGTTCTACTATTGAGTAGTGACAGCAGGGTCTTAGTAATGATGACTGGCTTAACAGTTCCACATTCATACTAGGCATCATAACCACCATCCTGTATATCACATCTAAGTGTTTGCCTCCATAAATTATTATCCTAATCCCTGCTATTTATACATAGTGCACTTACATGCCTAACTGCCAGCTTGCCTGGCATTATTCTTTACTGTTTGCTCAAAGTCCCCTGCCAGTGGCAGTTGTACCTGGCATACCTTGGGCATGCATCAGCCTGTTTGACATTTTCGATTACCATTGGCTGTCCTATATAGTTTTTCATTACTGCCATCTAGTGTCGTGTCTGTGGCCCTTGTTTATTGCATTTTGTTTTTGTCATCTGGGGATGTGTCTCCTTGCATTCTCATCATGTTGCCATGCAGGGCATTGCCCACTGTTATGTTTGCAACCCCATTGTATCTCCAGATGGTAAAATGCATGATATTAAAGATTTTCCTGTCCAGCTTCTGTGGCCCCTGTAGTGGCCTCAAGTCTGTTTACAAGACGTACACACAGATGAACTAGTTAAGCAGTATGTCATCCTTTTCCTCATGACACACTGCTTTCTGTTGTACCCTTTGTTTAGGCAGATGAATTATATATATGATATTGCAAACTTATCATGTTATGCCTGCAGCAACTGTTATGCTACAAAATTTGGTACACATTACTGACAGATGTTTTTTGCCTTTGTCTCTCTATTGCTGTCTTTTTATATATTATGTTTAGTTTTGTTTCTTAATATAAAAACGACAGGTGCAACCAGCCTACAAGCTACTGCATCATAAGAAAAGAAGAGAGGCCAGCACCAAATCATGGACCATTCAAGGTAATGTGTGAAACACACAGTACCCACCAAATCAGACTGCTATTGGCTTAATCAGCCTTCCTCCGTTATAACAAAAACAAACTGTGAACCACTCATTAAATACATAATTCCCACCCAGTCACAAGCTATAACTGGTCCATTTAAAACAATGCTTGTTAAGTGCTCTTATGTATATCATTAACTATGTTAACTCATTTAGTCTACTACTAATATGCATAAAAACTGAATATACATCAAACTTATAATCACTTACATAGACAGTGTCCCTGAGAATTTATAAATGTAATGTCAAACTGCTATAAGTGCACATGAAATTAATACAAAAAGATGAAAAACTCATACTGTACTACATAATATGACAACTGTCAATGCTCTATAAATGTTCATTTAATCCTGCGTTAAATAAATACTCTAACTTAATAATCCATCTTTTCTCTTTTGGATTTAAAATAGTATGTCATCCTGCTTTATCACAGTGGTTCTCAGTTTGTTTTTTGTTATCACGGAGGAAGGCTGATTAAGTCGAAACCGGTCTGATTTGGTGGGTACTGTGTGTTTCACACATTATCTTTGATGGTGTTGCTACAATAAAGCATATATTTGCTTTCCACGATTTGGTGCTGGGCTCTCTCCTTTTCTTATAATTTTGTTTCTTACCACTGATGCAGTGTCTGCCACAGCTGTAGATATGTTGTGGCATCCACCATCCTATCATTCACTTGCTACTCCATCAGCTTCTAGGCCTCCGGCTTCCTCTAGGCCTGCCTCAATCCAAGTTTTTGGTTTGTAGGTTAAGTACTCCTGAACAGCTCATTATGCTTTATTCTCATCTTAATTCCATCAGGTTTTCATCCAGACTATAATTAATTCTGTAAGGAATCAAAAAGTCTCTACAAAATGTACTGTTAGGGATCATAGCCGGCCATTCTCTATAGTTATGCTCACAGTGCATCAGCTGTTACTACTCCAGGTCATAATGGGCATGAGAAGGACTAATGCAGAGTACAGGCTCAGTTTCCAACATCAAAGGTACAATGTGTGTTAGTTGTATGTCATTCTACAAAACACAATATATTTTATTTTTACCAAATTCAATTTAAAATGCATTTGTATGTGAAATGCCTTTTAGTTTTATTAAGGTTAAAATTTTATTTTATTTTTTTTTATTCAAGTCCAGACTTCTAAGTTTAGATGATCTCTGACCTATGCCAAAATGTTTTGTATAGCACTTGTGCAGTGAGTAGTAAGTACTATCAATTTTCTGAGATACTCAGCACAGGACAAATATGCATTAGTCACACCATAGATAACCCTGGACTGGAGAATCAGATTCCAGTAGGTGGCATCATTAACTACTGTGTCTCTCTGCCACCCCATGGTACAAACATACTGTATTCCACGCTAAAAACTGTACCATCCCATCATTTTCATTATACTACCCTGAATTTGCTCTGAGTTTCACTTTTCTATGTATGCAGAGCTGTTCATAGAAAACCTGCACAAGCATGTTAATAGCTGTATAGAGGCAGCTAACTAAAAAAAACAAGCCACCCTGGTGGAATCACAAAATCAATCAGATGTATAACAGGAGGAAGAAGATCATGGCAAAAATTAGGAGGTGCAGCACCCACCGGGATAAAAACACTCTCATTAAACTAAACAGATAACTGAGAGGATAAATAATGTCTACCAAAGCCAAATTTGAGGTAAGCTTGGCCTCCCAGGAGAAGGACAACCACAACCTCAAAG
Organism: Protopterus annectens; assembly: GCF_019279795.1. Classification (NCBI taxonomy): domain Eukaryota; kingdom Metazoa; phylum Chordata; order Ceratodontiformes; family Protopteridae; genus Protopterus; species Protopterus annectens. The sequence goes on from NC_056748.1 coordinate 685,107,626, forward strand.
GCAATACACAATTGTGTGCAGAGCTCATTTTAAATGGAGCCACCTACACTGAGCCAGAAGATATAGCAAACCTCCAGGCTGATAAATTCAGCTTCAACTTTACTCCTCTATCCCCCTCAACCTTCCCTCAGGAAACATCAACAAAGATAACTGCCCCTACTATCACTAGGGAACTGGTCCTTAATGCTCTCTCTAAGACCAAGAACACTGCATCAATGGGCCCAGACAATATCTCTATTCTATGCTATTATATTCTGTTCTGTTCTATTCTATTCTATTCTAAATAGCATGAAACATGACCTATCAGCGCCTCTGGAATTACTAATTAACTGTAGCCTCCAAACAGGCTTTGTGCCTCATGAATGGAGAAAGGCAACAGTCAGTCATCCCTCTGCAGAAAGGTGGTCCATCTACAGACCCTGGAAACTACAGACCGATAAGTCTCACTAGTAAAGCCATGGAAAGAATTATCATGGAGATGATAAATAGAGATATAACCTCCAGACACTGGACCCAGCCCAATTTGGTTTCATAAAGGGCAGGTCATGTCTACTCAACCTGGTGGACTTTCTTGAGAAGGTCACCAAACCAATGGATGAGGGCAAAATCATTCACGCTGCCTACCTTGACCTGGCCAAGGCATTTGACACAAAACCCCACTCAGGCATTGTTGACAAACTCAAGAGGTTAGAGACAGATCCATATGTCACCCAGTGGATAGTCAATTGGCTCACAGACAGGACCCAGGAATTCAGAATTGGGAAGTCCACCTCTACGAAGAGGCCAGTCACAGTGGATTCCCTCAGGGATCAGTCCTTGGACCGCTCCTTTTTGGCATTTACTTCACAGAAGTCAAGGCCAATGTCAGTGGTCCCTGGCTGACTAAATTTGCAGATGATTGCAAATTATGAGCTGTCACTGTATCTCACACTGACACAAATGTTCTCCAGTAGGGGCTGCCACAGACAAACAACCGGTGTCAGAGTCATGGACTAAAACTAAATGCCAAGAAATACATAATAGTATCCTCTGGGAAGTCATCCATCCCTGGTAACTATCATATTGACAACACACGCCCAGGGGCAGCTCGTGTTATAGGACTGTAGGACTGCAGCCCCCCCCACCAGTAGAAGGAAAGAAAAAAAGAAATAAAAAAAAATGAAATACAAAATAAAAAAAAAAAAAAAAAATTGCGACTCCTGGAACTCCATGCATGCGTGCTTGGAGTTCCTGGCACTCACAGAACTACAGACTGCTGTGTTAGGCAGTCTGAATAGGGGAGAAATGCACTTTTGCCATGCAGTCCAGAAGTCTGTGTGGTGATGGCCGCCCAGAATGGAAGTACACTGGACTGCATTGCCCACAGGCTGGAGCCAGTAGCCTACTCTCACAGATCCAGGAAACCCCAGCCTACTCTCATGGAGCCAGGAAACCAGCCGTTAGTTTGTGAAGGCGGGCTAAGGAGAAGGGCCAGCCATTGATTCTGCTGCTGTGACCAGTTAAGGTGTGTGAATCCAGGGACTGCAGGTGGGCTATGGAGAAGGAAACCAGCTGGTGTGGTGTGTATCCAGGGCTGCTGTGCAGCGGATTATTCAGGAAAGGATGATTCGGAAAGTGTTTCTGTGTGTGTGTGTGTGTGTGTGTGTGTGTGTGTGTGTGTGTGTGTGTGTGTGTGTGTGTGTGTGTGTGTGTGTGTCTGTGTGTGTGTGTGTGTGTGTGTGTGTGTGTGTGTGTGTGTGTGTGTGTGTGTGTGTGTGTGTGTGTGTGTGTAATGCCCCAGTTGCTATATACTGGTGGCTAGAGAACACACGGTGGTGGGTAGAGAATACTCAGACTTGAACCTTGTACCTTGGGTGCAGGTGGCAAGGGCCTGAATTCCCTACCAACCACCATTTGTAAAAAGTGTGCAGATTTTTGCCTCATATTTGTTCTGTTCCTCATAAAATCTGTGGTTTCTGTATGTTTGATTTAACTTGCAAAGTCAGTAATGCAGTTGTGCACTGGTAGCATTGTTGCCTAACAGCTACAGGTTCTCTGGTTTGATTCTTGGTCGTGGTAACTTCTGTGTAGAGTCTGCATGTCCTACCATCTTACAAAGACACGTGTCTGGAGTGTTTGTCCCTGCTCTGCTGAAAATTAGCTTTTGTTCCAAGTCAGACTTTCCTGGTTAACAAATGTTAAATAGAAATAACAGGCATTTGAATTTCAGACTTCATATTCTTCAGAAAGTACATGGTAACACAAAACCATTTATTCCAGCAATTTTCTAAGTTTATAACATGGATATTTGAAATGTGCCCCTATTTTTGGGACTGTATTTCCTCATTATTGGCTTTGTCCAAGATTTTTGTGCTAAGGGTGAGAGCTATGGTGAGAAGTGAATTCACTGAATATGTTTGGGGGCTGTATTCCCCCATTACTGGCTTTGTCCACGTGTTTTTTGCTATGAGGTTGAGAGCTATGGTGAAAACTGAATTCACTAAATGGTAGCCATTTAAGTTTCAGTCTTCCTCTCTTTCAAAAAACAGATGATTTGGCATAATGGTATGTTGCGCTGACTGTTTTGCACGGGGTCCCCTGGGTACAAGCCTTGGCAGCTACATGTATGGTGGTAACACGTCATTTTGTTCTAGCAACTTTCCAACATTATACAAGCAATGTTTAAAATGTGTCCCTGGTTTTTGGGCTTTTGCCCCCCCCAATAAATGTTGGCTTTTTCCAGATTTCTTGTGCTGCAAAGTTCAGAGATATAGCTGAGTGTTGAGTAGATTTTACAAGGAGCTGAGAGCTGCAGGGGAACAAAAGTTTAGTGCTGCTTATGCTGAGTCTGCTGGCATTGTTAATAGCACTAGTAAACACAAGAGGCCAGCATCAACAGTCTAAGTACCTTTATTATAATAATATTTGATTCAGGACATAAAAATGACCTACGGCAACAATTCTATTTCAAACCAGTTTCGGCTTGACAGCCTTCTTCAGTGAAAATAACATACAATATAAAGATCAAGCTCGTAATTATTTATATGCTACCTCAACCAATGGCAAGCAATGGTATTGTCCAACCCTCTGGTTAATGCTTACGTAAACATAGAATACAAATGAGTCAACTAGTTTGTCAATAGCACAACAGGTAGTGCACTTGCTTTTGATGCAGAAGGGTGTGGGTTCTACTCGTACAGTAGGTAGATGCATTGCTGATACTGTACTGCCTTGTAAAGGTGGTGGATGATACAGTCCTTTTTGCCAAAGATACCTAGTAACTATAAACCATTTATCAGTTTGCCATCCATTCCCTATTGCGATATTACTAGCTTATCATTTTTTTAATGCAGCATAGGACATTTATTCCTCAAGGGCAACAGGCACTTTATTTGTAGATGAAACAACAACATATAAAGTTGTTTGCTAGCAGCAGCAACCTCTTCATTAGTTACAGATCTCTTTAATGTGGAATTATTTAGATGGCTTTTACTTCAGAGATTGTGCATATTTACTGATACTGGTGGACTGTAGATGTTTGAGTAGACTTTTATGATGGAAATGTTCTGAATTGGGCAGTTTTATCATTATTGGTGCATGCATTTTGTTTAATTGTTTACTGGAAAAATGTTCAAGACAATAAATTAAAAATGCCGTCTAACAATTGCACTGTATTGTACAAGGAATATAATTTAATACAATCAGGAAGGTGTATCAAAGAGCATGTGTATGTTTCATGTTCAAGGGGCCTGTGATTTGAAAACAGCCCAAAGTTAATTTTTATCTGCCACTGGCAAAATGTATTTTCTTTGAATGTAGGTTTCAATGCTGTTTCAATGAATGTGAGTTTCAAGGTCAGAGAAGTTCTAATGCTAAGTCTATTTTCATTGTGAGACGGCACTGCTTTGTTTAGCAGATGTCTATTAGGGTTTGTGCTGTAAAATGCAAAATTAAACTTTCAAATGAAATCCAAATCATTGCAGAAGTAAAGCAGTATGCACATTATAGTGTTTATGGTAAATGGATCGAAATAAGCAAGGAATGGGACATTGGAATGGCTGTAGGGGGGAGGCTCCATTCGACCATGAGTTTGTGAGGGGGGAAGGGCAGACATTCCCAGCTGAACTATACCTCTCAACTGTCCAGATTTTTGCAGAATGAATAGATTTTTGCTTCATATTTTGGTTTGTCCCTCATAAAATTTGTGGTTATCTGGCAAATAATTTAGGAATGAAGTCACTAAATAATGACAGACATTGAGTTTCAGACGTCATAACCTTTAGAAAAATGCATGCTAAAGCAAGACCTGTTATTCTATCAACTGTTTTAAGTTTATACAAGAGCAATCTTTAGTACTGTTTGTATGTTCCCCCAATATATTTAGCCTTGTCCAGATTTCCTGCATTAAGAATTTGAGAGGTATGTGCAAATCAATTGCTTTATAGAATTAGGAATATCCAAACCTCTCAACCGTCCCCAATTTTGGCTCAAAATGTTGCTCTTCCCCTAATAATCCCTCCACAAAATGGCAATTTTGGAAGAAAACGTGGAGGGTTTACAATTATAAATAACTGTAATGATCAGAGTTATAGTTTGCTTTTATTTCAGAAATGCATGTAGATGCTCTTATTTTGTCAGCTGCTCAAGTTAACAGTAGTAATATTAAAAAAGTGTACCTTCTTTGGCAGGTTCCCAGATGTATTTTGTGGCAATTTTTTATTTTTGCATCACATTTTTGGTCTGTTTTTCATAAAATTGTGGTTTTCTGGCAAATTAGTGGCAAATCATTAAAGATTGAAGTTAGAAAATAATGCAGACATTTGAGTTTCAGATTTCATACCCTTCAGAAAATTCATACTAATGCAAGCCCTACTAGTATTCTATTATCTTTCTAACTTTATGAAAGCAATATTTAAAAATTGTCCTTATTTTTGGGCCTGTGTCCCACTTCTATGTATGGCTTTGCTCAGATTTCTTGCTCTGAGGTGGAGAGGTATGAGTGTCAGAGCCATCACCATCAGCCAGAGACATTTCAAAATGTGACATACTTGTTGCACCCCACTCCCCATTGTAGTGGTTCTGGATGTGTCCAAGCAAGGCAAGGAGCAGTTATGCAGTTATGTGTGCAGAGTATTCCCCCAGCCAAGGTAATCGACAAGTATGACCGTGGCTTTTCATCTGTCCTTAACTTTGCAGAATGTTCTGGTTTTCTGTCATATTTTTATACTGTTGATTTATGTTTTTTATTATTCAGAATATGCATGCTGTTGCAGTGCCCTGTTGCTCTATGTTTAAGTAGCAATGCTTTAATGACCATTAGGTAACCTTGTCGGCAGTTGTAAGATGCAAGTAAGCTTTAATAAGCATACTGTTAAAGAATTACCAACATTGAAAGCCTTTTCATTGTTGCCATGCAGCGAATATTTACATAACTAGATAACATATAAGGCTTAGGTATTGAAATGCATATGATAGTATTTGTAGTAAAGGACAGAATTACAGTATTTTCAGAAGCTCATTACATTTGTTGGAGACTTGCAGTCATCTTTGCAGGCTTTACCCATAAACTAAACAGAATGCCAGTCTATCATGTGTGGTCCATAACTTGTGCAGTAATCCTTTAAGCAATTTATCTTGAGCTTTTCTTGTTTGCTGTTCATTTTTTACTTTGATCATGTCTTCTCCATGAAACAACTAGATAGTTGTTGTCAGGCAGCAGGTCTTTTTTGGATAAGAAACATTTTTACAAGTGGGGATATCACAGAGATTGTTACTTTCAGCATGTTACTTGGTAATTTTATAAAGCTGAATATAAATTATAATTAGAACTGCAGCGCAAGGAGAAGTGGTTTGAGATGAGTACTGCTTGTTTTTTTATACTTGATTTTAACTGGCATTCCAGTAATGTATTTAAAAAGTAATTTATTTTTTCATGCCTCACAACCTTTGTGTTTCCATCTAGATATTAAGTAAGCTGTCATGTAGCCAATGCATTGAAATATTTTTTCTTCTACACTTCATTTTTTCTTGATTGGACTCTCATAATGACGGTGTCACACCCAGGGCAGCGTATTTAAAGTTCCAGTTGTTGTGGTTTTGAGTATAGCTCCACCCCTTCCAATTGGACCAACCCATTCAGCTGTTGCCTGCATCCCCTTTTTAATTTGAAGTCACCAGCTGCTACTGTACACCTCTTAGAGCTGACCCAGTACTCAGGGACTTAAGTACTCAGGGACTTAAGGACACACATAGATATTAATCTAGCCTTTGATCATCGTGTGTACAGTGGTGAGGAACTCATTCTATGTTTGCAACTTATAAACAAGGGTATGGCATCCAAGTCCAAGGAAGTCATTGTTACACTGTATTCAGCATTCATCAGACCTACCATTGAGTACAAGGACCCCTTTCATATGTACCTAACCAGGCATATCCAACAACTGGAATGTCCACAGAGGTTCCTCACTAAAAGAATACAGGGCATAAGAAATATGTCCCACGCAGACCACCTCAAGGCCCTATCCCTGTATTCTCTCTCGTACAAGCTTTTCAGGGGAGATCTATGCCTGGCATACAGGGCGTTGTCAGACCCCACTCTGACGGATCTTCTGCCTATCCACAAAAAATAGTACCAGAATTACCCATTCTAAAGACTTAAACCTTGCCTGTGATATAAACAGGATCTGCTGGAGTGATAGGTGTGTATCCCAGAGACTACCCTGTCTATGGAACAGGCTCTCCATCCATGTGAAGCAGAGTCCCTCTCTAATCCAATTCAAGTGCAACTTGGAAAACTGGAAATTCATCCCTGGTTTGGCACCTATGTCTCTGATGCAAACAGGTAACCTGTAAATGGTTCATCTCCCAGGCCCATGCTTACACTTATCAAGGGTATCAGAAGTCGTCAGAGATTTGGGATGCATGGCTAGGTTTAAAAAGTCCCTTGTGGTCATCAGCCTTGTAAACACATATGAACCTATTAAGCTCTTGCATTTGTTCCTAGTACCTTGGCATTTACACGTCCCATTGCACAAAGAGAAAGCCTCTGCATTTTGAGATAAGGCCTTATCCTGTTACCTGCCACTCTCTTTTCAGGCTTGAACTCTGTTGTTCAATGCAAAAAAAAAAAAAACAACACACACATATATATATATATATATATATATATATATATATATATATATATATATATATATATATATATACACATAGTGTGTATGTGTGTACATATTATATATATATATATATATATATATGATTCCCTGTTTATCTTGTGCACCTATAAAATAACTCCTTACTATCATGTGAGCAAAAGCTTAGCTATTTAATTTAATGAATATGTATCACTGTGCCTGCAGCACAGGGTTCCTTTCATCATGATCTGTTGCCCAGTACCCAAGGAAGCACATCATTCACTTATCTTCAGTTCACTACATGCGCTTGAAAACCACTGTCTTGGAGCCAGGGACTCAAGCATCTTGTAGCTTGGATAGGCTGCTGATGCTCATGCTTAAACACAAATATGAGTTCAGGCAAATATCAGTGGGGAGAGAGCCGGAGTTAGGGGGTTGAGGATTAAGGAGCTGTTGGGAGACTGTAGGGTTACGGAGAAGGAAGGAAGTATTAGGTTTAGGGAGAGATCAGAGAATTTATGTTTAAGGTTCAGAAGATGAAGCTTTATGTTAAGAAGTCAGACGGGAGTTTTAGAGTTATGAAGCAACTGGGAATTTAAGTTTATGGAGGTGGGGAGTGATCAAGTACTTTAGGGTTATGGAGGGTGAATGAAGGTTTAGTGCAAAAGAACGAGGAGTCATGTTGGAAATGGCATGGGAGTTTTAGGTTTATGGTTTGGTTCTGGTAAGGCTATGTAGTTTATAGGACTGGATTTTGGGAGTGTTATGTAGAAATGGGAGACTGGGCTAGTGGGAGGTAAAGAGCTTGCTTTCTAAAGTAAGTGGCCACTAGCATCTGTAGTAGACACACTTAATTCCCCTGACATGTTGATTCAGTATTAAATATAATAACATCCTTCATTACAGAATTTAAAAATATACAGACCACAACACAGTCATGTAATTTTGCATTTCATGAGTTTCTTGAAGTATTTTGGCAAGCTATCGTGGGTCTGCATAAATACCATTAATTGTCATCCGGGTCTTTCACTTCTGATGACACAGAAATTACAGGCTTTCATTGTGCAGTGGCATTTTAGACAATTTGTACCTCCCTACAGATGACTATCACCGGCCATCATCTTCGCTGCATGCTCACCGGATCTATCAAACACATCATTAGCCTCCGCAGAGCTTTACCTGACCCATGTCTAGGGACAGTAAGGAGACTGCGGAGCTTCATATTGCTGCTGAAGAGTGGATATAACTTAAATAATCTGCGATGGATGGCCTTGTGAGCTCTCTTATGGCTGCATTGGAGAGATGCATGCACTACTCTTTACATGTGCAAACTCCTGAACAAGTGGCACACTGCTTACAAACAAGTGCTCACCAGTCACTTCATACTGCTATAACCATGAGCCAGGCTGCATATTTCCCCAAGGATAGATAGGTTGGTGTTAGCCAATACGTCCAATCCTCCCCTGCCTGGTTCCTACAGCACCCATGCCATAGGGTGAACACAGGTTATCTGGGGCACAGTCAGGGTTTTATAACACTCCACATGAGGCCAGGTATAGACATATTTTGTTTAGGATAAAATCATTAGTCACAAGGAATATATTCCAATAGTTTAAGACAATTCAAATTTTACTAACATCATTTCTGTAAATATGTAATGTAGTGTGTACTTCTTTCCTTAGACAATATTTAACAAGTATTTCTTTTTTTTATCAAGATAAACTGCATCACTGATTTTGTAATTATCTGACTTACATTCGGTTCTGATATATTACTGCCTTTTTTAACTTACTTTTAATATGCAAAATATATTCTTGCACACTGTCTCACAGGAAATCTTATTGTTAGATAGAGCTGATGTTTTTCAAATACAGAAGTCCATTAAAACCATATAGTACAATAAACAGACCACATCCTATATGGATATCTTTTTACTAATCTGATATCATTTGAATGTTAAGGCTATAAGGCTTAAGAATTGCACATTTCTAAGCCTTTGCTGTTTACATCAGTCACTCATTTATTTATTTATTTTTGTTTATTTTGGACCTACTGACTCAATATTTTTGTAAGATATCATGTGATTATGTGCCTTCAGCCAGTGTTGTAATATACCATTAAAGGCAAAGTTTGCATCGCATCACAAGTGGTGTCTAAGGAAAGAATGGTGAATTATTTCAAAAGCAGAATACTGAAAGGCCACAGGATTATTAAATAGTTCCCCTTGTTTTCTAAAATAAGGACATATGCATACATTCAAAGTCTCCATTATTTTCACTATTTTACGTGAACAGCAACATTAAATAATATCAGAGGAAAGCTTCCCTTGATGAAGACTTGCCTTTAGAATTGATTCTTACATGTTTTCTGCAAAAAATAGAATGTGTTTCCCTGACAGCAGATTTAAACATTATGCTGTGAAAATATGACATGTAAAGATTCTTTTCACGGGGGTGGGGGGTGGGGGGGTTGGGGGGGATACCAAGTTAAATTATGTATCCTGAGTACTGTAGTCTGTCCTAGATCATAAACTAGCAGAATGCTAAAATTGTGGATTAAAAAAATCATCAACACATCTGAAATAAGGCTGCTGCATTCGAATGTAAATGCACTGACTTTTGAAATGAACTGCTGATGTGCTAACTGCGTTTGCTCATCATTGCCTTTTGTAATGCTGAACACTAAATCAAAACCTGCAAATAGCATTACTGAATCTATTAAACCATTAAAAGATAAATTTACTGCTCTGGGTTTCTAATGTTTGCTTTTGTAGTATTACAGGAATCATGCAATGTAAAGGAAACTGTCAGAATGTCGTAGTGAGATTTTACTTTTGGGATAGCTGCATTTTGTTTACCATTTAAGACTGTGACTAGATTCATAATTAATTAGGTGTTTTGTCAAATATGTGGGAGCCCAGTGACATTTGTAGAGCAATAACTGTTGCCTATCTCTCCAAACAGAGAGCTGCAGACATCTAGATTTATTAAAGAATCACAGAGATGCATTTCAAGCAGGGACACATTTCGATCAAGGACAAACATAAGCATTCTATTAATAAACTTTATGATGTCTTCATAGGTCACTTTCACTCATGAACATCTCCTGAAAGATAAGGTATTCTTAAAGAGAAGGCAATGCTATCTTTAACAGCTTTCATAATTGCTCTTCGGTAGTGCTTTGATACCTTTTTATTTTCAAGTATTTGCATTCAGTAGTTCACAGGTCTAAAGTAATTATGATACTAGGTCAATGGCAATGTTTTACAGTAAAGAGGTACTAGAAAAAATACAGCCCTTTCATAACAGAAAAAAAACTTTAGTCCAATGACCTACAAAGAAACAAAGAATTCACATTTTATAATAAAATGAACAACACTCTAATGTAACTAATGTTATATCAAGAATTAAAATGTATTTATTTTCTAATGAAAATGCAGTAGGAAGGTAAAAGCAGTCTTATTTTGTTTTCCAATGAGGAAAGCACTCTGCATCTATCATACAAGGAGCACCTTTGTCTTATTATAACCAACATCAAAGACGTGGAATGTCTTGGGGAAGGGGCCCCCATTGCAATGTCCATTCAGAGGTATGTGTGATTTAACCAATTGGCCAAAAAAAAAAAATATATATATATATATATATATATATATATATATATATATATATATTTATATATATATATATAAAATACACACACACACATATATATATATATATGTATATATGTGTGTGTGTGTGTGTATTTATATATACAGTATATCAAGCATTTTCTTTTGTAAATGACCTTGCTGTTGAAATGTAAAATATAAAAAAAAAAAAAAGTGATAACAATCGCAATCGAGTAAAAACTTCAAAGCAAGTTAATGAAATGTAGAATTAAATAATTTTCTCCTATTATTAACACTGCAACAGCACTGTTTGTTTATTTTAGTTTGTTTACCAGGGTATTACACTAATCAGAATAGACCATTTGCAGGCATAGCCCAGGTGAAGAGGTTCACAAATACAGAAAATAGAACAAATTAACAAACACAGAATAATCACAGAAAGCAGATAATCCCATAGACAACTGACACAAAATGTAAATAATATTAGCAAAGTAGAAAATCAAATGTGAATTAAATTTAGTTCATAGGTTGGTACTAGACTATCGGCCTAGTGCCTATACAAGCCTAGCCATAACAATTCCCTGGCTATTTCTTCCCACAGTATTTAATTCACTGGACCCCTGTCTAGCAGGGCGACTGACGTGATCCCCGGGGTGAATTTCCTATCTCCCATCTAATCATCAAGGTTCCTTTTGGAGTGGGCCAAAGAGGCACTCTGCATGACATGTATGGGCAGTCTATTCCAGAGTCTAGGGAGTCTCTGGGTCAGGAACCTATCCCTCCAGCATGTTTTGTTCATTGTGATGACAAGGTTTAGATCCCTGGAGCATGCCTGTCTGAGGGATTGGGATTTATTTAATTGTAGCATGTCCAACAGCTCTGAGTTTGACATGGTCTTGTACGTTAAGCAGAGATTGCATCTGAGTAGACGATATGCGACAGAGTACAGGTGGAATTTTTTTAGATGGTCAGCATTGGGCATCTGCTTTAGGCCTGTGATTCTTTTAGTGAGGTATTTCTGTGGTCTTTGCAGTTGTTGCAGATGTCTTGAGAGGTACAGACCAAACGGGGCATTGTATTCTAAAATGGGTCTAATGAGGGATGAGTACAGTGGGGACAATGACATCCTTTTTTCTGGATGAAAAGCCCTTACTGATGAGGTGTGCCACATAGAAGGATTTCCTGACTGTTGTGGCAATGTGGTTATTGAAGATGAGACCACTGTCCACCTTTGGCCTTAAGTCTCTTATCACACTTTTGATGTTTAGTGTACTGACACCTATGTGGTAATTCATGGGTACATGTTTTTTTCCAAAGGGGATAACTATACATTTCTTGACATTGAGCTTGAGCCCATGGCTCTGGCACAAAGCATCTGTTTCTGTAAGGCCCTTTTGTAGAATATCCACAACATCTGGGGATTCAATAATGACTCCCAGTTTGCAGCCATCTGTGAACTTTGTTAGCCAGAGTCCCTTAGTGTTGGCCTATACTTCAGAGAAGTAGATGCCAAACAAGAACAGTCCCAGGACTGAACCCTGAGGTACTCCACTTGTCACTTGTCTGGAGCTGGATTTGGAGTTGGCTACATTTACAGTGTGGGTTCTGTCAGTAAGCCAGTTGGCAACCCATCGAGTGACATAGGGATTAATGCCCAGCTTAGTAAGTTTATCTATGATTCCAGAGTAGGGGTTGGTGTCGAAGACCTTGGCTAGGTCCAGCTAGGCTGTGTGGACCACCTTACCTTTGTCCGCTGCTCTGGAGACTGATTCGAAGAAGTCAATCAGGTTCAGGAGACAAGATCGTCCCTTCACGAACCCAAACTGCATGGGGTCTAGTGTTTGAAGCTTGCCAATGTCTTTGTTTGTAAGTTTTATGATAATACGTTCCATGGCCTTGCAGATCAGGCTTGTCAGACTGATGAGGCAGTAGTTCCCAGGATCCAAGGTGGATCCCCCCTTGTGGAGTGGGATAACTGTAGCTGTGCGCCACTCAGTGGGCACGAAACCTGAGGTGAGGCTATGATTAAACATGACACTTAGGTGAGGTGCCAGTTCATTTTGTAGTTCATGTAGTACACAGCCTTTGATGTCATCTGGTCCTATGGATGCTGTATTCGTAGCTTGGGAGAGTGTGTTTTTTACCTGTGTGGTCATTATTACCGGAATTTGGCAATCTTTCGGTATTGAGATGGGCCCTTTAGGAGTGAGAGTGGGGTGAAGTTTGCACTGAATCGATCTGCCAGGATATTGGCAATATCCTTGAGATCAGTATATTTAATGCCATTCTGTTGTAGATCAGAGCAGATCTGAGCATTTAGATTCTTGACATAGCTATAGAATGCCTTGTGGTTGTCTTTGGAATATTTTGCAATTTTATTTTTGTAACTAGCTTTGGAGGATTTTATGAGGGATTTCAGCTTCTTACTGAGGCTGGTAAGGGAGTTTTTTGCATCCTGGGATTTTCCTCTTTTCTGCAACAGTTTCTTCCTTTTGTTGTAAAGTTTGTTTAAGGCAAGGGACCTCCAAATTGGCTTCCTTTTTTTGGAGGAGAGTGTCTTGGTTCTAGTGGGGATGCCACGATTCATGCACAAGTGGATGTGCTTGTACAGTGCCTTAGTGTAGGATTCAGCAGTCAAACTTTTAGTTCTCGTCTGCATGGCTGTCATGAAGTTTGTCACTTCTGACTTGAGTAGCATGAAGTTGGCTTTGGAGAAGTTTTTTTATGAAGGTTTCTTTACTGGGGGGTGGGATGTGGATGTCAAGGGTGATTAGCTTATGGTCAGACCTGACTAACGAGGGGGTGACCATAGGTGTGGAGCATCGATTTCCCATGTTGGTAATGACCAGGTCTAGGATATTGGAGCCCCTAGTGGGATTAAGGATTGGTTGATCCAGGGCGCTGGAATTTATGAATTCCAAGAACCGTTGGGCAAAGGTGTTGGTACATGAGTAGTTTTCCCAGTTAATGGCAGGGTAGTTGAAATCACCCAGTATTTGGGTGTTTGGTTGTATCTTAATATTTTACAGTATGTTTAGAAAGGTGTATTGAGAATCTTGGAGCATGGTGGGGGATCTGTAGCAAGCTACAATTTGGATTGCAGTCTTACCTAGTGTTAGTTGCACCTGGAGAATTTCAGATGCATTGTGTTGGGCAACTAGCCTGGTGTTGTGAATATCCTTGGTGAATATGGACACTCCTCCACCATTAGTGTTTCGGTCCTGGTTTGGTGGCTGAAAAGTGTGGTAAGAGTTGTAGCCTGGTATTGCAGGTGTGCTCTCTAGAGCCTTGAACCAGGTCTCAGTTACTGCATAGAAGACGATGTTCTCCATCTTTAGGAGTGCCTCAAGAGAGTGCATTTTGAGGTTTAGACTTCTACCATTGAGTAGCATTACCTTCAGATTGTGCATGCTTGTACCTTTTACGGTGGTTTTGTCCTTTGAACTTTGCCTAAAAAAGCACTATAGAGGTGGCAAGATCGTTAGCCAATAACCTGAATCCCAGGAGCGACAGCTGCAGACTATCTCTAGTAGTAAATATGAGAGGGAAGCAGCAGCTAAGAACAGAGGATCAAAGCAGAAGTGATGCAGGTGAGGAGGGAGTTAGGTTATGTGTCTAGTGAAAAAGCACTAGCAGTCAGGTTTTTGAAGAAGGGGTCTTTTTAGTTGAACTCTTAAGGTTGGGAAAAAGGAGACTTTTTATGGTGAAGGGAGAAGAATTGACAGAGTTTGGCTGAAGAATGGGGAAACAATAGTTGTTACAATGCAGTTTAGTTTTGGGGTATCTGGAGTGAGGGAATTAATTGGGAGAGGCTGAAGGGGGTGTAGGGGTGGTTTCATTATGGAATCCTGCTGCAAGGGGGTGGAAAGGCACTTGGCTGAAGAAATTTAAAAGCAAGAGACCCTAGAAGTAGTTCAGTTCTGTAACAAACTGGTAGTCATTTGTACTTAAAAAGAGGTGTTGCATTGGTGTTCCTGATGTGAGGAATTGGAAATGAATCAGCAGATTTTGTTTTCAAATGGACCGTAGAGTGTATGAGTTTTTGGAGGCTGTGGCTATAATGGGTTGCCTGTATTCAAGTTGAGCAATGAAGACTCCTTTACCTATTGCAGCTCTAGCTGTTCCAGAGAGAGAGTGACATATTTTCCAGGACCAGTAAAACAACTGTTCTTTTTCCTGGTGTTTTCAATGTGGCTTTTTAAGTGAAGTGACTGGTCTAGCCATAAACCTAAGTACTTAAAGGATGTGGTTGTTTCCCTTGGGCAATCATCAAGATCTGCAAGGCAGAGATTTTTAGGAGTCTTTTTCAGCTTTTGCGAAGATCCATTTATCATACTGTATGGTTTAGATGGGCTTAGGAGTAGCTTATGGTTGTTTAGCCAAGAATTAAGGGAGTGATCATCAGACTGAAGCAGGGTTTGAATAGCTGAATGTGTGGGACTGGACTGAAGAATAGCCATGTCATCTGCGTAAACAGTAACAGCAAGGTTAAGGAGATCAAAGGGCAGCTTGTTAATAAAGATTGAAAATAAAAGACAGGTGAGTATGGATCCCTGGGGAACTCCTCTGGTAAGGGCTGCTGGTGATGATAAGGATGGGCCTAATTTGACCTTGAAATACCTATTAATAAATGTTGGAACCAGGTGATAGTATTGGGGCTAACCCCAATTTCTTGCAAGGAGTGAAGAAGCAGGGAGTGGTCAGTTAGCTCAAAAGCTTTGGTAAGGTCAAGGAAGAGAGCAGCTGAAAGTTTTCCTTTATGCATGTTGAGAAGAATCTCATCTGTTAGTGACCATAGTGCTGTCACTGTGGCCCGGCCATCCCAGAATCCATGCTATTCAAGAGTGAGCAGGTGGTACTGTTACAAGTAAGTGGACATTTGGTTGCAGATTTGTTTTTATAGTATTTTCCCAAGTGTAGGGAGGATGGAGTTAGGGCAGGGACTGGAGGTATTTACTGGCTGAAGCTGTTTGGAAAGGTTTAACCAGAGCAGTTTTCCATATGTCTGACACTGTATTTTGAATTAAGTAGAGGTTATGTATATGTACAGGAAGTGTGGCAAGGAAGTCTTTGCAGAATGATATAAACCAAGGGAGTAGATTGCCTGCTCCGGGGGGGGGGGTGCATCCAAGGGTATGTTTTGTAGAAGGGAGACAAGTTCATTTTGTGCAATTTTCTTAAAATAGAAGAGGGGAGTAATAGAAGGCGGGCTAGGTAGGTTGAGGGAAATCTAGAAGTTGTGTTACTAGGGAGGTGGCTGAATTCTTTAAGAAAGCCAGAGGTGGACAATTGACATTGAAAGGTTTGGTTGGTAATAAGTGAGGAGGTGGGTCAGTGGATTTATGGCCTGTAGGAAGATTTACTTCTTTTCAAATATGCTTGGGTTTGCCTAGAAGAGGAAGATGTTTGATTATGAAGTGGTTGGTTTTGTGCCTGCATATTACTTGCTTAGCTAGATTATGTAGACAGGTAAAGGCAGCACAATTTTCTGGTGTGGGGATTTGTCCCTATGAAAACCATACAATGTCCCCAAGTTTGAGCAGATCTTTCAGTTCAGAGGTTAACCAGGAGGTTTTATTATATGTGTGAGAGGGAAAATTTGTTTTGAAGCTGAAGGAAGGTTTGTGTCATAGCTGTTGCAGCCAAGATGGGTTCTGTATGTTGGTAATGGCAGTCCAGTCAAAAGTTGCTATGTGTTTTTTGAGGCTGTCTTTATTGATGATGGATCTAGGTCAGAAAGTTACTGGGGTCATTTTGGTGACTGATGAATAATTTGAAAGTTAATGGGCAGTGGCTGATGAATGAGGGTGGACGAACAGATACCATGGAAATAATGGTAGGGTTTTTAGTGATTAGCAGATCCAGGAGGGAGTGGCTCTTGGTTTGGAGATTTGGACGGGTAGCATTTTTAGCTAACTCAATAAGGCTGATCCTGGTTAGGAATTCAGAAATGTCATTGCTCAGGGGACCAATGTAGTTTAGATTAAAATCACCTAGAAGAACAATATTTTTATAGTTTTGGGCAGCTAAGGTGATAGTAAGAATAAGGGATTTAAATTTGTTAAGAGATTCTAGACACAGAAAGCAACTGCTATTAGAAGTTGACTGATCTTCTGGAAGGGAAGTTTTAGAAGAATCCAGTTTTAGAAGGAACGTGTTGGGTTCAGTATCCAAGTAAGAATTTGCTTGTGCAATTATGGTTGGTTTAAGGTTGTTTTTATAAAGAATGAGAGTGCCTCCATCTTGTCTACTGCCAAGTCCACGGTCTTGGATTTATTTGTAGGAGGAAAGTAGATGCTGAAAATTATGATTGTTTTGATCTATCACCACAATATCTTTCAGACATGTTTTCTTGTTTTGAGAAAGGTAAATGATTAAATCAGATGCACAACACGATGGCACTCAATCAACTAATGGTTGTTTAAGAAATGAATATACTTAGTTAGGATGTAAAATTCAGTATTCATCACTGGACTAGTGACTTTCACTTTTAGTTTTAAAAATCTCAATTATAATATACTTAAAGAAGTAACATCTCAATGTCCAACAGAAATGAAAGATGAACTGAAAATATTGTTTCAAATAAAAAGTGTGAGTCTGGGGTAAATGTAACTGTCAAATCCAAATTTATTCATTTTGATTTATTTTGATTTTCATTATTGGGCTTATACACATTCATGATATTTGATAACAATTGTTAGAAACTCAGGGTTCTTAAAGTGTAATGTTATGACCTAGTGCTGTCATTGCTGAAAATAAAATGTTTGCAACTTTTATTGTTTATGAAGCAAGTCATTATTTGGATTAGCATACCACTCTATATGCGGTTCTTTATATATAAATTATATATATATATATATATATATATATATATATATATATATATATATATATTTTTTTTTTTTTTTTTTTTTCAAGCTTTTCCCCTATACCCTCCCATATTATTCACAAGTTGGCCTCCTCACCTACTGTGAAACCACACATGACACCAATACCATCACCTTGGAATAAAAAACACTTCCGTGGTACTCCTTCCTCATTACCTACCTACTCAAATGTGGAGACATATATCCTAACCCTGGCCCACCCTCTAATCTTAAGCACAAGAGTAACTCCAAAGAATTAAACATACTTACTCAGAACCTTAGAAGTATATGTAATAAAATAACCCCACTGCATGTCTGGATAGCTCAAAATAAACCTGATATACTAGCCCTTACAGAAGCATGTCTACACTCAGGTGTAAAAGACTCAGAAATAATATCACCAAACTTTGCAATAACCAGAAGAGATAAAAGGAGAGAAGGACAGCCCATCTATATCCCTCTATGCTCAACATCACACCATACACCAGTAATATACCCACCTTTTCCAATGCCGAGGTACTAATCTCTTTTTTGAACCTCAACATATCAAAAATAATTTGCATAATGATAATATATATCCCACCAGGTAATAATATACCAGTGTTGGAAAATATTTTGTCCTGGGCATCCCAATCAATAAATCTCGAAACAATAATCTTAGGAGATGTAAATATAGATTGGCAAACCATAGATTCCAACTTCCCCACAAATAGTATAACTCTTTATGTTTTTTCTCATATTATCAATACTCCAACAAGATACAGCAATGCTCTTACCTGCCAATCCACCCTAGACTGGATCCTAGTATCGCATCTTGCCAATTATCCCTCTTCCAGTACACTATCTAGCCCCCTCAGCAATTATCTGTCAGCATATTCCTTTAGAACAAACTCCCAACAACTAACTGAACATACTTTATTATCAGTTAGGAACTCAACTCATTTTTGTTTGAATAAATTCAACAATCTCCTACATGAAATAGACTGGACACCCCTTAAGCAATTATCTCTTAATGATGCTGTACTATACTTTAATAACACCTTCCTTCACATACTTAATACCCTATCTTCCATTTGTATGAAAAGAATCAAAAATAACTCAGTTCCATGGCTTTCTAAGGAATGTAAACACCTGATGAATCAAAGGGACCTAGCCTGGATAACCTAGAAACAGAACAAAAATGAACAAAATCATGTTAATTTCAAAATACTACGTAACAAAATGACAAAATTAATCAACCGAGATAAGAAGTCATATTATTCCCAACTTCAACTCCAACATAAAATCAACCCCAATAAATTCTGGCACTCCATATCTTCTCTACTTTACCCTGGAACAAATAGTGACCACATCTTATCAACTGATACTCCTCCATCATAAATAGCCAAAAACTTTAACAAGCACTTCATAAAATCAATATCATACCTACTAACACCCTTAATGCTGCACCTCCCCTTCAACCTATTCAATCACCAACCCCAGACTATCAACTACTTCTAACCCTGTCATTACTAACCCCCCTACTCAACCAAATGTCATACAAACACCATTCTTACTTCAGTCCATACCTACAGACACCATTAAGAAACTGCTACATAAACTCAAACCCTGCTCTGCCTCAGCTGATAATCTTCCACTACACTACCTCAAACTGATTGCTAATTAGATCACCTACCCAATCAGTATCCTTATAAATAGGTCTTTATCTGAATCAGAAGTACCTACCATATGGAAACAATCTCACATCAACCCCATCCACAAATGAGGCAACTCTTTTGATCTATCCAATTTTCATCCTATATCCATCTTGTCACCCATATCCAAAATTCTCAAGAGGGGTATAGCAGGTAATACAATATCTATTGCAAAACAATCTTTTATCCAAAACCCAACATGGCTTCCGACCTAGCCACTGCACAGCTACAGCCCTATTATCTTTTATAGACACCGTGAACAAGGCCAGAGATGCAGGATGCCATACATCCTCAGTATTCCTTGATCTATCCAAGGCCTTTGACACAGTGTCTCACCCCTTACCTTTGAACACACTGTCTAACCTAGGCTTCTCACATAACACAGTAAAATGGTTTCAGAGCTACCTCAAGGATCGTAAACAAGTAGTAAAATGGTCCAATGAACTCTCACCCTTTCTCCACAACTCTACTGGAGTCCCTCAAGGCTCCATCCTAGGACCCCTACTCTTCAACATTTTCACAAACAACCTTCACACTGCCTCTCACCCTGGAACCCTCATTCAATCTGCTGATGATTTCACCATAATCTGGACTGCTCAATCACTACCAGAACTACTTTCAAAAACTCAACAGTCCGGAATCCTGGCTCTTTCTTAATCCAAAGGAGACAAAACAAGTACCCTTTCATCCCAAGAACACCTCCCCTGTCACTGATCATTTTAACATCCTTGCATCTGACAACACTGTCATAGAAATAGTGCAGGAAACCAAACTTCTAGGAATTATCATTGACAATAAACTTTCATTCAACCCCCATATAGAGCAAAATATAAAGAAAACTCATCAAAAACTGGAACTCTTATACAGAAACAAACATCTCTTTACTGCAGCAACAAAATCTACCCTTGCAAAAAAAACATTTTTGCTTCCCTCCCTTCTTTATAGTGCCCCTATCCTAACTAACATATGGAATTCTACCATAAACAAGATGGAACAGTGCTACAACAAAGTTGCAGAGTTTGCTACAAACTCTAAATATCACACACACCACTGTAAATCACTCCTAGAATTAAACTGGCTTGAACTCCCCAACCAACTTGCCTTTATTCAGTTATCCACTTTGCACAACCTTATTTTCAAGCCTAGTGCTTGCCCTGCACACAGGGGCGGCTCGTGCTATCAGACTGCGGGACTGCAGCCCTCCCAGGAAAAAGAAGAAAGTGTAGT
The DNA here is from genome assembly GCF_019279795.1 of Protopterus annectens. Lineage (NCBI taxonomy): Eukaryota > Metazoa > Chordata > Ceratodontiformes > Protopteridae > Protopterus > Protopterus annectens. The sequence goes on from NC_056748.1 coordinate 685,128,135, forward strand.
TGACTCTGTTGACATGATTTAATACATTATTTCATTTCATTTGCCAAAAAAAAAATATTTCTATTATTTCGCGTTTTCTCAGTCCGGGCCGGAACTCAAACTGCGCATGCTCGTCAGGTTCTGTTTTTTTAACAACATAATAAAGCAGCATCTAATATCTGACTGCTGTAAAAGGCAGTCCAGATAAAAGAAAAAGCATCAATGTGATGCCCAGAGGTCTAAGCGGGTTTAACCACACCGTAATTAGAAGGGGGTACGGACTGCCACGTCCGCAGGCACGCACGTGACATGGATGGCTGGATTGCTACCGATTGGTTCTCGTTCTCTTCTCAAAAAAGAGAGCGAGAACCAATCAGTAGCACTAGCACAGTAGTACTGTACTTGTGTTGATCAAGAGGTTGTTGCCTTGTTGGTGCTTTACTGCTTCGTTTATTTATTTTTTGTCTTCTTGGGTGGCTAAGGGCTTGCACTGACTGCAGTGAGAGAGCAGAGAGGAAGACTGAGATACATAAACTAACTAAGGTAGGTGCTGTTCTGCTGGAATCGGCTCTTTCTTTTCTGTCTGCTGTACCATTGTCCAGCTAGCCTGTAATCTTTAGCCAGTCATGTCTTTATTTTATCAGGTGATTTTTTTATTAATAATAACAAATACTCATACAGTAGTCTCATCTAAGCATGACTCCATTTAGGTTTCTATTTTTGTTGAGTTTGTAGCTTTTATATTTCATAGGTTTGATTGTCAAGTGCATGTCCTAATGGTTTCCATGAAGCTTGATTAGATAGCACTATGGTAATATTTTCTAGGGAAGTTACTGACATTTGCTGCTTTTCCACAAAAGCCTATAACATTGTTTTGGAAATTTTCATTTAAGGGCTATTTCTTGAATAAAGATTAGTTGTATGTATTTTTATTCAAAGGCTATAAACGCAACACTATATTCAATATAATCTTGCAGGTGGCACAAGGCGTTTAGTCTGGCAGTTGGCACAAATGTTTAAGGCTGTGAAGTGTAGCTTCTGTGGTACAGGGTTTAATTTTCTCATCCCTCATTTGCTTACTGTGTAAACTTGAGCAAGTCACTTAATCAGATGGTATTTCAAGTCAACTGGGAATCTGGGCTAGGCTCCTCAGTAGTCCCTCAAAATGCAGTCTTAGTAACTGCATACATATGAATAAAGAGTAAGGTCAATGTAACTGCATACGTATGAATAAAGAGTAAGGTCAGTGTAACTGCATACGTATGAATAAAGAGTAAGGTCAGTGTTACTGCATACGTATGAATAAAGAGTAAGGTCAGTGTAACCATACGTATGAATAAAGAGTAAGGTCAGTGTAACTGCATACGTATGAATAAAGAGTAAGGTCAGTGTAACTGCATACATATGAATAAAGAGTAAGGTCAGTGTTACTGCATACGTATGAATAAAGAGTAAGGTCAGTGTAACTGCATACGTATGAATAAAGAGTAAGGTCAGTGTAACTGCATACATATGAATAAAGAATAAGGTCAGTGTAACTGCATACGTATGAATAAAGAGTAAGGTCAGTGTAACTGCATACATATGAATAAAGAGTAAGGTCAGTGTAACTGCATACATATGAATAAAGAGTAAGGTCAGTGAGTTATAATGTGCTGCACTGATTTCCCTTTAGCTACTTGATATTCATTTTAGAATTTGAAGAGCCACAGAACATGTTTTTTCTAACCTTGGTACCTACACATTAGTCAAAGTTTAAAATGCTGTCTACCACTGCCCCTGGATCTTTAGTTATAGTGCTATTGTTTATAATTTGAACATGCATTTTGTAACAATAATTTATGCCTTTTATGTCATATCTCATAATAATACACACATTTACATTAATGAGGAGGCAATTACAATGCATTTGGTATGTATTTTTGTAGACCATCTTGAGATCTTCAACATCTTTCAGTGAAGTAATGATGTTACCCTATTTGCAGTCATCGACATATCTGATTATCTTTAACCTATTCCTTATTTTTATATCAATAATCTTTATTTTTCACCCACATTTCCCATTAACCTTTTACTCATTTTTGAATCAATAATAATCAAAATCAGTGAGTGTAGAAGCAGTAGCAGATAAAAAATATGTCTAAAGATGGAATAGGACAGTAAAATCACCAGGTGACAAATTTCCTGATATCTGGTTACTCTGATTTTGATTTGTCTGTATTGTGTCATGTATAATTGAATGTGACTACAGTTTTTTTTTTTAGGGGGGGCAGTAGCAACCTGCTTGTTTGCTCTTGCTTGATGAGTGTGTGTGTGTGTGTGTGTGTGTGTGTGTGTGTGTGTGTGTGTGTGTGTGTGTGTGAGAAATGCCCCAGTTGCTACATACTGGTGGGTAGAGAATACTCAGGCTTGAACCCTGTACCTTGTGTGCAGATAGTAAGGGCTTGAATTCCCTACTCACCACCATTTGTAAATAATTTGCAGTTTTTTGCATCATATTTGTTCTGTTCCTCATAAAATCTGTAGTTTCTGTATGTTTGTTGTTCCTGGCAAAGTCAGTAGTGCAGTGGTGCACTGGTAGCATTGTTGCCTGACACCTACAGGGTCTCTGGTTTGATTCTTGGCTGTAGTACTTTCTGTGGGGAGTCTGCATGTCTTCCTATCTTACGAACACGTGTCTGGAGTGTTTCTCCCTGCTCTGCTGAAAACTGACTTTTGTTCCAAGTCAGACTTTCCTGGTTAACAAATGTTAAATAAAAATAACAGGCATTTGAATTTCAGACTTCATATTCTTCAGAAAGTACATGGTTTATAACATGGATATTTGAAATTTGTCATTATTCTTGGGACTGTATTTCCCCCATTATTGGCTTCGTCCAGGCTTTTTGTGCTAAGGTTGAGAGCTATGGTTAGAACTGAATTCACTGAATATGTTTGGGGTCTGTATTCCCCCATTACTGGCTTTGTATGTGTGTTTTTTGCTAAGAGGTTGAGAGGTATGGTGAGAACTGAATTCACTGAATATGTTTGGGGGCTGTATTCCCCCATTATTGGCTTTGTTCAGGTGTTTTGTGCTAAGACGTTGACAGCTATGGTGTGAACTGAATTCACTAAATGGTAATCATTTAAGTTTCAGTCTTCCTCTATTTCACAAAACAGCTGATTTGGCATAGTGGTATGTTGCTCTGAGTGTTTTGCACACAGTTCCCCTGGGTTCAAGACTTGGCAGTGAAATGTATGGTGGTAACACAGCATTTTATTGTAGCAACTTTCCAACATTATACAAGCAATGTTTAAAATGTGTCCCTGGTTTTTGGCCTTTTGTCCCCCCCCCCCCAATAATTTTTGACTTTTTCCAGATTTCTTGTGCTACAAAGTTCAGAAATACAACGGAGTGTCAAGTAGATTTTACAAGGAGCTGAGAGCTGCAGGGGAACAAATGTTTAGTACTGCTTATGGTGAGTCTACTTGCATTGTTAATAGTACAACAGATAGTGTACTTCCTTTTAATGCAGAAGGCTGTGGGTTCTACTCCCACAGTAAGTAGATGCATTGCTGATACTGTACTGCGTTGTAAATGGGGTGGATGCTGCAGTCAATTTTTGGTGAAGATACCTAGCAACTATGACCTTGTTATCATTTGCCATCCATTCCTTACTGCTTATCATTTTTCAATGCAACATGGGCAATTTATTCCTCAAGAGCAATAGCCACTTTATTTGTAGATTAAACAATGACATATAAAGTTGTTTGCTAGCAGCAACATCTTCATTAGTTACAGATTTCTTTAATGTGGAATTATTTAGATGACTTTTACTTCTTCAGAGATTGTGCATATTTACTGATACTGGTGGACTGTAGAAGTCTGAGTAGACTTTTATGTTGAAAATGTAAGTTTGAATAGACTTTTATGTTGGAAATGTTCTGAATTGGGCAGTTTTTTCATTATTGGTGCATGCATTTTCTTTCATTGTTTACTGGAAAAAATGTTCAAAAGAATAAATTTAAAATGCACTCTAACTGTACTGTATTGTACAAGGAATATAATTTTATACAATCAGGAAAGTGTATCAAAGAGCATGTGTGTGTTTCGTGTTTAAGGGGCCTATGATTTGAAAACAGCCCAAAGTTAATCTTTATCTGCCACTGGCAAAATGTGTTTTCTTTGAATGTGGGTTTCAATGCTGTTTCAATGAATGTGAGTTTCAGGGGCAGAGAAGTTTTAATGCTAAGTCTGTTTTCATTGTGAGACTGCATTGCTTTGTTTAGCAGATATATATGAGGGTTTGTGTTGTAAAATGTAAAATAAAACTTTCAAATGAAATCCAAATCTTCGCAGAAGTAAAGCAGTATGCACATTACAGTGTTTATGGTAAATGGGGCGAAATAACCAAGGAATGGGACATTGTAATGGCTGCAGGGGGAGGCTCCATTCGACCCTGATTTTGTGAGGGGGGAAGGGCAGCGAACTCAGACAGCCCCGGCTGAACTATACCTCTCAACTGTCCAGATTTTTGCAGAATGAATAGATTTTTGCTTCTTATTTTTGGTTTGTTCCTCATAAAATTTGTGATTTTCTGGCAAATCATTTAGGAATGAAGTCACTAAATAATGACAGACATTGAGTTTCAGATGTTATAACCTTCAGAAAAATGCATGCTAAAGCAAGACCTGTTATTCTATCAACTGTCTTAAGTTTATATAAGAGCATGGTTTTAGTACTGTTTGTATGTTCCCCCAATATATTTACTTGGCCTTGTCCAGATTTCCTGCATTAAGAGGTTGAGAGGTACATGCAAATAAATTGCTTTATAGAATTAGGAATATCCAAACCTCTCAACTGTCCACAATTCTGGCTCAAAATGTTGCTCTCCCCCTAATAACCCCCTCCGCAAAATGGCAATCGTGGAAGAAAACGTGGAGGCTTTGCAATTATAAATAACTGTAATGATCAGAGTTATAGATTACTTTTATTTCAGAAATGCATGTAGATGCTCTTATTTTGTCAGCTGCTCAAGTCAACAGTTGTTGTTTGTCTTTCGGCTTTTCCCGGTAAGGGGTCGCCACAGCGGAACTCCTGTCCGCTAATGATTGGCAGTAGATTTTTATGAAACGCCGAGGTGCCAGCTCGACGCCCAACCTTCAAAGAAGGCACGCCCATTTATGCACAAATGTCTTTCGAACGCTACCCAACCGCGGGGAGGACATGCAGACTCCACACAGAAGGCACTCCCAAGCCCAGCCGAGAATCAAATGGGAGAATCTCTTGCTGTGAGGTAACAATGCTACTGCTGTACCACCGCAGTACTAATATTAAAAAGGTCTCCCTTCTTTGACAGGTTCCCAGCTGTATTGTGTGGCAATTTTATATTTTTGCATCACATTTTTGGTCTGTTTTTCATAAAATTGTGTTTTTCTGCTAAATTAGTGGCAAATCATTAAAGATTGGAGTTAGAAAATAATGGCAGACATTTGAGTTTCAGATTTCATACCCTTCAGAAAATTTGTACTAATGCAAGACCTACTACTGTTCTAATATCTTTCTAAGTTTATAAGAGCAATATTTAAAAATTGTTCTTATTTTTGGGCCTGTGTCTACTTCTGTGTATGGCTTTGTCCAGATTTCTTGCTCTGAGGTTGAGAGGTATGAGTGTCAGAGCCATCACCATCAGCCAGAGACATTTCAAATTGTGACATACTTGTTGCACCCCACTCCCCCATGTAGTTACTATGGATGTGTCCAAGCAAGGCAAGGAGCAGTTATGCAGTGTAAGTGTGCAGAGTATTCCCCCAGCCAAGGTAGACACAAGTACAACAGTGACTTTTCATCTGTCCTTGATTTTGCAAAATGTTCTGGTTTTCTGTCATATTTTTATACTGTTGACTTATGCTTATTATTCAGAAAATGCATGCTGTCGCAGTGCCCTGTTGCTTTCTGTTTAAGTAGCAATGCTTTAATGACCATCGGGTAAGCTTGTCTGAGATTGTAAGATGCAAGTAACCTTTAATAAGCATACTGTTAAATAATTACCAACACTGAAAGCCTTTTTTGATGTTGTCATGCAGAGAATATTTACATAATTAGATAATGTACAAACCTTAGGTATTGAAATGCATATGACAGCATTTGTAATAAAGGACAGGATTACAGTATTTTCAGAAGCTCATTACATTTGTTGGAGATTTGCAGTCATCTTTGCAGGCTTTACCCGTAAACTAAACAAAGTGCCAATCTATCATGTGTGGTCTATAACCTGTGCAGTAATCCTTTAAGCAATTTATCTTGAGCTTGTTTCTTGTTTTCTGTTCATTTTTTACTTTGATCATGTTTTCCACATGAAACAAATAGATAGTTGTTGTCAGGCAGCAGGTCTTTTTGGATAAGAACATTTTTATAAGTGGGGGCATCACAGAGATTTCTACTTTCAGCATGTTACTTGGTACTTTTATAAAGCTGAATATAAGTTATAATTAGAACTGCAGTGCAAGGAGAAGCTTGTTTTTTTATACTTGATTTTGACTAGTATTCCAGTAATGTATTTAAAAAGTAATTTATTTTTTCATGCCTCACAACCTTTTTGCTTCCATCTAGATATTAAGTAAGCTGTCATGTAGCCAATGCATTGAAACATTTTTTTTCTTCTACACTTCATTTTGTCTTGACTAGACTCTCATAATGACAGTTTGGCACCCAGGGCAACATATTTAATTAAAGTTCGAGTTGTTGTGTTTTTTTAGCATAGCTCCACCCCTTTCTAGTTGGTCACACCACTTCCCATTGGCCCCACCCATTCAGCTGTCTCCTGCAGCCCCCCTTTAATTTGAAGTCACCAGCCACCACTGCCTGCACATACCAGTCTAGTCTCACCTTACACACCAAATTGATCCCTATGGCCAGAAGACAAAAATCTCTTAGCTATCTCAAAACCCACAAGAAAATCTGGTCACTCTCTATATTCATACTCTGTATCTGTACTCTGGAATTCACTACCTCTAGCTACTAGGTCTATGCCTGGCCGAAACCATTTCAAAGACTCTTTAAAATATCATCTCAAACAGACATGGCTCTGCTCTTGCATAAAGCCTGCCTGATGCTCAGCACTTTCTCTTCTTCCACACTAACCTCATCCTCCTCTTCTGTCACATTTTAATTTTTCTCAATCTGTAAGTTCCTAAGGCTCTTCTAACTCCTTATCTGTTTCTATACCATATTCTTAAGCTACTGCTCAGGCCGTATTGCTTCTGTTCTTCTTAACTCTCTCACTGTCTCTCTACATTACTAACTTTCTGGCTATTATTTTCCTAATGGAAACTAACACTCTGTTTATTTATTTTTTCATGTACTATAGCAGTCAATGTCACAGACTGCTCTACCTACGTACTATTTTTTGGACACTACATCATGTGTAGACAGTGACAATTGTTTATAATATTTTTTTAACTCTATAGAATTGTCTAGATATGTAGTATATATTGTAACATCTTGTAACATAGTTTGTTTTTTCAACATGTTTTGTATAGTATTTCTAATGCAATTTGTACTGTATTGGATTTTACTGTATTTTTATTGTACTATATGTGGAGCTTTTCTCCCTGGGCCTCTGCTGAAAATGGGTTCTATAGACCCAGTCAGGCCACCCCAGTAAACAAATGTCAAATAAATTTATCACTGGGTACCATCACATCGTTGGTCCATACAGAAATCAGCTTTTCCTCATTTCACACAGCACAGACTGAAAAATTAATTGCATAAAAACTATGCCAGTGTGAGAGCTCTTGTTGGAAATTATCCAGTAGCACAGAGATTTTGTTTTATAAACATGTGATGATTCATGAATCCGCCATAGAAGATGTGCTGTAAGTAATATTATAAAAACTGTGCCAATTTCCTAAGAGAAATAGGTGCCCTGGAGATACTTTCTTAATGCACACTAGCATCAGTCCCGGCAGATCTGAAAACCTTTGACTTTAAACTTTCTACAATATTATTTTACATTGACCTAAATCATGCAGTAAGTTATCACTTAGTTATCAATTTGTATTGTACTTTAAAGAGTAAGCAGCACAATATGGAATTGTCATGCAGCACTGACCAGGCTGGCTTTAGATGTATTAGCTGAAAAGCTTACATGCTTTTTCATGAATCCTTCCAGTGAATCTTGCAGATGTGTATACCTGATATTCTGGCAACATGTAAACTATATGGCTAGCTGGCTAAAAGAAAATGCCACTAGCAGATTTAATTTGCTATATTTACATGTTACAGAATACTTAAAGCCATAGAGTTGTCAGAAAGGTTTCTATCAAAACCATCAGGTCACTTCTAGATTCACAGAATAGAAGGAAGAGCCCTGACTATAATACAGATGGCATGAGCTCAGTTATCTAGTCAGAAAGTGGAGGAGCTTGGCAAAGAGAAGGGCTAATAAGCACCATTTGGCTCCATGATCCTGGGTGAGGATTTCTGCTTTCTGATTTCTACTTGGAGCTCTTGATGGAGACCAAGTAATACTGCAGGTTGACTGGGCAATATGATTTTTCAGTTCCACTGTGGGGGAGGGGCATCGGCTACACTGATATGGAAGTCATACTACGGCAGTTAAGGCTTCCCTTTCTCTATATATATTTAAATTTAAATCTAATTTATATATATTTAAAACTCTCCACCACTGTCTGACATATACATGAAGGTGTCTCTCAACTATTAACTTGTGAAAAAGGCAGCAAATTAACAGTAGAACAGAAACGGCAGAGCTTTATCTGACAAAGGAGAAATAGCATCTCAAAACCAAACAACAATATTTTACCAGTCTCACATGGAGAAAAAGACAAATCCTAAGAGGTAAGGAATGAGAACTTAATGAAAAGAAAACACTAGATCTCATGTGACTCCCGGTATCCGGTCTCTTGAAGGCTAGGTATACTTCCTGAGCAGAAATTAAATTATACTGGTGACAGTGCTATTTGTGAAGATAGTTATCACCATTTCTCAA